>NC_049229.1:46607470-46927674 GCF_011100685.1 Canis lupus familiaris | reverse complement strand
AACAAGGGTTAAGAGATTTTAATAAAGAGAGGTAGGTAAGAATAGTAGTATTTTGAGATATTATGAACATTACTAAGGAGAATGAATCTTCAAAAAAGATAAAGTTCTGTAGTGATTTACAAATTTATTAAGCAAATGAAAACATATATCAAGTTTGATTTCTCATTTGTAGTATGAGGATACCAGCCTTATGGGGTTTTTGAGAGAATTAAATAGGATGATGCACACTGAAGTACTGTTAATGTAGTGCCTGGCACATCATAAGGGATTATTATATTTAACCCATTGTTATTACTTTTCGCATAATTTGATCTTTTTGGAAAAGTGGTAAGAGAAGGAAATGCTTTATATAAGTCATTATGCCAAAAGTTAAACTATATCTAGAATAGATTTTTGCTGCTTGTAAGACAAAGCAACTCTGTTCAACTTAATTGGAAATTGTTTTTCTAGGTTTCATTCCCTCTCTCACTGTACACATACTTTCCTACAACAGTCATTTGACTTTTTTTTTTTAAATCAGTATAGCTATTTTAATTACAAACTCTAATTCCCTCTTTGCCAAAAGGTTTGTGTATCCGTTTGCAAGATGGCATGGTTATCCCAACACCAACTTTTCTGTCTTATCTGTTCCACCAGTATCACACATTGGCCTGACTGACCCAGCTCCAGGGGGTCACCTGTCCACCCTGCATGAATTAACTCCATCGATGTTGTCTGCTCCCATTGTAGCTAATGGCACTGACTCAGCCTTCCATGTGCTTGCTGCTAAGCCAGCCCATACTGCTCTAGCACCCGTAGCAATGCCTGTGCGTGAAACCAACCCTTGGGCCCATGCCCCTGATGCTGTTAACAAGGGAATTGCAGCCACACATTCGGGTAAGGTGGCCATGGATGGTGGTGAGGATTCTGGGATCAGATGAGTGACGCCGATTCAGAAATCAGCCATTTACTGAGTGGGAACCTGGCAGGAATCCTTTCAGGAACAGTATGTTCCCTCCTGGAAATATACCACTATTAGGAAAGGATGGCAAAGGAGAGGAACTTGAAAGATTAGATTGATAGTTCTTAGGACTATGGAATAGAGACACCCCTGGAGCATTCATAAAATACATATTCCTGGGCCCTGCCCTAGGTCAACCACTGAATTTGGAGATCTGTGGACATGCTCATAGCAAAGGTGTGGGGGGGGGGGGGGGCGGGGAATCTTCCTCCTTACTCTGGCAGGCCTACAGAAAGGGCTGCCAAAAACACTTCATTTTTGCTTTTCTGTACTTTCTGGTTTTTCTATAGTGAACATTTGTTAACTATAAAATCAAAACAAATTTTAAATAGTAAGGGAGGCAGTTCACCTGAAAGATAACATGTGTCTTGAAGTGAGACAGGGCCATGAGGTACAGCACCAAGTCAGTGGTTATTTTTGTATTCTGTTAGAGCAGAAGATGAATCACCTTGGGCCCTTTATTAGAGCATGTGCAAGCTGGCTTCTATATCATGGAGGAGTCACAACAGTAGGAAAGGGTTTCTGATGCCAGCCGGCTGCCTTCATTCCATGCAGTCTATCTAGATAGCTCCCTAGCGTGACTGAGACAGCACCATGATCTTACAGGTTCCCTTTGTCCTAAAACAAAACCTCCTCGATTGGTAATAGAGACTTTTCTCCCACCTGCCAGAACCACAGAGTATCCCATTAGGGGAACTTGTTCCACATATTAGGATCATTCAAGTTACATAACCTGTAACAAGGTTATCAGGTAAGGAAAGAAGCCCCTAAAGACTGATTCTTTTGTGTCTCTCCATCTTTTTCGTTCCCAGGGACTGAGTGGGGTCAGTCTTCTGGTGCTGCATCTCCAGGTCTCTTCCAGGCTGGTCACAGACGCACTCCCTCTGAGGCTGACCGCTGGTTAGAAGAGGTGTCCAAGAGTGTCCGGGCCCAGCAGCCCCAGGCCTCATCTGTTCCTCTGCAGCCAGTTCTCCAGCCTCCTCCACCCACTGCCATTACCCAACCAGCGCCGCCTTTCCAAGGGAATGCATTCCTTACCTCTCAGCCTGTGCCAGTGGGTGTGGTCCCACCTCTGCAGCCAGCCTTTGTCCCTACCCAGTCCTATCCTGTGGCCAATGGGCTGCCCTATCCAGCCCCTAATGTGCCTGTAGTGGGCATCACTCCCTCCCAGATGGTAGCCAATGTGTTTGGCACTGCAGGCCACCCTCAGGCCAGCCAGCCCCAGGCCGCCCACCCCCATCAGTCTCCCAGCCTGGTCAAGCAGCAGACATTCCCTCAGTATGAGACAGGCAGTGCTACTGCCAGTCCCTTCTTTAAGCCGCCTGCTCAGCACCTCAACGGTTCTGCAGCTTTCAATGGTGTAGACGATGGCAGGTTGGCCTCAGGAGATAAGCACACAGAGGTTCCTGCAGGCACCTTCCCAGTGGATCCTTTTGAAGCCCAGTGGGCTGCATTAGAAAGCAAGTCCAAGCAGCGTACTAATCCCTCTCCCACCAACCCTTTCTCCAGTGACTTACAGAAGACATTTGAAATTGAACTTTAGGCAGTCTCTATGGCTTATGTATTTTGTCTGTACTTAGGCAAGGGCAAGGGCAGAGGTCAAAGGAGCAAGGGAACTTTGTGTTCCCAATCAGTATACTTTTCACTAATCTCAAAGGTCCCAAGGAGCGTGTCCAGGCACAGAGTGCTATGAGAGGTGATTTTTTAAAAAATCGGAAAAAACATTCCTAGAGAAGAGTTGTCTTTGCAGTTAGGCTAAAGAAGTCAGAGAAATGTTGCCCTCTGCCCCCTTCCTCCCTCGGCCTCTTACAAATCTCTGGCAACAGAGAGGCAGAAGTATCTGAACAGGAATCTATTCAAAGCACATTTACTGGAATATAAAACACAACGGGAAGCAAAACAATCTCCCTTTGTTTTACAGGCCATTCACCTGGCGCCTCTCAATACTGGCCTGTCTTAGAGATCAAGAGCATGGTGGCCTGTGCTTGGGCTGGGGACAAGAGGCAGGCTATGCCACCAGAATTCCCGGGAGGGCACATCAGCAGCCCAACAGAGCTATATTTTAGGGGTAAAGTTGAGCTTCCACTTTGAGTAAGAATAAATATTATAAATATATATCAAAAAAAGCCAAAATCTTTATTTTTATGCATTTAGAATATTTTAAATAGTTCTCAATATTAAAAACTTGTATGAGTTGTAAGTAATCTTGCCAAAGGTAAAAGGGTTAGCTGTAAGAAATTGTACATAAGATTGATTTATCAGTGATGCCTATTGAGTTGGAGAGAGGAAAGGTTGGGAGTTGTAGATGGGATCCCTAGCTTATTTGGTATCATTCATTGTAAGTAGCACATTGCAGCAACAATCATGCATATGACCAATACAGTCACTAGGTTGTAGTTTTAAAGAAAATGAAAGAGCAGTATTGTCCTGGTTTTAAACCTGTGATGAAATTCTATTGTCTTTATTTTAATAGAATCCATCTAAATACACTCTATAGAGAATATGAATTTTCATATACTGCTGTTCATGTTAATCCTCTGTTTTAACACTAAGGTGACAATGACACAATCATATCCATCGACGGGAGCACAGGTTACTGTGTTGGTTTGTCGTGTGGGTCTTGGTGGGTTTTATTTTGTCCTTTAGGTTTTGTTCTCACAAGTTTTGTGGGGATGGAGATTCTAGTTTTATTAGCTGTGTGTCCATCTGTCTCCCCACTGTGGTGAGCAGAACATCCTGTTGCCAGTTGCAGCCACTTGACCTCTGGCAACAACGGGAGATCCCATCTCATTTTTACTTTTGAACGTTGGCCTTACAATCAAATGTAAGTTATATATATTTGTACTGATGAGAATTTATAATCTGCTTTAACAAAAATAAATGTTCGTGGTAGAAGCTTTTGCCCTTGGAGGGCTGGTCTTTCCCCTTTATTAGCAAATGTGTCTTCGTTCTTTTTAGTCTGCTCCATTCTGCTGCTACTACAGAACTCTGGTTTGGTGGCTAGAAAGTCTTTTATTGGGACTAATATATTCTTTTTTTTATTGAAGTAGAATTGGCATACAGTGTTATAGTTTCAGGTGTACAATATATTGATCAAGCAATTCTATACATTACACAGTGCTCACCACCGTGTGGTCACCATTTGTCACCATACATGTTGTTACAATATTATTGACTATTTTCCCTATGTTATACTTTTCATCTCCGTGACTTATAACTGGGAGATTGTACCACTGGATTAATCCCCTTCATATATTTTGCCCATTGGGACTGGTATATTCTTAAAATTCACATTTGTATTTATACTTTAGGCTTTGGTTGAACCTAAGTATATCTCTGATGTCAGTTTCTGGTTGCTCAAAGTGTGGTCTGGAACAGGAGCATGGACTGCACCTAGGAGCGGAGTAGAGGTACAGAATCTCAGTCCTATCCCTCCGCACCCCCAGCCTCATAATCAGAAAACACCCTGGAACAAGCTTCACCTTCTGAAAGGCCCTGCTGGAGCAGTGAGTCTCAGCCTTGGATACATACTAGAATCACCTGGGGAGCTTTCAAAATTCTCCTGCCAGTCCATAAACCAGACTGATTAAATCAAAGGGGGGGGGGGGTGCTGGTTGTTTTTTCTTAAAAAAACTTCCAGTATGGGAGAGGGTTGAGAACCACTGGTCTAGCTTAAGTGTTCCTTTTCCCTCTATTCTCTGACTAGTTCTGAGAAGAGCTAGCTAACCTCAAACTTACCTCATGAATGATGTTGCCAATTGGGGAGAACTGGGGAGTCCAAGAAAGTAGCCCTTAGTTTGCTGGTATAGCAAAACCAGCCATGGTAAATGAAAGGGGATCCTCCTCTGTCATTTTTTTAAACAGAAAGAAAAAAATACCTCTGCTGCTAACCCAGGTTTCCTGTGTTGAATAAGAGGTAGACCAAGAAGTATCACTCAACCATGATGCAGTGTGTCTCTTTTCCAGCCAGTGTGCTAGTAATGAAAGTCAGCTTTCCCTGTAATGCCTGTCTCCTGTGTCCCAAATTGATCTGTCACAGGCCCAGTCAGTCCTCTAGATGCAGAAGGTTAAAGGGGAAAGGGACCTGGAAGCTCATTGAATCCATACCTCTTGTTTAGAAGCGAGGATCTGGAGGTTCTGAGAGATGGAGGAGGACTTCTTCCAACTCAAACCACTACTGAAACCATTGCTCCCCTACCCTGCTGATGCCTGTTTTTAATTGTCTGGTTTTTAGCTGGCAGCAAATGTTTTGCCTCACAGGTTCCTGCTTGGGGAAGAGAGGCCCCCAGCTGGTCAGTGTACATAGCAGGTATGTCAGCTTATCAGGTGATCCTCGTAAGCAGGCTCTGCATGGTGGCCTCAGGATGAGGGATTCAGGCACCAGCTACCTGATGAAAATAAGGAGCTCTCCTAGTTCTGTCATGCTCATGTGACCAGCTGCTGCTTCTTCATCCCACATCCTGTACTGGGCCTTATGTATCCTATTCCACTTTAGCAAGAGCTCTGTACATACAGATGAGAGTTGAAGCTGACTGCTATACTACCTGAAAGGGTGAGGTTGACTAGAGCTATGGACCATTGTTTGACCCTGGATGAGATGGGAGTTCTAGCAAAGACAAATTGCCTGACACGGCAGGAATTAGTGTGTCCCATGTGAGATACATGTTAATTTTAAAACCATTACACAGCTCCCGACCCAGTTTAAATGAAGTGAGAACCCTAGTAGCTTGTTTTAGAACACAGTGAACTGATCCTGTATAACAGATTATAGAGGGAAGCCATAAGGGTGTCCTTCTTCAAGCAGATTCATCTTGACAGCTGCCTAAAATGTTAGGGGGAGAGGTGGTGAGGTGCAGTGGGCTCAAAGGGTCCATTCTCCAGACGACAGATCCTTTGCTAGCCAGAGACCATAGACGGAGAGTTGTTTCAGGACCAGGGCTGGAGCTAGCCTTCATCCCTGCTGCCAGATGGGCTGAACGTGAGGCTGGAAGTGAGAGCAGCTTGCACAGCAGAAGCTAGAGTAATACTCATTGCCACAGAGCTGGGCTTGCAGGATCAAATCACAGTTGGCCAGCTCAGGCTGATCCACACACTCCCTTCTGAGGTCCCTGGGTTGGGCCTGCAGTGCTGCAGAAACAACAGGGAGACAAAAAGGGTAAGGAAGCTCTGTGCACTGAAAAGTCCCACCTACCCTTTCTCTGCCTTAAGAGGAAAACAACACTAGAAGTTCCAGATTCCCCAAAAGTACAGTTACTCTATACCCTTCTTTTAACCCCTGTGTGTATACCCCACCCCCACTGTGGGCCTCATCTGGGCATGCAGTGGGCCTCAGCCCAGACTCAAGGAGTGGCTGACGGCATGATTCCACAGCTCTTGAAGCTGACTCCCAACCCTTGCTATTGTGACCTGAAGAGCTGGCAATTGCCTTAGCCCCTGGATGGAGAAGGGATGGTGTGGGATCAGCCCTAAGTAAAATATTGAGTTGGCTAGAGCTGTCCTGGTTCTCTCTCACTGCCGATTTCCTCCAATCTCAAAAATTTTGTGCTAGGGTACCTGGTGGTTAAGCATCTGCCTTTGGCTCAGGGCGTGATCCAGCAGTCCCAGGATCAAGTCCCACATCAGGCTCCCTGCAGGGATCCTGCTTCTCCCTCTCCCTATGTCTCTGCTCCTTGCTCTCTGTGCCTCTCATGAATGAATAAATAAAAATCTTTAATTAAAAAGGAAAAAAGTTTTGTGCCTTCAATGACTGCAGTTTATCTCAGTCACTTAGTTCCCATCTTCCCAATTTTCCCAGAGCAAGCAAGCATTAGGCAAGGTGATTAGGAAGTTATGTGTGTTAGGAGGTGATTAGTGTTATGAGCTATGGCTCTAACACTGCAATAAGCACAAAATGCTGGCTGCTGCCCCCTCTGTGCTGGGAGCTTCGGTAACTTCGCCATTGAGAGGGGCACCTGGCTGGCTCGCTTGGTAGAGCAAGTGACTCTCAAACTGAGGTTTGGCAGTTTGAGCCCCACAGTGGGTGTAGAGATGTAAAAAAAATCCCTGTGAGTGTTTCATGCCACTGCCTCATCTTAGGAGTGCAAGTGGTATCATCTAGTTAACTTTCCTTTTCTTTCTGGAAGGGCCTTTTCTGGCTTACCTTGGCTTAGGCCTGAATAACACCTTCCCTAAAGTCAGACCTCATGGGGCTTGTCTTCCTCTCCTTTCCCCCTGCTTCCTCCCAAAATACAACTAAAAGACGATACCTGAGTAGGGAATGACTCTATATATGGGTTTGGGAGATCAGGATAACTGCAGCTTACCCTTGAACAATAGGGATTTGAATTGCAAGAATCCATGTGATTTTTTTCACTAAATACTGTACTATAAATGTATTTTCCTTATGATTTTTTTTAAATCTTAAATTCCTTATGATTTTTTAAAAGAGATTTTATTCATTTATTCATGAGAGAGAGGCAGAGAGAGAAGCAGGCTCCCCACAAGGAGCCCAATGTGGGACTCGATCCTAGGGTTCCAGGGTCACGCCCTGAGCCAAAGGCTGACACTCAACCACTGAAGCCACCCAGGCGTCCCCTCCTTATGACTTTCTTAACATTTTGTCTAGCTTACTTTGCCGTAAGAACACAGTATATAATACATAAACAATATATGCTAACTATGTTATCAGTAGGGCTTTAATCAACCGGCTATTCCTAAAGGTTTTGGGGAGTCAGTTACATTTGGGTCTTTGCACAGAGGGTTGGCACCACTAATCCCTGCATTGCTCAAGGGTTAGTTGTACCTACATTTTCATAAATAGCAAGCCAATTATACATAATTTTTTTTAAAAAAATCAAGGTGTCATAGGGCTGAGCATGGTGGTTAAGTTGTACACCAGCTCTGGAGCCAGACTGCCTGGGCTCAGTCTTGGCTCTCTTCCTTCCCAGCTGGGTGACTTTGGGCATGTTATTTAAGCTCTGTGCCTGTGTTTCTTCACCTGAAATGGAGATGGGAGCAGCATGTTGGGCACACACTGACCATGGCTAAACTGTGTTTTGCTCCGTAGCCTCATTCCCTCTCATTCAAAAAAGCGAGGCCCCCCCTCCCCAAAAAAAAGCGAGCCCCTGTGTTTTATCCCCGCAGTATTTTCTGTTTCTCACCCCAGTCTTTTAGGCAAGAAGGTTGGGAGGTCCTCAACAGAAGTATGTCCCTTACACCAGAGCATGACTAACTCCAGGCCCCTTTACCCTGACGCTAATGCCAGTATGCCATCAGATCACCAGCAGGGCAAAGTGAGGCAGCCTCAAGCACTGAAACCCTACAAAAAGCATAATTGGTGAGAGCAGAAGTCTGCAGCCTAATCAATAGAATGAATACAAAGAGAGGAGAGAAACTGCTCTAGTCAAGAGAGGTGCGCACAAAATATCGAAGATTAACAGTATTCATCCAGCAGAGGGCAGGATGAATGACTCCCACCATATGTGTCCTGTTCAGGAGGCAGGTTATGTCAGACCATTTCAGCTTGAGACCACACATCAGTAGGAGCCCCACACACTTAGCCATCAAACAAGTTTCTGATTATAATTTGGCTTCCCATGTAGACATGTCTGCAACTAGTCACAAACAAGAACACCTGGGTCCTCTGACAGCTCACTCTCTTTCTCACATAAATCCACATTCTGGTTTGTCTCAAGTCTTGTTAAGTTTGGTTGGTACATAGACAAAAGATCCATTTGCTGGCCATGATGGAGGCAAAAAATGGCCCCTGCAATATAGAGCTTTTGCGAAGGTAATGCCTTCATGCACACAATGCACTCAAGTCACCAAGCCTGAGCACCTCATGATGTCAAGCACTGAGGTGAGCCCTGGGGACTCGAGTCCCAGTGGCTGTCCTAAGGAGCTCAGAAACTGGAAGCCTCCGTGTCAGTCGGATTCACTAAGCAACATTTCCATCCCGGAGCATCAGCCTCTAGCGCTGGCTGGCAAGTTCCCATCTTAAGCATAGTAGGCAGGAGGCAGCCAGGCCCAATACCCTTTGTTATAACAGTGCTCCTGGTGTGGTGCTGCAGCCCTGACTGTTGTGAACAGCCCAGGAAGGGTCCTGGTGCCCTCCCCCATAAGTCTGTTTCAGGCCTCATGAGAATCGGCTGCTCAGCCCAGATCAAGGACACATGGAAGGGCAGGCTGGGCATAGGGCAGGGCAGGTCTTCCTCTCCCCCTTGCCCTCTGGCTGAAGTGAATACAGAGGTCTTGTGAATCCAACGTTAAACCACAGTCTGTCTTACTGATTCTGAGATAATGCTGATTTTCACACTTTAAGATGGTGTTATTGAACAGATATAGCAGCATATTTCTCTTAGTGGTATGAAACTATTTTACAATATGGTACTTAGGGTCACTGAAATATAACTCCGAGCAAGAGCTGGAAAACATAAATTATCAAACTACTGACTAATGCAGGTAAAATTCTGTCCAGTTAAGGTATAATCATTTAAGGAAAAAAATATTAAATATGAGGAGTAGGGTCTAGACCCAGCTTAGCACCTAAATTGCTGTGACTTGTGGAAACATCACGGAAGGTTTCTGGATTCTGTCCCATTTGTAAGCTGGTGATACTAATCCCTACTCTTTCCTTTCTGGGTTTATATGGTCAAAGGGGCCATAAAGACACTTTTCAATCATAGGACCATATTTTGCCACCCTGGTTAGAATGGACAAATTTAATGGTCCTGCCTTAAGTATTATACTGAAATTCCAGTCCATCCTATTTCTCAAAATCAGTAAGCCTAAATGATATTTGACATCACCTATCAAGCTGTTACCAGATGCCCATCATCAGCACGATCTCCTTCACCCTCACCACAGCCCTCTCAAGGTGTGGAGTAGCCCAGCTGCATGTGCAAGCAGAGAGAGAGGCTCAGGAAGGTTGAGCCCCTTGCCACAGGTGACACTACCAGGAATAGGCAGAGTGATTCAGGACTCAGACTGGAGTCCCTTGAACCACAGACCCTGCACTCCCCTGTCCAGCGCAGCAAAAACCCAGCTCTGAGAAACAAGCCAAGTCCCTGGAGTGGGCCTCTTACCCGGCGGGACCACCTTCACCTCGGTGCTGCGGCTGACAGCCTGGCTTCCACGGTAGGCACTACATGTGTAGGAACCCTCGTCTCCGGCCCGCAGGTTATGGATCAGCAGTGTGCCATCTGGGGACTGGTGAACACGATGCCCATCAGCCCGCACTGGCAGCCCGTTCCTGGAGGGGAGAGGACGCTGGAAGAACCATCCAAGGCCTCTGGTCTTCAGGGGCCCAGGAGACCAAAGGAGGAGGTCACCACTGTGGGCAAACAGATGACCCTCACCTCAAAGATATGGGTCAGGATGACAAAAAAAAAAAAACAAAAAAAAAACATTATCAGAGCAAAATAACTCAGAAGTAAGGTGAACTCACCCCAACTAAGCACACTGACCTAAGTTATTGTGAATTTGCCTCTTATCCACAAAGGAACCCTGCTCTTGCCTTCCATCAACAAAGATCGTTTAAGCAACCGTGAGAAGCCAGGCCCTCTGCTTAGGTGAAGGACATAAGCGCTCCCTGCCTTGAGGGCACTGGGGTGGGGTATGGTGTTGAGGGTATTAAGGATGTTGATGAGCGCCTTCCCTGAGGAAGACCTAGCTGAGACCTGACTGGAGGACAAGGAGGAGCGGCTGGCTGGTGAAAGGGAGAACAAAGGGACTTGCAAGCTCAACAGTAGGCCATGGTGAGAGCAGGGAGGGAAGTGGACACAGCCTAGACAGGAGTTTGGCCTGGACCCTGGAGTGAACAGAGGGGTGGTGAGCTAAGCAGGACAAAGTATGTGCCCTTGGAAAAGTTCACTGATGGGCGAGGACAGCCTGAAAGCAGAAGGCAGGAGAGTGGCTCCCGCAGAAGGGCACACATGGATGAGGGTCAGGTGTGCAAGGCGGGAGGAGAAGAAATAAAGGACAGAGGTTCCTCACTTGGGTTACTGGGTAATAGTGGTGCCCCTCCACCATGCAGAGATCCAGAGCAGGAAGATGGCCAAATGGTGAATGTTCTTTTAACACCATTTTGCATCTTGGGTGCCCATGAGATACCAGGAGGTGTTGGATTTGAGGTCTAGACCCAGATAATGTAGCAGCACTGGATGGTTCTGGAAATCGCATGCCAACGAGGTTACCCAAGGCGAAGCTGGACTAGCCAAGGACCAAAGACAGACTCTGAGGTGCACCAGCCTCTGAGGGTTTGGTGTGAGATGATGAGCCAGCCAGGAAAACAGAAGCAGCCAGAGAAAGAGGAAGAACAGTAGAAGGCCATAGTTTCCTGGAGCTGAGGGAGCATGTCAGGAGATGCAAGTGGTCAGTGGAAGAACACTGCAGATTGTGTGGGGACTGAGATAGGTCCAGAGGATTTAGGAGCCAGGCAGTATCCCTGGAGCGGGGTGGATGTGCACCCCTCTGCTAGGGCTGAACTGTGAGTAGGGAGGTGGACAGGTGGAGACAACCACTATGAACAGCCATGAGGGGGAGATGCCATGTGAGGCCAGAGTTTGCAGGGCCATGCAGGGTCAGAGGAGGGTGTCTTCTATGTTTTGCTTTGACAAGAGGAGTTCTGGGCACATCTGCCGCTGGGAAGATCAAGGAGAGGCAAAGTTAAAGATACAGGCCTGCTAGAATCATCAGAGGTCGGACCTGATCAGGGATGCATGGAGCGCAGCTGCTGAGAAGCCTACAGAGACTTCTGGCCGCCCTCCCCTGGCGTCACAGCCCCATCACCTCCCTCCTGTGAGCACAGGCCCCTTCCCTAACATCTCCAATACTCACCTTTGAGACTTGGTCAAGAACATCCTTCCCCTCCTCTGCCTTCATATATGGCCACCCCTTCCTTGATTGTCCCAGATAGGAGGCAGCCTCAGTTCTCTTTGCACAGATAGCACTGAACGCAGGGGACACTGGGCTATCTCCTGCCTGGGACTATCTGGGCGGCTCAGATCACACCAAGATCCCCAGAGCCTAGGCTATTCCTGACACATGGCAAGGAGGAAGGAGGCAAAAAAATGCTGAAAGAATGAATTAATAAAAGAGCAACTGATCTGGGATAAAAGACCACTGAAGTCCCCAAAGCTGAGTATAGCCCAGTGGTTCCCAACCCCAGGGGGAGATCGTACCACCCAGGGCACATTAAAAAGCGTCTCCATATATTGTCAATTGTCATGACTTGGGAGGGAGTCCTACTGGCATCTAGTGGGTAGATGGTCTGGATGCCACTAAACATCCTAGAACACACAGGACAGCCCCAACAACCAAAATTATCCAGTCTGAAATGTCAATAGTGCTGTTGAGAAACTGGCGTAGCCCAACCAACAGAGAGCAGTCCTATGGGGCCTCGTGGTATAGGGAAGGGGGTGCTGGAGCCCCTTCCCCTGGAGGCAGGGGCTGAAGAATGAAGGATGGGAGCCGCAATATCCCTGCAGAAAGGCGGGCCACCTCTCTGGCCTGTACAGCCTCAGGTGGAAGGGTCTGAAGGCCAGACCTGTGTGGAGAGCACCTTACCTGGACCATCTGATGTTTACACTTTCTCCTGTCACCACACACAGCAGCCTGGCCGTGTCACCCTCTGGCACCATCATAGTAGAAGGCAGCTCTGTGATGGTCAGCTCCCCTAGGCCCAAGGAGGAAGCACCATCAGCCACTCGCCAACCCTGCCCTGCCTGTGCCATCTGACCTCCGAGGCCATGAACCCCACTAAGCCTTCTGCTCAGGGCTGCCACCTTACCCAGAACTCTGAGCTGGACCCATCTCTGGGCTCGGTTCTGCCCACTGAAAGCAACACAGGCATAGAAGCCAGCATCCTCCACAGCCACGTGGCTGATGACCAGAGAGCCATCGGGCTGTAGCTCATGTCTAGGAACAAAGGACAGTCAGGTGGCTCCATCCTTAGGGGGGGGCTTGCAGGGTCTTCCTTTCCTTGGGGAGGGCCTGAGCAGCCCCTACTGTTCAATGGGGTCTGAGCAAAGGGCCGTCTAACCTTAGGCCCTGAGGTCTTCCTGCCAACACTCTCGTTTACTTGGAGGTGCCTGACTTTTAAGCCTGGCAATAAAAAAAATCATTTCAAGTTTCCAGATACAAAATAATTCTGGTCTGGGTTTCTAGTTCTTGCTACACTCATTCAGGAGGTTCAAATCATGGTTCTGCCACTTAGATGCTGTGTGGTGTTAAGCTCCTGTGTGTAAAATGGGGATAAAAAAGCATCTACCTCAGCGTGGCTCTTCTGCAGATTGTACGATGGAGAACAAGCCTCCAAGGCTTGTTCAAGGTACAATAAATGTTATTATTACAGCCAGAAATGGGTCTGCCTCCCTTTCATCCCTCAGCCATCACCTATTCCTAGCTGGCCCATTACTTCCCCAAGGCCAGCACAGGGTGAGGGGCTGGAGGTGGGACAGGAGGGGTAAGAGAGGAGCTGCACACAAACCTGGGGGAAGAGAGGGGCTGCCCATCTCTCTGCCACTCAATGGCTGGGGGTGGGAAGCCCTCAGCACGGCAGGTCAACTGGATCCGCTGGCCTGGTTGGGCGTCCACCACCCCAGGTTGGTTCTTGTCCAGAAGCAGCCTGCAGGACAAGCACCCCACAGCCATGAGGGGAGCCCTCTGCCCAAGCCCATGGCCCCCTTCTCTCCTGCAGCCAGATTCAGCTTCCTAGAAGAGCTGCTTTGTTCTGGTCAGGACCACCAATAACTAAAAGCCAATCTGAAAGCCACCTCCGGCTTTCTCACCTTCCTCACCGCCTGCCTCCATGACCCCAGAATCTTGACTGTCACCTCCCTGCCCCATACATCTGCTCCTAGGTCCTTGACTTGGGCCCTGCAGCCCTCTGCAGCCCCTCTATGAATCGTTCAAGGCCACCTCAGGCCCTCTGGCTCCTGTGTGCTTCCTTCCCCTCAGCTCCTGACCATCCTCAACTGTTTGGGGAGGGGAAGAAGTTTCCCCTTCCTCCTAAGAGGCCACGCTCAGGGAGCCATGTTTCTCTTGTCCTCACTGGGCAGAACCCTGTGACCCACCCACCCTCCCTCCCTCCCTTTCACCGAGACCCCCTCCAAATAGGGTAGGCTGAGAACAAGCAGTCATGCTGTTACCTGGTCATGGGCCGAGGCCGCAAGGAAGAGATGGCCCCTAGGCCCCCCATGTCCTCCACAAGGCTGGGGTCCCGAGGACTGTGGCCCTGGGCTGGGTCCCTGGTCTGAGGGAAGTGCCTTGGCTCAGCCTCAGACAATACGGCCACATCACCCCCTGTCGTGAGGCCAGGAGAAGGAGTGAGCTGTGGGGACAATGGGGTGGAAGGAAGGGTGGGCCATGAGGCTGGCCAGGGGCGGGTAGAAAAAATGAGTGCCACAAGGGGCAAGACCTCCACCTCAGCCCAACTGGAGCACACGGTGCCTGCCACCAGGAAGGGCCCCTCCAGTGTGGGAGCACCCTGCTCAGGCCCTCCCAGCCACTGGGGGCGGGGTGGGGGCAGAGACCTGTGACATGAAGCTGGATCTTCTGAGAGTCATGGCCTGGCCTGCTGCTGCCACAGCTATAGGTGCCAGCGTCCTCTGCCCACAGGGGACTGATGATCAGGGAGCCATCAGGCTGCAGCTTGTGCCTGAGTGAGGAGGTGACAGGCCTGAGCTTTGGGCTCCTGAGGACAATAAGCCCAGCCCACCTCAGGCCCCAGGGGTCCCACCAGAGGGGACTGTAGCCCTGCCCTCTTGTCCCAGCGGAGACCCCCGGGGCTGCCACTGGAGGGTGGGCTGCCACACACATACCTGTCGGAGGAGATGGGCTGCCCGTCTTTCTGCCACCTGGCGTGGGGATCCAAGGAGGTGCCACCTTGGCAGAAGAGCTGCACCAACTGCCCCAGGGCTGCCTGCACCAGTGACGGCTCCAGACCTGCCAAGCTGATCCTGGGAAGTGGGGGGGTGAGGACGTGCACTACTGGGACGCCTGCCAGGACCAGGGACTCTCCCTTTATCAGTGCCGGCCACAGACGGCTTGGTGCCCATCCTGTCTCAGGCACTTTCAGGGTCAGAGGGTCCCCTGGGAGGCCACGCTCCAGAAGCCCACGGCCTCAGGAATCCACCCTCTCCATCCTCCCCACCATGCCCTCGGACGTTGCTCCCTCAACCTGGTCCTGCGACAGCAGCAGGATAGACGCAAAGCCCAGGGCACAGAGAGGCCGGGACTCACTTGGGGAACTAGACCATGTGCTTGACCCCTTTGGAATTTGAAGTTTTATTTATTTTGTTTTTACCCTCCCCGAAGTTCTCATTAATATGACCCACAGTAAATCTAAGAATATCACCATTTCACAGGCCAAGAAACAGGCTTGGCAAAGTCGGAGGACTTGACACCTGCAAGCTTTTCCAAGCAGACAGGCCCTCGGGGGGACCTGGCAAGGTCTGACCCAGATGGCACCACCATCTACTGACAAGTCTCCCATCGCCAAAGCCAACTTCCCCATGTGTGCGAGGACAGAAATGAGGCCCTCCGGGCAGGAGCAGCTGAGGACCTGAGGTTAGGGACGGAGAGGGAGGGCCTGCGTGGGGCGGGGGGCGGGGGTGGCTCCAACAGGCACAGCGGCTGGCCTGGGGTCCCCACCCCAGACGCGGGGAAGGGAGGCCTCACCTGTAGGAAGAGCTGTGGGAGGGCGCGGCTGGTCCCCCCGCATCTCCGCCCAGTCCAGGGGCGCTGGGCCCAAGCTCCCCGCCCCGGGGCCGTTCTCCGAAGGCCTGGCTGTGGGACTCCTCCCTTGGCCCGGGCTCTTGGTTGCGCCACCAGAGGCCACCAGAAGGCGGCAGTGGCTTCGCCTGGACCGCGGCCCCCGTCCCGTGCCAGCTGCCCTCTTGCCGGCCTCCAGGCCCCCCGCCGCCACCGGCTCCGGCTCCGTGGGTGCTCTGGCCAGAGGCCCCGGGCTCCGGTCTGCGGGGCCCACGCTGCGGCCCCCGGCAGCTGCTCACGCACTCCTCCTCAGAGGCAAAGTTATTGCCGTTGCCGTGGCACCCGCCGTACCAGAAGCGGTTACACCGGCCCACAGAGGGGACGAAGTACCAGCGGGCAGCCCAGTCCGAGCAGGAGCCGTGGGCGCTGGGCAGCAGGCACCGCACAGGGTAGGCTGAGGGGACACGGAGGGTGCACATCAACAAGCTGCGGACGTGGCCCGGCAGAGCCATGCCAGCAAGGGCCCCCCAGCCCTCAGCCTGGGACTTGGAAGCCAGACCCTTCCCAGTTCGCGGAGCACATCGACTCCCCTGCCCAGGCTCCCGACCTGGCCCTGGGGGCAGACTCTGCTCACTGCCCAGACCTACCTGGCCTGGGACCATAGCAGCCTCCGAATCAGCCCATCCACCTCCACCCACAGAACTAGAGCCCCCCAGAAGGTCAGGGCCATGAGCAACCAGACTGGCCCCCTTATACCCCTCCCATGCCTGACCCAGGTCCCTAGAGAGCACTCATGGAGCAGCCCAAGGGCTTGGCCTTGATATGCTTAGTTCATGATAAGAACCCAGCCCTCGGCTCCCAGGGACACCTGTGAAGATGCCCAGTGGCCCTTCGCCAGCCTCAAACCACCTCCAGCCGCCCCCAGCCTGCCTGTTCCAACAGTCCTCCTCCCAGCACAGCCTGCTCTATCTCTCTGTGTTCAGATGTGATGGCAGCTGGCCCCTGCTTAAAGCCCGTCCAGGGACCCAGCCTCCTGCAGACCCTGACCACCAGCCCCTCTGCCTTTTCAGTCCCCGACAGTGCCACCCATGCAGTCCATGCTCCAGCCTCAATGACCTCCCTCCAGGACTCATCCCAGGCACGGTACGGACACCCCTGTCCATCCTTGCACTGACCACCATTCCATCTCTGCCTCTGAAAGGGGCTGACAACCCCCCTGCGGGGGGGGGCAGGACAATGTGCCTTCCTTCTCTGGGGAGGCCCTGCCTACAACTCTCCCCAAGTCCCACAAGCAGTCAGGCAGTCTCGAGTGCAGACTCTTGGAAACAAAAACAACATGGCACTGTTCTCTGACCTAGCGCCTAGTAAGTGATCAGTAAGTATTTGTTGAAGAAATGGATGAATCACTGAGCTAGTAGGAAGCTCCAGGTGGGGCTCTGTGGGGGTATGGGGACAAAGTGGGACCACAGCCTCCTCACCAGGAAGGATGTAGGGGTACCTACTCACCATAGTTGGGCTGGCCCACACAGCCTTCCCCAAGAGGGCCAGCAGCAGAGGCCACATTATCATAGCAACAGCCAAACTGGGAGCCCCGACACTCACTGGGCTCATTCTGCTGAGCCTGGGGCTGTTGGGCCTTGGGTGCCTGGGGAGGAAGCCCAGAGTTGGGAAGTTGGCTCTTGGCAGGGACTCTAGGCGGCTTGGGGGAGGAGGACAGGAAGAGGGAGGAACTGAATTAGGAGCCCATGATGCAGAACCCCAGCCCCAGGGAAAGGTCAGATGAAGCCCCTGCACACATACACCCCCACACACCAGCCCAGGCCCATCTCAGAAGCCCTGTGGGCCTGTAGGCTTCAGGGACTTCCTTTCTCCAAGGCCAACTTGCAGAGAGCCTGGGTAACAGTAGCATTGAGCAGGCTCGGGGGCTGGATTTCTGTCCCTCGTGTGAACCAGACACTTACTGTGGAAGCCACTGCTCTTGACCCCGGCCTTCTCCTGGTGTTGTCACTGCTGTAAGACCCTGCACAGCCAGCTTGATGGGGCCCCTCAGCCGCAGACACCCCATCAGGGCAGCACCCGTACCTAGACAGGCATCACATAGCTGTCTCTTCACCACCCAGCCCTGATCCCCACCCTTCCAGGGCCCCTGAGCTTCCAGGACCTAGGCTCTGAGGCTCCCTGTGCTGGGGGGCTGAGCAACTGAGGATCCGAGTGGGAGACAGTGTGTCCCTGCACACGGGGCATACTATTTTGCACGCCGAGTCTCTGCTGCACCCACCAACCACCCGATGGCTGCCAGAGAAACAGCAGTAACACAGTAAGCAGAGCCATACCCCCATATGAGGTCCTCAACTCACCCCTCCCACCATAAACCCCAGGAGGAAGTTCACTGAGCCTGCCCAAATACCAAGTCCCCAGGAAGGTTTTGCAAAATCACAGGAGATGGGAGATGGGACAGAAGAGGTGTCAATGGAACCCGTTGCGTGCTTCAACTCCATCAACCAGGAGATGGGAAGGAAGGTGAAGGAGGAACATATCGGAGCACCTTCCCTGTGCCAGGCACCATGGGACTGCTCCATCCTCACAGCAACCACAGCCAGGGGCTGTCATGGTTCCCAAATCTCAGCAGAGGAAGCCAAGATCAGAGAAGTAACTTGCCCTGATCCCCCAGCACACAGCTGGTAAGTGGCTGAGCTGGGAATCACCCCCTGGCTGCTGGCCCCAAAGTCTGGGCTCTCAGCACCCCAGCCCCAGAGAGACTGACAGATTGGTTTGGATCTAAAAGCTAGAATTACATCCCACGTGCCTTCCCAGAGCCTCAGACTACACCTCAACAGGCTAACTTCTACAGTGAGAGCCCAGATTTTTACCCCCACTCTGCGCATTAGGAAGATGAGCGACAGGAAGCCGAGTCCCCAAGACTGCAGAAGGAGGGCAGCTGGGAGACACCTCCAGAGTCCCATTCCTGAGCACTGCAAACCCCAGCCCCACCCCCCTCTGCAGTCACTGCCCTGCCCATCGGATACCACCTCCCCGCCCCCCCTACACACACACACACACACACACACACACACACACACACACACACACGTTTCCTCTTTGACCTGGTAAAGAGGAAGAGGCCCATACCTGCTCTGCTGACATGAGTCTCCAGGGCAGCCCTGCCACTGCGGCCCAAGAGATGCGGTGTGGCCATCAGGACAGCACCCATAGGCGCTGTGTCTGCAGTCTTGGGGTGCCAAGCCAGACTGCAGGGGCTTCTGGTGTGGGGACTGCGGCAGAGCGGGAGCTGGGCCTGCCAGGTGGAGGCCCTGGGCTCCTCTGGGGTTCCCCTGGACCGAGGGCTGCTCCTGGGGGAGCCACCACTGGTGTCTAGAATCTAGAAAGAAGAGGAAGCAAAAGACACATGAGCCATCCACTTGGCTGCTTGCCTCTGTGTCCACCAGACCTGCCTTCTCCATCCCCCCTAAACCACTTGCCCCACCTGGAACCTCCATCTCCTGGGCTCTGTGTTGGGGGCTTCCATTGAGCTTCTTACCTGAGGCAGGGGCCCCCTGAGGGCCCAAAGACATCCAGGGATCCCTGGGGCTGGTGTGCACATCCTGCATGCTGGGGACTTCTGCAGGGAGCAGGCAGTCAGGCCTGAGCAGTGGCCACCCTAACCACCATGTGCTCCCCTCCCGCTGCTCAGGCAGGGCCTGAGCCACTGAGGACAGCAGAAGTGAAAATGAGCAGACCTGTGATTTCATAAAACACCCTTCTCGTGTTTTAAGAGTCTTTAGTCACTTAGAAAAAGCTAATGTTGGGACACCTGGGTGGCTCAGTGGTTGACATCTGCCTTTGGCTCAGGGCCTGATCCCAGGATCCAGGATCGAGTCCCACATCGGGCTCCCTGCATGGAGCCTGCTTCTGCCTCTCTCTCTGTGTGTCTCAGTCTCTCATGAATAAATAAAATCTTTAAAAGGGGGAAAAAAAAAAAAAGAAAAGAAAAAAAGAAAAAAGAAAAAGCTAATGTTATGTGTTCAGCAAAAAGAAAAGCCAGATATAAAATTAGTATCTATGTTTGATCCCAACTACATAAAACAAAACCAAAAAAAAAAAAAATGCTACTTTTAGATTGAATTGATGAAAAGACAAACAATCCAACTTAAAAATGAGCCAAGTGGGGCACCTGGCTGGCTCAGTCCGTGGAGCATGTGACTCTTGGTCTTGGGGTCATGAGTTCCAGCCCCATGTTGGGTGTAGATATCACTTAAAAATCTTAAATAAAAATAAAAATTTTTAAATGGGCAAAGAACATGTACAGACATTTCTCCGAAGAAAATATACAAATAGCCAATAAGCACATGAAAGGATGCTCAGCAGCATCGATCATTAGCAAAACACAAATCAAAGCCACAGTGAGAGATACGCCTTCATACCCACGAGAAGGACTCTAATAAAAAAGCCTGAAATAATAAGTGTTGGTGAACAGGAACCCTCATGCCTTGCAGATGGAAATGCAAATTGGCATAGCCACTGTGGAAACAGTTTAGCAATTCCTCCAAAAGTTAAACATAGAACCATCAGAGAGCCCAGCAATTCCACTTCCAGTTATACGTGCAAGAGAAATGAAAACAGAGGTCCACACAGAAACCTGTACGTGGGTGTTTCTAGCAGGCGTATTCATTATAGCCAGAAGCCGGAAACAACCCAAGCACGTATCCACTGATGAATGAATAAGCAGATTGTGGTATAACCTGTATAATTACTAACAGCCATAAAAAGGACAAAGTGCGCCAGCCTGGATAAACCTCAGAAACGCTCTGCTGGGTGAAAGAAGGCAGGCACAAACCTGTACTATTCCTTTCACACGATATATCCAGAACATGCAAATCCAAAGAGAGAGAAAGCACATCAGGCTACCAGGGAAAGAGGGTAGGGTTAATGGGGAGTAATCAGTTAATGGGTACAGGGTGCTTTTATGGGTGATGAAATGTGGTGTTTGTACAACATTGTGAGTACACAATGCCAAAGTGCATGCTTTACCATGGTTAACTGTATGTAATATGAGCTGCACCTCAATAAAAAAAATTAATATTAAAAACAACGGAATTGTTTAAAACATACACACACAATTTGTTTTTTTTTTTTTAATTTATTTATGATAGTCACACACAGAGAGAGAGAGAGAGGCAGGCTCCATGCACCGGGAGCCTGATGTGGGATTCGATCCTGGGTCTCCAGGATCGCGCCCTGGGCCAAAGGCAGGCGCCAAACTGCTGCGCCACCCAGGGATCCCTACACACACAATTTGAATGATAGATGAAGGGATAGAAGAAGATCATGGAAAAGGCACATATAACAAAATAGTAACTCTAGAGTTTAGGTGTGGATACACAGCTGCTCACCATGCAGTTCTTCAACTATTCTGTATGTTTAAAATTGTTCGCTATCTTTTCTCAAAAAATTAAAAAGGAATCCCGCCTCAGGCTCCCTGCATGGAGCCTGCTTCTCCCTCTGCCTATGTCTCTATCTCCCTTTGTGTCTCTCATGAGTAAATAAATAAAATCTTCCAAAAAAAAAAAAAAGTAGAATTACCGTGTAACACAGTAATTCCACTATTTACCCAAAAAATATGAAAACACTAATTCAAAAAATATAAATGCACCTCTATGTCTATAGCAGAATTATTTACAATGGCCAAAATATGGAAGCAGCCTATCCATAAATGAATGGATAAAGTGATACACACACACACACACACACACACACACACACACACACTGGAATATCACTCGGCCATCAAAATGAATGAAATCTTGCCATTTGCAACACAGATGGATCTAGAGGGTATTGTGCTAAGCAAAATAAGTCAGAGAAAGACAAATGCTGAATGATTCCATTCATATGTGGAATTTAAGAAACAAAAACAGAAAAAAGAGACGAAAGACCAGATTCTTAACTGGAGAGAACACACTGATGGTTACCAGAGGGGAAATGGGGAGATGGATAAAGGGGATTAAGAGTACACTTATTGGGGCATCTGGGTGGCTCAGTGGTTGAGCATCTGCCTTTGGCTCAGGTCGTGATCCTGGGGCCCTGGGATCGAGTCCCACATCAGGCTCCTCGTAGGAAGCCTGCTTCTTCCTCTGCCTATGTCTCTGCCCCTCTCTCTGTGTCTCTCATGAATAAAAAATAATAATAATAATAAAAAAGATTCTCTCTTCCCTCTGGCCCTCCTATGCTTGTGCTCCCTCAAATAAGTCTTAAAAAAAAAGTGCATTATCATGATGAGCACTAAATACAGAATTGTTGAATCACTATTGTACATCTGAAACTAATATAATATTGTATGTTAACTGTACTGGAATTAAACAAATAACCAGGCTTATCTTTCCAGCATGGGGAATTAGATTAGGAGCTGCTTAGAAATATCAAAAAAAAATTTTACCATATTATTATCCAACTTGGTAAACTTACTAAAAATCATGAATTGTACCATTAGAATACGTGAATTTTATGGTATATGATATTTAACCACTTCAAAGTTATTTTAAAAGATTTTTCATCATAAAATGGAGAAAAAAATACAAAAGACTGAGTAAATATGGAACAGAAATTTTTGTAATGATGCATAACAGGACATATCCCCAATGCTCATGGTTCTGAGCACTTCGTGGGGGAACAGGAGCAGGGGCAAGGGTCCCCTTCCTTCTATTTGTTAGTGCATTTCAAAATTTCCACAATGGAAATTTCCACTATACTACTATATAATGAGTAAAGTTATATAAAATAAGGGAAGAGGTGCCTGAGAGGGGTGGCTCCGTTAGTTAAGCATCTGCCTTCAGCTCAGATCAAGACTCCAGGGTGCTGGGATTGAGTCCCACCATTGGGCTCCTTGCTCAGCAGGGAGCCTGCTTCTCCCTCTCCCTCTGCTGCCCCCTTGGCTCATGCTCTCTCATGCGCTCTCTCAAATAAATAAAATCTTAAAAAAGAAGTGAAAATTCCATCTCCCTCTAGACTATATCTTGCCAGTCCCCAGGGAATATTTTAAAAATAATTTAGGGTCGGAAAAGTCTAGTAGATATGCAGTAAAATGTTTGTTTTCGTTTCATCACCTATCCCACGCAGGCCAAACCCTGGGCGGCGGCAGATGCACATTCTCTCCCCAGTCCAGCCATCTCAAGCACACCTGCCACCTCCAGCACTGTGGGCACAGTCCCTAACCAGCCTGGGAATTTCTGCCTGCTGTCCCTCTGGTGCCGCATTTTAAAAGGCACCTTTCTGCCCAACCCATCCCGCCCATAGCTTCTCCTGAGACTCTCCTCTTCCACCTTCTCAGGCTTGATTTGGAGTCCAGCACCCCTTCCCGAGCACCCTCTGGGCATCAGGCTCTGCTGGGCAAGTGCCTGGCCCTTCATTTTCATGGCTCTTGCCAGCACTTGGATTTCTGCAGCCTGCTCCCCACCAGGCTCCTGCTCCAACTGCCTCCACTCGGGCAGGTGCCACGTCTGTCCTCCTAAATAGCTTTCATGGTGATACTATTGAGCTCCAAAGCTTTCAGTGGCTCCCCTGAGCCTATTAGACAAATTTAATCTGCAGCCAAGCCTTCCATCCCCAGCCCTAAGAGCACCAGCCCCTGGACAGACCTCCTGCCGCCACCCCCACATGTCAGCTGAGGGTGGCTTCTGGTGCCCCTGCTGGCCTCACTTGGAGCATTGAGTACACACATTGAAGTGTGACCAGAGTGATGGAAAAACTGTGTTTTACATTTATTCTAATTAGGATTTAATTTTAAGCTTAAAAACTGACACTTGATTCATTTATTGGAGCTTCAGTATGGTTGGAACAACTTGGGTGTGTGAATCTACTTTTCTGACTGCACATTCTATAAAAATCTAATTATAGATCAAGTATGCCAGTGAAATTTTGCATCTGAATTAAGATATGCTATGTGAACGATACATTGGATTCAGAAGATTTCTTTTTTTAATCTTGTGAAAAAAGAAGGCAAAATAGCTTACTCATAATTTTTATACCAATCACGTGTTAAAAAATATTTATTAGGGTTAAATAAAACATTATTTAAATTTTTAAAAATTTTAAGCAATCTCTACACCCACCCATGGGGGGGGGGCGCGGGGACTCAAACTTACAACCCCAAGATCAAGACTGGACCAGCCAGGTATGCCGTTAAATGTAATTCTTTTTTTTTTTTTTTCAAGTAGGCTCCACACCCAGCATGGAGCCCAACACCTGGCTTGAACTCGGGACCCTGAGATCAAGACCTGAGCTGAAATCTAGAGTCAGATGCTTAATGGACTGAGCTACCCAGGTACCCTAGGAACTTCCCAAATTCTAACTTTTCCCCCATCGTGGACTTCTGCAGACAAATGAAATTGGAAAATGTTTACACACCAAGTGGCTTTAAGGCGGTGGGGGGGAAGTGCATACAAAATCACACACACCTAACAAAGAAGTACACTAAAGATTTATCCCGGGATCCCTGAGTGGCTCAGCGGTTTAGCGCCGCCTTCAGCCCCGGGCGCGATCCTGGAGTCCCAGGATCGAGTCCCACATTGGGCTCCCTGCATGGAGCCTGCTTCTCCCTCTGCCTGTGTCTCTGCCTCTCTCTCTGTGTGTCTCTCATGAATAAATAAATAAAATCTTTAAAAAAAAAATTTATCCCACTAAAGCATGGGATCAGGGCAGTTTCATTTGTCTATATGCTGTTTTCCTAATTTCTCCAAATTTTCCACAATGAACATAGATTGTTTTATAAAACTAGCCATTAAGGTTGTTTCTTTTACAATGCAGCCCGGCCTGAAATCCTTTGTTTCCTACCTTTCTCTCTACATGAATGCCTCTCTGGGGCAGGCTCAGGGCCACCTCTTCCAGGAGGGTGTCATGGCTCTAAGAGGACCCTCCCTGCCTGTGCACAAGGGCCAGGCTGAGGCACCCCAGAATCCTGGCCCGGGGAACCCACACAGCCTCATGTCCACCACTACCAGCCTTTTGCTTCCCAAGCTCTGTGTGTTCAGACACTGTGCCAAGTGACTCACCATAAGAAAAGCACTCTTACTAACCCCATTGTACAGATGGGCAAACTGAGAGGTGAGACGCTCACCTGGGCCACAGAGTTGGTCAGCAATGGAATAGAGATTTAAACTCAGGTTAGCTGTTAACTCCAGGCCACTGGTTCTTAGCCATCGTGTCACATGCCTCCCTTGGAACTCCAGCATCATGGCTCACAGGACACCCACCACTGGCAGGTCCCGGCCAAACACACCTCCCTGCAGTATCAGAAGGCCACCACCCCCACTCACCCCTGAGCTGAGCCCCAACCCGCATTCTTCCTCAATATCACATCCTCACACCAAGCAAGTACTGGCCCCTGGGCCCTTCCTCCTCAGCTCTTCATGCCTGGGACTTCTTCTTTTCCAGTGGGGATGGGGATGAGAAGGGGAAGACCAGGGCAGGAGCAGTGTGTGAGGACAAAGCTTTCCTGGACCACACCCCTTCATCTGCACTCACTCATTCAATAAACATTTACTGACTATCCAGCTCCTGCTAAGTTCTGTGGAGGGCACAAATAGCAGTTAAGGATGTCAGGGACTGGGATGCCTGGGTCCCAGTTGGCTGGTCCCAGAAGGCTCAGTGGTTGATTGTCTTCAGCTCAGGTCATAGTCCCAGGGTCTTGGGATCCAGTCCCACACATCAGGCTCCCCGCAGGGATCCTGCTTCTCCCTCTGCCTATGTCTCTGCCTCTCTGTGTGTCTCTCATGAATGAATAAATAAAATCTTTTTAAAAATTTTAAAAAGGATGCCAGGAGCCCAGCTTCCAGGAGCTCAGCACTAGTAGGCCTAACTAACCATATAGCATCACAGCAGCACAAGGCAACTAACCCAAGAGTGACGGTAGTTGTGTGGACTTTGGGGGTGGGAGAAGGGTGCTGCCGCTGAGGGGGAGACAGGACTGGCTCAGAGGCTGCACAGACCCACACTGGGCGGACGGCAAAGGATCCAACAGACACAGAGGCAGGAGCAGAGCATTGCAGGTGGCGGACACAGCACAGGAAGTGCTGGCTAGGCTAGGGGAGGGGGCAGAGGTGGGGCCAGGCCCACTAGAGCCCTCGCATCCCCACCCCCACCCTTACCTGGGGGCAGATGGCAGGGCTGGGTGTTACAGGGCTCCACCTCCCCAGGCTTCCATGGCTGCAGGCTCCTGCAGTGGCCAGGCGGCCTGATGGCACAGGTGACCTGGCGCCTCCGAGTACCCGAGCCACAGCTCCTGGAACACTGGGGCCCACAGGTGGGCGTGGGAAGAGAGGACAGGCTCACCACCAAGAGCACCCCGGAGACTGGGGGAGCCCGCAAGGAAGAGAGGGAGGGGGAAGGTGCCAGGTAACGCATGTCAGGCCCCAGGATGGTCACGGATACAGCCACCTGCCAGAGACCCCAGGGACCAGGATGGGGCAGCAGGGACAAGGGGGGAAGTGGGCAAACACTCACCAGACCCCAGGCGCCCACGTGCCAGGCCTGGTCCCTGATGGGGGGACAGTCTTCATGCACACAGGGCTCAGTGGTAGGGGGCCGGTGCTCCGAGGAGCATGCCGTGGCAGGGAGCAGAGCCCCCTCATCACTCTGGCAAGTGACGTTCCGCCTCCGGACCCCTGCACCGCAGCTGACAGAGCACTGTAAGGGTCAGGCTGTCAGCAGAAGCTTGTGCCCACCCGGGGGAGCCATGCCAGGTCACAGAGCTGGAGCCCCCCGCCTGGCATGGAGGGTGGACAGCACCCTACTGCCCATGCCCAGCGCCCAAGCTCAAAGAGGCTGAGCCACTCTTCTGAGGTCCCGTAGCCTACACCATGCCTGCTGTCACCAAGCTTAGGTACATTCCCACATTCCCCTGTTGAGACTACATACAGGGGCTGGAAGCAGTGACCAGCAGCCCCAGACAGTGCCACCTCCTCCCTCACCCCCAAACAACGTGCCTGGCTGCTTCCTCACACAGAGACAAAGCCTTTCCTACCCCGCCTGGGATCCAGGAGGAGGAAGGGTCCAAACACCTGCTCCTAGTCCCAGCCTTGGCAACAGCTTCTGAGATGCCCTAGCAGGTCATTTTATTTCCCAGGATCTACTTCCCCAGTGGAGGCCAAGCCTCCCAGCCTGGCTCTGCTGTGGCCCCAGGCCCAAGACCCAGGCCCTGACTCCCTCCCCACCCTGCCCCAGCCCCATCAGACAGAGGCCTCACCTCTCCCCAGGGCTCTGCACTCCAGGCTGCACAGCGCTGCAGGTTGCAGGCCCGCGTGGTGGGGGGCTTTCCCGGCAGGCCTGCACACTCTGCCTCCTCCTCGGCCTCCTGGACGCCGGCCCCATCAGATGAGATGCAGTAGACAGAGCGGGACTGGGAGCCACCACCACAGGAGGCCGAGCAGGGCAACCAGGGCCCCATCTTCCAGCTGGAAGGGAGCAGGAATCCAGTAAGGCTGGCCCAGCAGCAGGGGCCAGAGTCCAGGCCCAAGGGAGCACCAGCTGTCACACACAGGAGTGGACTGGGGATCCCCCCAGCCCGGCCCATCCTAACATCTGGGCCTGTACAAGTGGGGGGCAGAAAGCCCTGCACAGAAGGCCAGGCCCCATGCTCTGCTTGCCATCTCTCACCACCAAGCACTGGTCCCTACGATACAGATCCTGGCTGTGCCCCTCTTAGCTTTTCTGTCCTCACCTGTGTTCTCCTTCTCATCAGCGGCCCTGGCACCCCCAGCCAGACACCACTGCCTGTGTGTCTGACCTTAGTTGGGGTTATCTCCCAGAGGGACCATGCTCCCCACATGTGGTGTGGCCCTGCCCAGCCCTGATACACAAAGACAGGAGGAAAGGCCAGTCCCAACTGCACCGTGCAAAAGCCAAGCCCACCACCATCCTGCAAGGCCAGAAGCCACCAGGGCCATGAGGGCGGAAGGGTTGCTCCAGCCCTGCAGGGAGCCTGCAGATTACCTGTTCCTGCATGCACGCTGGGCCCCAGCAAGATGCCACACTCTGGGCCGGTGCAGGTAAGAGGTCCTTCGTGCATGAACAAAGGCATTGCTGATGCCCACAGGCCCTCTGACCCAATCCCTGGCCCATTTCTTGGCATCTGTCGAGCCAAGTCCCCTGCTGGCTCGGAGAGGGCCTCCAGTAGCTTCCCCCACTCTCCCGCCACCAGCCTGGACATTCTGGGCACTGCTCGGGCACACATGGGTGGACAGGACAGCCCTGGATCTCGTGCTCATGTCCCCTCCCACTGCTTCCTCCAGTCACGGTTGCCTCCTCCTCACTCCAGCCACATCTGTAGGGAGCCCTGGACACCCAACTGTTTGCTCAACACTTAAAGTGCTTAGAGCCCCAACTGCCTTCCCATCCAAGTGCTTGGGCCCCACCATGCGTGGAGGGGGCTGGCAAGGGCCTCACCGCTTGGTCTGCGGGCAGGGGTGAGTGCTGCAGGGGCGGCGGTCAGCCGGCCGCAGCTGGGGCTGGCACATGTGGTCAGGGTAGACCTCGTCGTCAGTGGTGCAGAACACTGCGCGGGACTGGTGACCTGCAGAGGCCCAGCCGCCGAGGGCAGGTGGGCAGTCAGCATTCACCAAATGCATTCTCTGGGCTGGGCACCACTCTGCACACCCCCCAAGTGTCGTCGTGATTAAATCAGCCTCAAATGACCCCCTCCCGGATTAGGTGCCATCATCACCCCCAATTCACAGATGAGGAGACAGGCTGGAGAGGTGCTATCTGCGATGATGGAGCCCTGCTCTGACACCGGGTCATCTGCTTAGGGCCGGGCCTCCGCGGAGAGGCCGCCCCCTTGGGGAAGCCTCCTCTGGTGCCCTTAGCTTGGGAGGGTGTTGGGGGCCCTTCCCGGAGTCCCCCGCCCTGGGTCTCACGTGCCCGGCTGCCCTCACCTCCGCCGCACTCAGCGCTGCAGTCACTCCACGAGCCGTGGCTCCAGCGGAAGCCGGGCCGGGGGCTGCCCAGGGGCAGGTGGTACTCGAAGCGCACGCCGGGGTTGGCCTCCTGGCTGAGGAGCTGTGGGCCGGGGGTCCTCGCTGAGGCCTGCCCTCCCAGGGTGCCCCTCCTCCGGCGCCCCCACTGCCCGCCAGCGCCTCACCTCGACGACCAGGGGCTCGGAGGTGGGGCCGCGAGCCAGGAGCCGCTCTGGTGCCAGGTCCCCCTCGGCCCCGCGCTCATAGCGCAGGACGGTGCTGGCTGCGGGCAGGGCCCAGGCGCCCCCGATGGTCCAGTGCCCGTTGAGGTAGTAATCGCCCAGGACGTTCTTCACCGCTGCGCAGGGGTGAGCCGCTCGGTCAGCTGGGCGGGAGGGGAGCCCGCAGCCCTGCCGCAGCCCAGAGTGGCCCCGACCGACCGCACTCACCTAGGAAATTCCTGCTGGCGGCCACCTCCTCCACGCGGATGCTGGTGGCCCCCATGGGAATGATGAGGATCTGGTTGTAGCCTGGGGTGGGGTTGGGGGTGGGGGGCAAAGAGACTCTAGGACCACCCAGGTCCCTGGCAGCCCAGATGGGCTCAGGGACCTGCAAGCAGGACATGGGCAGGCCGAGCTGCTCCAGGGAAGAGCCCTCCAGATGGGGGAAGCAGCTTTACAAAGGTGGGAAGGGGGGGCAGGCTGGGGTACCTGGTAGGGGACAGCTGGGGACAGAGGGAAGGGTTGAGGAGGGGCATCCAGCCGGCATTACGCTGGGTGAGTGAGCAGAGGTCCTTACTAGCCTGAGCCTACAGGCACACGTGAAAGGCTCCAGCCTCCACCCTGAGCGACCTGAGTGCCCCATCAGATCCCCCTCAGTGTTTCGAGGCTGACTCAGCTGGAACGGAAGACAGGCAAGGAAGGGACAGGCAACAGACCCTCATCCACTGCCTGCAGATCCCCAGAGGACCCTCACCTCTGCTGAGGTCATTGGAATCAAAGGTGCCCGTGACAGGGTAGCAGGTGGTACCATCACCCCCACACTGCAGACACTTGTCCTCCTCCTTTGATGAGTCTAGGTTGTGGTCACAGCCCACGACCTACCAGGCAGGGACGAGGAGGAGATGAAAGACACCAGAGGGAGTCACAGACACACCGGGATTCGAACCCTGGTTGATGGTCAGGTCAGGGAGGGGCAGTCGCTATTCGCCAGCCATCGAAGCTGAGTGAACACTGGATCTGGCCTGTGGCTGACAATCTACATTTTCTGCCAGCTTAGCACCCATCTCCCCTTTTCTGGAAATGATGCCTCATTTTTCTTTGGGGGCCACCTCTCTCCCAGTTTGGATAGAGCACCCCAACAGTGGGTGTTGGCAAATCAGTGGATTCTATACCTTGCTCAAAGAGAGTGTGGGCCATGGGAAGCCCTCAGCCAAGACAAATCAAAGGCAATCCCAGGTCACTGGAACTCCTGGGAAGAGGGTGCCCTTGCCAGCCAGAGCTTGGACCTGCTGGTGGCCATCTGCACACCTCACAGGACCCCAGTGCTGATCCAGAGGAGAATAAAGCCAAGAGGCAAGGAGACATTTCCAGCACCTGCAGCCAGCCAGCCCATCCCTCCATGGCATTTTCCTCTCCACCCCTTTGTCAGTTTTAGTTCAGTTTCTGTCACTTGCCACCCAGAGGGTTGCTCCTATTGTGGTGCCAGTTTTCAAAGAGCAAAGGTAAGAAGGTCACATGGCATCTGTGGGCCGGGGGTCCTCGCTGAGGCCTGCCCTCCCAGGGTGCCCCTCCTCTGGCGCCCCCACTGCCCGCCAGCGCCTCACCTCGACGACCAGGGCCTCGGAGTTGGGGCCGCGAGCCAGGAGCCACTCTGGCGCCAGGTCCCCCTCGGCCCCGCGCTCATAGCAAAGACACTCTTTGCTCAATGCAAAGACACCTAAAAGCTGGTCGTCAGAGGACATCAACCTCATGAAAGCCACTGGCCCTGCTGGTGCAGGGCAGGCAGACATCCCCAGACCAGCCCCCCAGGTGGGCAGTGGATACGGGGCCACAACTCACCCGGCAGCTGCCATCCACACAGACGTCCCGTTTGCCAGGCTCACAGGGTGTCCCGTCCACGACGGCCTCCCTGTGCTTGTAGTAGAAGTTCTCCCCCTTGGGAATGCAGTTCAGTTCACACCTGTTCGGGGCTGAGGCAGACAAAGGAGAATGCTGAGATCCCAAGCAAGCTCAGGTCCCATCCTGGGAACAGTGAGGCAGGGCCCAGAAGCACACAAATGGTGGAGAAAGCATCCTTGCATTGGCTCCCCCAAGTGGCTCAGAATCCCAACCCAGCCCTGAAGGAAGCAAAGTTCACAAAAATGATGCCTCTCCGGGGATCAGTGGAAGAAAAATTCCAAAATGAGGAAAAAGCTAGCTGCTTGGAGAGGTCTAGCTCAGCCTTATAATAAGCCTATGTGTTAACAATAAGCTCCTCGGGATCCCTGGGTGGCGCAGCCGTTTAGCGCCTGTCTTTGGCCCAGGGCGTGATCCTGGAGACCCGGGATCGAATCCCATGTCGGACTCCCGGTGCGTGGAGCCTGCTTCTCCTTCTGCCTATGTCTCTGCCTCTCTCTCTCTCTCTCTCTCTCTCTCTCTGTGACTATCATAAATAAATAAAAATTTAAAAAAAAACAATAAGCTCCTCTATGTCAGTTATTAACAGAAAATTACGCACATTGACTATGCCGTAAAGTACGGAGACTACACAATAACGTGGGAGGCCACGCAATGCAGAATGGTACTACATAATAATTACAAACATGTAAGCATATATATATAGAGAAAATAATGTGGAAAGGGCTAGAATGCAATGCTGGACCAAATCCTATGAAAGGTGTGGGGTCAAGGTCATTTAGAGGTTTTAATTTTTATAGCCATCTAAATACTATATACACGTTGTTTAAGCGACCAAAAGTGCTAATAGGAAGGCAATCTCTACCACAGAGAAGGCAGCCCTCCGTGACCCTTTCCTGTGTGTCCTGGTTTTTCTATATAGATATATTTAGGGCACCTGGGTGGCCGTTGAGCATCTGACTCTTGATTTCACTTCAGGTCGTGATCTCGGGTTTGGGGATCAAGCTCAGTTTTGCTCCACGCTGGGCATGGAGTCTGCTTGGGAGTCTCTCTCTCCCTCTCCCCCTGTCCCTGCTTGTGAGCTTACGCATTCCCAAATAATCTTTTTTAAAAAATCTATGGATATATTTAAATTATCCAGGAGGAACAATGAATGCCAACAGGCTCCCTTGGGGCCACGCTTCTAGCCAAGACCCTCTTTCCCATCCAGTAACACACACAGGATATAAATGTTCAGTGATTTGGAATCCAAAGTGCCATAACCTCCAGGAGTCATTTGCAATGAGCAGCGACCACTAATACTCAGAAGAATTACCCTAAGGGATCTTCTGACTCATCTAAAATGTTCTAATTTTATACCCATGTTTTTTTCTTAAACTATATTGCTCTAAAAATGAATCACCCTCCTCAAAGCTACTCAGAGCAAGCCCTTGGGCCCCAGAGATCCTGAGTAAATGGGCTCTCACTATACTAAGCCCCTTGCAGCCCCGACCTGCAGTTGGCCCAAACTTGGACCCCACCTGACCAGCGCCCCCCCACCCCCTGGCCTCTGCGCATCCTGAGGACCTCTGTGCACCATGAGGAATGCTCCCAGAGCAGGCCAAACAAAGCAGGCTCCAAATGGCACAGACATGGCCTAGTAGCTGTGTTTGAAAATGTGTAGAGGGAAATAAAGGATGGAAAGACCTCAAAATGACTCCCTCTCTCTCCCCGCTGTGTTCGAAGAGCACCGGCTGGGAGTCCTGTGAGTTTTTAAAATGTATTGACAGAGCATCCGTAACACGGTGGTAAACACTGTGTAATGGAAAATCAATGCACAGAAGAGATCCCGAACATGGGGGTGGGGGGCGCGATGGCTCAGCCCAGGACCACGCAGGTGCAGCGGCTGGGGTGCGGGCGCTGGGGACCTCCACCTACCTCCGTAGTAGGGCAGCCACTTGTACCGCCTTCCCTGGAAGTCCTGGCTGTCCAGCTGGGAGCACTGCTCCGCCCGGAAGTCCCTGGCACCCTCGGGGCAGCTCTGCGGGGGGCCGGCGGGGGAGAGAGGAACAGATGGGGCCTCCGTGGGGGTCCGCCCTCCCCACTGCGCCTGGGGAGGTCTGTCCCGTCCCCAACAACCGCTCCCCGCTCACCCCAGCGGCTCAGGACAGGGCAGTGGGCCCCTAGGGCTCCCGAATGCCCCCCTGCAGGGGCGCGGGGCTGTTTGGGGGGAAGCTGTCACTGTGGGTGGGAGGCGAGGAAGGGGCTTCCCGCAGCGCAGGCCATGCACCAGTGAGAGGGCGCCCCGGGGACTGGGAGGTCAGCCAGATGGGGGGTCCCAGAAGCTGGCGTCCCCACTCCTGTGGGCTTTACCTCGGTGTGGCAAGAGCGGTGGCTCCGGGTGGGGCCCACGCAGTTGGAGCCCCCATCTCTCCTGAGGATGAGAGCACGGAGGAGCCCCGAGGCCAGAGGACCAACACCCCCGCCTCCTCCCCTCCTCCCGGGCTCTCCCGCAGGCCACGCCGGGCAGACGAGGGGCGCCCACACACGCGGCCCCTCGGGGAGCTACAGTGAGCCCCGTGTTTAGACTTTATGCTAGACTCAGAAGTCTATCCCGGAGTTCCTCTAACTCGGGGCTACCCTGCTCTTACAGCACATTTCCAGAGAAAACCCAAATTCTGCCTTTGGAGATAAAATAAGATGTAGTATATACCCACCTGGTGAGGTCACTGTGCATTTACGGAGTATATGGGCCTGGAGTAATAGCTCCTGTCTCTTCCTCCGCACACGAGGTTCTCAGGGATAGGGAGTTATACCCACTCACAGGCAAAGGGTCCCCCCACCTTGTGTTGTGCCCCACACCCCTCTGGCACCTATCAGAGTACACAGCACCTCTTAGGTGCTTGATACTTCACTTAAAGTGGGAGGCGTCTATACACAACAAAGAGGCCAAAGGGAGAGAAACAGCACAGGTTAAGAATTGAAGCTTGTTGGGCAGCCCCGGTGGCTCAGGGGTTTAGCGCCGCCTTCGGCCCAGGGCTGATCCTGGACACCTGGGATCGAGTCCCGCATCGGCCTCCCTGCATGGAGCCTGCTTCTCCCTCTGCCTGTGTCTCTCATGAATAAATAAATAAAATCTTAAAAAGAAAAAAAAAAAAGAATTGAAGATGGTTCATTCACCAAAAATTTAGGGCACCTGCCACATGCCAGACACAGCGTTCGGAACTAGAGACTCAGGGGAGGGTGGAGCACACACGGCTCTAACCCCCTGAAATCAGGCTGATTGTTGGAATAAGTGTAGTGGGAACCGACGTGATTTCAAATTCTCCATCCAACCTGCTCCCGCAACAAAACCTATTGTTTGGTGGGGGCCGGCCAGGTCCACGCGGGTGACACCAGGACCAGCTGACTCCCGGGCAGCCTGCCCCCTGTCCTCTCCTAACAAGCCACCCGTCCAGCCCTCCTACCTCCGGGAGTAGCAGGGGCGCTCCCGGAAGCTGATGCCCCCTCCGCAGGTCCGGCTGCAGGGGCTCCAGGTACCCCAGGGGCCCCAGGTGTCACTTTGCCGCCTCACCTTGGGAGCCTGGAGGAAAAGACACGCTCAGAAGTGTGAGTCTGCACTCAGTCCCCTCGGGCTCACCGGAGGGTTCCTGCCGAGAGATGGTCCCCTGCCTCACCTTGGGAGCCTGTGAGTCTCTCTCCCAGGCGCCCCAAACACTCACAGAACGAGCCAGCTTCCCCCCTCCAAGGAGCTGCGAGCCTTTACCAACCCGCCCTTGCTTCCCAAGAGGCAGATGGCCACTCTCCGCAGGAGGGAGGGACGCAGCCCCCCAGAGCCCAGGGCCATGCCCCCCTCCACACGGTCTCTCCCAGAAAAGAAAGTACATTTGGCTGCAGCCCCAGGAAGCACAGGCACGTCTTGTTTCCCCCTAATTACCCCAACCACGAGCCCCTGGTGTGTAGCCAGAATGAGCCTGTCCTGTCCGCCCTCCGCTGGCTTGTCCTCACCTGCTCCAGCGGCTCTTAGCACCCAGCCTCTCCCCCTGTGACTCGCTCCCGCCCCCCCCCCCCCACAAGGTACCTCAGAGACCCTCTTTCCTGCTGTGCTGTTCCCAAAACTGCCCTGTGCAGGGGTGGGTGTGAGAGCGTGGGAACCAAGGCAGAGGAAGCCACCCCTGACCAGCCTGGGGTTGGCAGGTGGCGACTGGGCATGCTGGCCAGGCCGCATCTCCACTCTTCTTCTCCCAAACCCCTGTCAGCACTGAGAAGGGCAGAGAAGCACTTGGGGATACCCCCCCCAGAGCCCCAAACGAGAGGCAGTTGAGCTGTGTGGGCACAGTGGAGGGCACAGGAGAGCTCACCGCCCCACCTGAGCCCACAGGCGGTGCGGAGGGGGAGGCAGGAAAGGTTATTCAGGTGTTTCTAAGGCAGAAAGCACCTACCAGGACCCAGGGTGTTGTGTACACCTGGACTCATTTCACCTGCACAGTTAAAGGGACTCTAAGGTCTGATTCGTTTATGGCCATGCAGCAGTTAGAGGGTGGCTCTGGGTTTCATCCTGGGGTCCTGACGCTGGCAGCCCCTCCACCTAAGTGGTGGCCTTCATCAGGGAAAGCCTGTGCCAAGGACGACGGGGGCGGGTGGTGGCAGAGGTGACTGTGGGAAGTGATGGAGAGGACGTGAAAGGAGGGCTCTGGCCCACCTACCCCTCTGACTGTGGCCAGTGCTGGGTCAATGCGGCTTTGGAGGAGCGCCCACTGGCCACCACTGGCGTCCACCTCTGCCCGCCCCTGCCAGGAGGCCCTTCTCATCCTTGACTAACACTCCACAGTGGTGGCATTTCCCTTCCCTTCCCCAAGGACCGCCTGCCTCGCGGAGGGGTGGGCAGAGCTGTGGGGCTCCCCCTGCGAAGAGCTCTCCAGGGGCAGGATGGGACCTGGCTGCTTCTGTGCTCTCTACCCTGTCAGTGCCAGGAGAAGCTTGACCAGAGCAGCATCCAGGACAAAGCCCACCTCTGTGGACCCTCCCCTCCACAGAGGTGGGTCCTGCCTTCTAGAAGATTTCTTATATAACCTCAGGATCCAGGTTTGCTTTCCGGGGAGCCCCGTCCTTTGGGCCCCGGTAACAAAACAGCTAGTCTGATCACTAGTTGGCTCCTGCATCCACGCTCTAAGTTTGCGCTATAATATGGTAGCCGTTAGCTACAGGTGGCTGTTGAGGTTAATTCAAATCAAATCAAATCAAACACTTCATCCTTCCGTTGCACTGGCCACGTTTCATGTGCTCAGTGGCCACAGGACCAAGTGTCTACCTTACCGGACAGCACACTTTTGGAACATCCTTTACCATCTCAGAAAGTCCTACCGGCTGTCCCTGCTCCATCTAGAGCTAAGCCCCCAGGGGGAGGGGAACCACTAAGCACAGTAAGCTGAGAGGCAGCTCAAATCGGTCGAGGGCAGATGATAGGATGGGCCTCTAACCCTGCACCTTGGCTGGTGCCAGCACCACCCCTTCCCCTTCCTTCCACTTTGGAAGAGCGCCCTGGATTGGAGGGTAGCATTAGGGTGCACCCAGCACCTTCTGAAGGAGGAGGGCGCTGGGAAGTTGCACGCTGCGCCCTGCAGCGGGGACGGCCTCTCTGGGCACCTGGGACTGGCCCTCTTCAAGGTTCCACCCCGTTTTGAAAGAGCTGAGGGTCCCTGGGTTCCCCACCAGCTGCCCCGCGCAGGTCTTGGCCGCAGGACGCGGCCGCCCCGCCGGGAGAGGGGGGAGAGGGGGCTCCAGGCTGCGGCGGGGCGGCTCCCCCCTCGTCCCAAGCCCCAGGGCGCCCTCCCCGCAGAGGCCTGGGTTGGGGCGAGCCTCTCCCGCTCCCCAGCTGGGGCCCCGGGGGCCGGGCAGGGCCGCACTCACCGAGGCCCCGGGCGCGGGCGCCAGCAGCAGGGGCGCGAGCAGCAGCAGCAGCCGCATCTCCGCCTGCGGGAGACGCCGGGGTTGGAGCGGGCGCCGCGGGGCCGGGCTCGGGCCCGCAGGTGACCCGGGAGCCGCGGAGGGACGACAGGGTGTGTGTGTGTGTGTGTGTGTGTGTGTGTGTGTGGCCTCAGGTGCGCCCGGGCCGTCGCACTCACGTGGGGGGCCGAAGGCCTGTCTACTACTGGCTTCCGCGAGTTCAAGACTACCCTCTTTCAATAGTTCAAAGGGTAAAAAAAAGGGGGGGGGGGCAATTAAAAAATACCCGTTGCTGGAAGACAAGTTCAGAATCAAAGCAATGAGTCTCACGGTTTTAATTTAGCAAGAGAATTTCTTTTTTAAAAAGCCATTACACCAAAAAAAAAAAAAAAAAATGGCCATTACACCAGTTGTTTTAAAGACTTAATATAATTTTTTAAAAGAAACCCTCCAAAGATGCTTTCAAAAAAGCCAGTTGTATCCTGCTTTAAACCCAAGCCAAAAAAAAAAAAAACAAAAAAAAAAATAAATAAATAAACCCAAGCCAGCATTTCTCTCCACAAGAAAAGCTCCACGGGTAGGTTCTGTCACCAGTGTGCCAGTGGTGCTGTGGGAGTATGCAGGGTGTGTGTGTGTGTGTGTGCTGTCTGGGTGTGCAGGCTGTGTGTGACTATGCAGGAGTGCAGTGTGTGCCCATGTCCAAGGTACTGTGTGTTGGTGTGTGTGTAAACTCTGTGTGCAGTGTGGTGTGCATATGTGAGGAGTGTGTGCGTCTGTGCACAGTATGTGTGCATGTGTGTACATGTCAGTGTACTGGAGAATGACATAAGCAATATGCTCCTTCAGTACGAAACATTAAACAAGTATTGACTTGCACATTTAAATCTGAAAATCCATAATTCTACCAATGTCCTAAACTTTTTGAAGTACGATGTGACTTCATTTTGCAAGGGCGAAACTGCATGCACAAGCCAGGTTCAGCAAAACTTAACCTGGCACATTTGGCGACCTACATGCTTCGTTAATTTAGCACAGACAGTGATTCCTTTAGTCATTGTTGTCACAGTCACATCAGAGGCTCCCGGGGCTAGCAGGCGCGGGGGGGGGGGGGGTTCTGCTTCTGCTCCCCACTCGCCACCACCCCGAGCGACCTGGCTCTGCGCCCACAGCTCCCGCAACAGCAGCGTGCGGCAGGGGCAGGGGCAGGGGCAGGGGCAGGGGCAGGGGCAGGGGCAGGGGCAGGCCCGCGTCGCTCAGCGAACCCGGTCCTGGGGCTGAGGACCCGCCGAGCGACCAGGGACGCTTCTCTGCCGGCGGCCGCCTGGGGCGCAGGTGAGCGCCCGGCGGGGGGGGGGGGGGGCGGAGGAGCGGCGGCCGCAGAGACTTCGCCTGCAACCGCCACCCCCTGCTCCGCGCTGCTCCGGTTACCCTAGATCGAGCCCCGCGCTGCCGCCCCGAGGTCCCAAATGCCCTATTTCAGTTCACTTGGGAGAGAAGCAGAAACAAAGCAGCGTCCGACTGCAGGGCCAGCCCTGGGTCCTGCCCCCCCTCCTCGGCGGGGCTCCCCCAGCTGCCCGGGGGCAGGGCCCGCCGCGCCCCGGCCGCCCCGACTCAGGAGGCGGCCCCGCGAGGGTCGCGAGGAGGCGCCCGCCGCCCGCCCTCCGGCCGCCCCCTCCCGCCGACAGGTGCGCTTCCCACGCCGGCGCGGGGCCACCCAGCAGGTGCGCGCCCCGGGGCACCCGGGGGGGCGCTGGGTCTCGGGAGCCCGTGCCTGGGCGGGGCAGGGTCGGGGGGGCGCGGGGCGAGCGGCGACCCGGCGGACGGGGCGGGGCGGGGCGGGGTCCCCTCCGGGCTGCCCCCTCCCGGCCCGCGCAGCCCCTGCCGCCGGGTCCCTGTGCTGCGCTCGCCTACCTGTCCCGGGGCGCGCGGCCCGCCTGCGGCTCCGCCGGTGCCCGCCCTGGGAATGGGAGGTGGGCCTGGCGGCGCGGCCCGCCCGCGGAGGTTGGACTTGTCTCCCCGCCGCGGGCTGCCTCCTCCCCGCCCCGTCTCCCCCCACCCAGCCCTGCGGACTCCCATCCGCAGCCCCGGGGGAGCGGCCCGCGCGGTGACGGGCCGCGTCCCCTTGGGTCTGTGCGGGGCTTGGCGTGCCCTCCATCCTGGGTTTCCCCTCTGGGGCGGGCACCAGCCACCACCCCGTCCCTCTCCCTCTCCCTCTGTGCCGAGCCACCCATCTGTGCATCATCCCCCCCTCCACGCCCATCGTACCTACAGCACACCCCTGTGTCCAGCCATCTGCTCCTCTTCCACCCCTGAATTCTATACAGGGAGACCTCACTTTATCCTGCCTCCTTGGGGTTGTGTTAGAATTTGGGGGGGGGTGTGATTTGCTATATTCCACTTTGCAAATAATTTTGCATTTTTTACAAAATGAAGGTTTGTGGCAACCCTGCCTGGAGCAAGCCGGTGGACACCCATTTTTCCAAACTGCTCTTGTCCACTCGGTGTCTGTGTGTCATGTATTGGTAACTCTTGCAATATTTCAAAATGTTTCATTATTTTCTGTTTGTTATGGTGATCCCGGGTTATGATGCCCTGAAAGCTCAGATGATGACTAGCATTTTTCAGCAATAAAGTATTTTTTAGTTAGAAAAATTGGTTTTTTAGCAACACCTGCCTGGCTCAGTGGGTAGAGCATGGGACTCTTGATCTCATTGGTTGTGAGCTCAAGCCCCACTTTGGGCATACAGTTTACTTTATTTTTAAGGTTTTATTTATTTATTCATGAGACACACACACACACAGAGGCAGAGACACAGGCAGAGGGAGAAGCAGGCTCCCTGTGGGGAGCCCGATGTGGGACTCGATCCTGGGACTCCAGGATCACACCCTGAGCAGAAGGCAGGTGCTTAACCACTGAGCCACGCAGGCGTCCCATACAGTTTACTTCTTAAAAATTGTTTTTCTAGGGATCCCTGGGTGGCGCAGCAGTTTGGTGCCTGCCTTTGGCCCAGGGTGCAATCCTGGAGACCCGGGATCAAATCCCATGTCGGGCTCCCGGTGCATGGAGCCTGCTTCTCCCTCTGCCTGTGTCTCTGCCTCTCTCTCTCTCTGTGTGACTATCATAAATAAATAAAATTAAAAAAAAATTGTTTTTCTAGACATGCTATCGCACCCTTAATAGACTACGGGATAATGTAAACTAAGGTTCATATACACTAGGAAACCAAAATTTATTTGACTCACTTTATTAGGACATTCACTTTATCGCAGTGGTTTGGAACTGAACCTGCAGTATCTCCAAGGTAGCCTGCACTTGAGCCAGAGCTGAGTTTCTCCACACATACACTGCTGTTTCCTACCCTTCTAGCCAGCTTTTTCCTACTGCCGAGAATGCACCCTGGAAACCCACTCTACCTTGCAAACTCCTACTCATCCCTCAAGGCCCTGGCCAAATGTCACCTCCTCTAGAAGAGGTCCTCACACCATAGCAGGCAGAGTTGGTGCCCACCCTGCTTCCGAGGTCTCTGTCCCTATCTGCTCTGGTTTCCGGTGTGTCTATGCACCTGTGGGAATCTGAGTCTCTCTGACTCCGCTGTAAGCAGAGGATGAAGCTTGCCTCACCATCACCTGTGCCCAGGGCACTTGTTGGGATCAAGGTAGGCGCTCGATAACTGTGGTAAATTTAGTTTCCTTTCCTAGTTGTCCTTTTTGTCAACAAAGGCACTTCTTGCCTGCCATCGCTTTTGTGAAACTGAAAATCACCTACCCCCAGGAAAATAGCATTGGCCCTGGGCCACGTGGGAGGTGGGGAGGTCGCTAGGCTGGTGCGGTTCAATCCTCACCCTCTCAGACCTCCAGGCCTTTGCTTACCCTGACCACTCTGGTCAATTCCTCCCGGACCTCCACTGAGGCAGAGAAAAGTCACCAGTGAGAAGCTCACCCCTTGTTCAGATCCCCCCACCCCACTTCCTAGCCAGGTCCTGTGGGCCATTCCTCTAGGCTGTCACTGATGTTCAGACCAAATGCTTACTGAAACATTAGCATTTTGAATCTGTCCCACTTCTTACCCATCAGTGAAGAGAGAGAGAAGCAGCAGCAGCTGTGTAGCAAGGGCCCCTGGGGACTGGTGTGAATTCTTAGGCAAAGATAAAGCTTGGCAGAGACAAGAGAGTGGAATTAGCCAAAGCCTGTCTAGAAAAGGAAAATAGTTCCTTCCATCAGCCAGGAATTTTCTGAGCTTGGTCAAAGGTCCCCATCCAGGAGGAGGAAGCTGCTTCTCCTGCTGTGGGGGGTGGGTAGCTGAGGCACCTTCCTTCCTGGCCTGTTCCTGTTTTTCCTCCAGGATCCCCTCTCAGACACCCGGGCCATGATTTCTTACTCCCCGCCCTGCCCCCACCCAGAGCAGGGGTGGGGCAGGGAGGCAGAGCCCACACACAGTGCTGCAGCCCCGGACCCACCAGCAAGGCCCAAGCAGTTACTGGCTTGGGCAAGAAGTTCCCAACAAGCCTCAAGTTCTGCTGCCCCAGAGACGTGCTGAGTACGGTGCCCAGCACACAACTGTCCACCAAAAACTGGTGTGCACAAATGGTGCACATACCATTTAGAAAGAAGATTCCAGGGGAAAGGGGGAGACCTTCCCCCTCCGCACTGGCCCGACACCCCCCATGCTCCCTTCCACCTGGGGGGCTGAGTGGCCCAGGGTGGCAGAAGGAGTGCAGCCCTCGGAGGCAGACACCCCTAGACTGGGAACCCGTCCTGCTTCTTGTAGTGTGATTTTAGGAAAGTCGTGTCACCTTAAGCCTCAACGTGCTCACCTGAGCCCCACGCAGAGGGTGGGGGGGGGGGGAGTAGTTGGCTTCCATAAAGCGCCTACTAAGTGCTTGGCAAAAGTTAATTCCTTCTGCCCCACACTCCCTCTGCCTGTGCCCTGGATTTCTTACATCCAGATCATCTCTGCAGATTGCAGATCCAGGGACACAACCTAGAAATCAGTGGCCGGATCTTTTTGTAAGGCTGAGGGGGGATGGAACCCTGGAGAGAAAAGGGAGAAGGCAAAACCCCAAGAGCCTCAGGGTTCCCAGGATTCGCCACTTCCAGGAAGCCTTCCATTATGCCTCCTCTGTGCTCCCGGGGCGGGGGGCGGGGGAGTTGCACTTTGGAACTACGATAGGGATACATTTGTCTCTCTTTCTCCCTCTAAATTGTGGACATTGCAAGGTCAGGGATATGGGTTTTTTTTCCCTTCTTTGTACATGCATCAGAGGTTTGTGGCAGCCCTGAAGGTGTCCCTCAAGAGAGCATGGTGTAGGGAGCAGGGCTGGTGACAGCTTCCAGTGACCACACATCCGGTCTCCATCACATTCTGAAGGCCACCCCGCTTCCTGCTCCCACCTGCTTGTCTTCGCAGCGCTTCCCCTCACAGAGCTCTTGCACATCTCAGCTGATCTGCCACGCAGGGTTCCTGGTTGCAATCCACAGAAAAAGATGCAGTTCACGTAAACAGAAAATTTGCTTGGGGTAAGGACATCGAGCGCTCATGGAATTGACAGGAAGGCTAGAGGGTCAGGCACAGACAAGGGCCGGAGTCCCTGCCAAGGTCATAGATCATGGGCCAGGAATGGTTCTGGTAGGACTGTCCTGCTGGACACTGGACTACTGCCACCACCTCTTTCAGGTCACACTAACCCATATCGCCCCCGGATAAAGCCCTGAATGGCCTTTGTAGACGCCAACCCCAACAGGAGCATGCCTGCGCCCTGACCACCAAGACCTAAGAAACAAAAATTGGCAGGTTCCCCAGATGGGAACCTCGTTCAGAGGCTGGGCTACCCCCTATCCCCACCCCCCCAGAAAACAGATGTCTGCCACCTCCCTGCAGCACTGATCACGTGGTATTTGTTGAGCTTAGAGGATGCTGCTTCTCTTCCTCCCTTTCTGATGGTTGTTTATTCATTCCTTGAACATTTGAGGGCCTGCTCTGCCAGAAGCTGGGGACAGACCTGGCCGGTGGTGCTAAACGTTTACCAACCAGCTCTCTGGAGGAGATTAAGAGCATTTATCAATGCCCATGGCGTAAATCCTCCATGGCTGTTTTCAAGCTACCAAGGCACAAACCACAGAGCAGAAGCCGTGGCCTCCAACGCACAGGCTGTCCTGCCCTTGGAGCCTTCACATCCTGGGGGCGGCGTGGCATTGCAGCATGTGGCCGGGGAAGTCTTACGGCCCAATAGCCGGGAGCGCCACTGTGCCACAGCCCGCTGGGAACCCAAAAGGAAAGAGAACCCTTCACATGGGAGGACCCCGCCATTTCTCTCCACCTGCCCTTCACCCTCCCACCCGTATAGCGTCTCCCTCGGCAAGAGTCCCAGCGGGGGGGCGGGGGGACTCGCACAGCTAAGTGCTCCTTACCTGTCTGCCTGCCCCTCGAGCCCGCTTCCAGGTCCCCCGCTAATCTGTTGTCCTCCCCCTCTTGCTGCCACATCCGAGTCAGGACCTTGAAACAACCAAGCCAGACCATGAGAGTGAGAGTCCAGTGCTCAGTATGTCTGGCAGCTGCCGCCCTAAGGATGCCACCTGGCCTTTGGAGGGGAGTTTTAACCCCAAAGCTGGGACAGAGATATAACTCCCCGGCCCTCCCTGCAGACACGAGGGCCATCCAGAGAGAAAGAATACGTCCTGGGGGACACCTGGTGGCTCAGTGGTTGAGCATCTGCCTTTGGCTCAGGGCCTGATCCCAGGGTCCCGGGATGGAGTCCCGTATCGCCCTCCCATGGAGCCTGCTTCTCCCTCTGCCTGTGTCTCTGCCTCTCTCTCTGTGTCTCTCATGAATAAATAAATATTTTTTTTTTTTTTAAAGAATAAGTCCTGGGATGTCCTTCAGTGACATCAGGTCTGACACCTGCCCCATCTTCAACCCAGATCCTGGGACAAGTCACCAGTAGGGACGGGGAGACCATTTGCAGAAACCAGTTGAGGCAGGAGACCAGTCAGGACAGCAGCAACACAGGGGAGAAGGGGGCTTTCCAGAAAACCTGCCCTGTTTTGGTTTCCCCTCAGCAGCTCCAGCCTCAGAGATTTTATCCCTTTCCTTCTACACAGGAACACACACACACACACACACACACACACACACACACACACAAACACACACCTATAAGGAGGGGCTACAGTATCCTCTGCAGAAACTAACCCCACGAGCTTCTGAAGACTAAGGGAACAGATGTGAGGAGCCCACCCTCACCCACACTCTGCCTCCCAAGGGGGAGAAGGATTTGAGGCCCAGGCCCCTACAAAGGTCAGTATGGGATGTGGGACCAGCCCAGGCGGGTCCCCCTCAGCACAGGGTGGGTGCCCCAGCATCCAGAGTACACTTGGCATCCTGCAGCTGATTGCCAGCAGCCTTGGGGTCTCCATCAACAGTGACAGAGACAGGGCAAGTCCTCCTTCCCTCCGTGCAGCCCCTGCATCTCTGGCCTAGCATCTCTTGCTCTGTTGCTGCTATTGCTGGGGGGCTGCCAGGGAGGCACCTGATTGGGACCCCCACGGGGCCAGTTGCAGTTGCCAGGGCTTTTGGGTCCCTTCTTCTCCTTCTTTCTCCTTCTCCATCTTCTTCCTTTTAAGATTTTACTTATTTGAGAGAGAAAGAGAGCACATGCGTGTGTTTGAGTGTGAGCACAAGCAGGGGTAGTGGCAGGCAGAGACAGAGGGAGAAGCAGGCTCTCCACAGAGCAGGGAGTCCTTTGTGGACTCGATTGATTCCAGGACCCTGAGATCACAACCTGAGCCCAAGGCGGTCGCTTAACTGACTGAGCCACCCAGGTGCCCGGGTCCTTTCTTCCAGGTCTCTCTCCACCACACTCCCAGGGCACTGCTTTTCTCCTTGCTGCTCCAACCTCTGTATTTGGATAACTCTCAGCCTGGAAACTGAGAAGTGTCTGTGCTTTGTGCCACAGGCCTAGAAACATTACCCAGAAACTCAAGAGGATCAGTACCTCTCAATTCAGAAATAGACTTCCCAACACTCAAGTTAAATGAAGAAGGAAATTCTACTAATTTTGTGGGTAGGTTAGGAGCCTAACTTTGGTAATTTGTGGACCTGTTATCCTGACCCTTATCTTTGAGTAAAACACCACTTAAAGATTTATAGACATAAGACTGGGTCTAAGCTTTTTATTTTTTTTAGATTTTTAAAATTATTCATGAGAGACATGGAGAGAGAGAGTCAGACACAGGCAGAGGGAGAAGCAGGCTCCCTGTGGGGAAGCCTGATGCAGGACTCCATCCCAGGACCCAGGGACTATGCCTGGAGCCAAAGGCAGACGCTCAACCACTAAGCCACCCAAGCATCCCTAAGCTTTTTATTTTTATAGATTTTATTATTTTAAAAAATATTTTATTTATTCATGAGAGACACAGAGAGAGGAGAGAGAAGCAGAGACACAGGCAGAGGGAGAAGCAGGCTCCATGCAAGGAGCCCGATGTGGGACTCGATTCCGGGACTCCAGGACAGGCCCTGGGCTGAAGGCGGCGCTAAACTGCTGAGCCACCCGGGCTGCCCTATTTTTATAGATTTTATATAACTATAATCCTATATCTAGGTCCCAATTCCTTATCAGGAACTCTTAGGACCAAATGTGTTTCAGGATTGAGCATTTTTCAGCTTTTAGAAGTTACTAAACTGCCTCCAGAATAGTCTGGAAGCCCTCTTTAATCAAAACTAACCAAATGGGGATCCCTGGGTGCCTCAGCAGTTTAGTGCATGCCATTGGCCCAGGGCATGATCCTGGAGTTCTGGAATCGAGTCCCACATCGGGCTCCCTGTATGGAACCTGCTTCTCCCTCTGCCTGTGTCTCTGCCTTTCTCTCTCTCTTTGTGTCTCTCATAAATAAATTAAAAATAAAAAAAAAAACAAAAACTAACCAACAGAAAACAACAACAAAACCAGCAAAATATACGAATATTGACCAAAACAGGCTAAACTGAGACTCTAAATAGCCTGACATTTGTTCAGGCCAGGTCTTCTCCCAAACTCAGAAGAAACCTTTCAGGTTTCCAAGCCTTCTGAATTTCATAATCGCAAATAAGGGATTGTAAATCCATAAAAATTAAACAGGACATAACTACAAATGGGGTTACACAGTAATACTGACGGGGGTGATGGCTGCTAGTGGCCTGCTGAACTCCATCGTGGTGGGGCTGTGAAGGTGGGCGCATGGGAGACGGTGGGGTGGGAGGAGGTGTGAGCTGGTGCGGTCCGCAGGTCTGGGTTGGAGTCTCTACTCACTGGCTGGGACACGTCTGGCAAGTTAACCTTCCTGCACAGCAGTTTCTTCATTTTTCTTTTTTTTTTTTAAGATTTTATTTATTTGTTCATGAGAGACACAGAGAGAGAGGCAGAGACGCAGGCAGAGGGAGAAGCAGGCTCCATGCAGGGAGCCCGACGCAGGACTCGATCCCGGGACCCCAGGATCACACCCTGGGCCGAATGCAGGCGCCAAACCACTGAGCCACCACAGAAGGATCCCGGTTTCTTCACTTTTAAAAGGAAGACAATGGACTCATGTAAATAAAAATAAGTGCTAATATGGAAAATTCTCAAGGATCAATAGCCCCAGGGGCTGAGAACAAAGGAGGGCAGCAGAGAGCTCAGGGTGGTGTGTGCCACACGCACACGCACACGCGCAAGCACACACACACTCACGCGTGTGCGCGCTCGTGCAGGCTCTCAAGCACAGGCCTCCACTCAGCACGGACCGTGAAGCCCAGCTGTGACGCGGCTGCACGGCAACCAGAGTGGGGAAGGAAGTACTCCTCAAAGTGGGGTGTGTGGTCTGTGGACACTGAAAGACACTGAATACCCACAGCACACCTTGGGGGACATCCACTTTGAGGCTGGGAGTATGTTGTGTTGAGGTGAAATAGATTTCGAAATGGTTTAGGATGGTGGTGTAGTTATTTTTAGATTAAAACAAACCTACGATAACATGGACGAACCCTGGGAACATTGTGCTGAGAGAAATAAGCCAGACGTGAAAAGACATATGCTGCGTGATTCCACTGAGGAGAGGTCCCCGGGGTGGTCCAGTTCACGAGGCCGTCGGGGTGCCGGGGAGGCGGCGGGGCGGCAGTCCTGGGGATCCGGGCTGCCGAGGGCCGCACAGCCTTGGGGGTGTTGAATACCACCGAACTGTACACTTAATGATTCACATGGAAATTTTCTTTTAATTTTTATTTATTTATCTATTCATGAGAGACACACAACGAGAGGCAGAGACACAGGCAGAGGGAGAAGCAGGCTCCCCGCAGGCTGTGGGATGGCGCCCAGCCAAGGCAGAAGCTCAACCACGGAGCCACCCAGGCATCCCCACATGGTAATTTCTGTGTAGACTTTGCCAGAATAAAATGACAAAATACCTTGTGAGATACAATTAAATTTTTTGTCTTTCTTTTTTTTCAACTCCAGACATTTCTGCCTGGGGCAGCCACTATGGGCCAGGTCTTGTTGAGCTTTAGTTAGAAAACCTGAGGAACGTCGTCAGTCAGACTCCGCATTTACAGAGGACAAAACGGAGGCCCGGAGAGGTGACCCAGTTTGACAGAAACAGATCTCCAGCGAGCCTCTGTCCTGGAGGCAGGAGGCCGGGGCTCTGGGCCCATTGCCCTCTCCCGCTTCCTAGTGGGTGAGTCTGCGGCTGTGACTGGTTGTCTCAAAGCTTCCACTTTCTCACGGGTGGGACGAGGATGACCTAGGACCCTGGTGTCGCAGGCGCACTGATAGTAAGCGCTCCGTGGAAGTGGTTTAATGGGGCATTTAATGGGGCAAGTAGTTGTCTCAGGGCTTTTCTTGGTTAAAGGAGGGTTAAGTACAAGTATTAAGAACTGTTCCTTTATCCCTTCCACATTCCACGTGGTGACATTGACCCAGGACAAACCCATATATTTCTCAATGTCACAAGTGTGCCCTAGGGGAAGAATCCTGTTTGGATTCAACTCTGACCACCTGTTTATAAATAGGGGCTCTCTTAAGCAGATAAGGCCAACTGGCCTCCCCCAGCACAGCCTTGTAAGTAAGGGCAAAACTGGTAAATGTTTGCTCTCATTTAAAACATGTTCCCCCACACGCAGCCTGTTTATGTCATCATGCATGGAAATCCCCTCCTGTGGACCCCTAATCCACCCATGACATCGCTCACTCCCAGGAGGCCTAGGATGGGGCGGTGAGCGCACACACCCAGCTCCCCACCCGTGGCCAGCTGGTCCCCACTCCCCTAGAGAGTGGAGGGGGGGCCTGGAGGCCAGCTGGGAGGGACACCCACGGCCACCCCAACCCCTGCTCAGAGGCGTCTGGGTCAACAAGACCTCTTCTGTGCAGGGGCTGTGGGAGCCGCAGGAGGGTGGGACCCCAGGACTGCAGGGACGCGGGAGGAGGGCACCGGCCCAGCAGGACAGGGAACCCTGGGCTAGTGGGGCGCGGCTGCGGAAACAGCTGGGCCGGGCCGGGGCGTGTGGGGAGGGGGTGATGGGGAGACTCCAGCCCCAGGGGCGGGGCGGGGGCCCTGTGCGGGCGGCCAGGCCTCACCCTCCTCCTCTTCGGCCCCACCCGCAGGAGGCTGGGGCGCTGCCAGGGGAGGAGGAGGAGGGCCTTGCTAGCAGCCAGGACGGTGGGCAGGGAGCCCGGATCCCCGCCCTGCTCCCCCCAGACCTCCAACGGGCACCGGCTTCTCAGGGTCAGACCACCTGCCTCCCCTCACAAAACTGTTTACCAGTGCCTTTGACCTAAAAATGAAAATCAATTCATACCACAATTATCATAAGCTTGGAGGGCCTCGGTGAGTCACATCTCTAATGACCAAAGTTGCATAATCACTTGCAACAAGTCTGTGGATTACCTCATCAATTTATGTACAGCACAAGAGGGAAGGAGGAAAGTCTGGTCCTTGCCGGCTAAAAGGAGTCCCTCAAGGATGACTTGCTACATGTACACAGGGGCAAGGGGGAAGGCCCTGGTCCCTAGGCCTCCCTCCAGGGCCTGCTCCGGGGTCACTGCCAGGGGCCCACCTGACCACAAAGGAGTGCCCTGGCTTAGAGGACAGAATCCTGGGTTGCCAGAGCTAAAGGGGCTATGCCATCAATAGCATGTTCACCTGAGGCCTGGCTGCTCGGTGGGGTTCCGTTACCAAACATTCATGGAACTCCCCCTTCTGAATGGCCAGTAGAGCAACCGGGCATTAGGGTCACCACTGTGACAAAATAGGAAGTCTGGCCCTTCTCTCCCCAGCAGCCCTGGAAAGCACAGACAGCAAGAGGTGAGTGCAGGCTGAGATCACCCAGCATAGAAGAGCCTGTCCCCTTCCACGGACACTTAACAGGCCTCAAGCCTGATGATGTTTTTTAACTGATGACCTTCTGGCTGGGTTACTCCAGAGAAGACCCCTGAGTTAGGAGGGAAAGGGGTGGAGGAACAGTGGGAAACCCACTAGGGCAGAAGGATGGCAGAGAGGTCATTTTGTTCGAGAGAAAAAAATTCTTTTTAAAAGATTCTATATTTATGAGAGACACAGAGAGGCAGAGACATAGAGGGAAAAGCAGGCTCCCTGCAGGGAACCAGAGTCCCTGAGGTGGGACTCGGTCCCAGGACCCCAGGACCAGGACCTGAGCCAACGGCAGACACTCAACCACTGAGCCACCCTGGTGCCCCTGTCTGAGAAAATCTTAAGAAATCATACATTTGCAGCTCTCTGGTCATGCAAGTAAAACCCAGTCACCTCACTAAACAAGCCTAATGCTATTTTATGGCATATGTAGGTAAATCCAATTAGTAAACAGAAAACCAAATTACTGCCTAATGACTTACAGCACTTGGTGGACAAAATCTTTGAAAATCCAGATGCAGGATAAAGTCCCCCAAATCTCTCCTCAGTCCCTCTCCATATTTGAGAGACTACTCTGTGACCATCACCGTGATAGCCCTATTCTGAGGGGATGCGCCAGCTCTTAAAGAACTCACTTAAATTCAGGTATTTAAACGTAGTATAAATATAGTGATCTAGTGTTATTTCAACTTCAGATCTTCCTTGTACACATCGCCGAGTTTAGTGGCTCTTGGCTAGGTCGGCTACCCAAGAAAACTAATCACAATCTGAATCTTACCCGCAGTCCACCTCGAGGTATGCTATGGGTAGAGGGGTAACAAAATCCTTTCTTCTTTTGCATGAGGAATTGACCTTGGGCTACTACATAATTAAAACTATTGTAGTTCTGGGGAAAAAGGGGATAACGATGGCAGGAAGAGTATGTCACCCCTGGGGCTGACATAGTCCGTTAAGCATCTCCCTTGGGCTCAGGTCATGATCTCCGGATTCTGGTCCCACACTGGGCTCCCTGCTCAGTGGGGAGTCTGCTTCCCCTTCTCCTGTACGTGCTCTCTCTTTCCTGCTGTCTCTCAAATAAATGAAATCTTAAAAAGGGGGGGGTATGTTACCCCTTTCCTAAGAATTAGGACTCCACTGAGATGCCTGGCTGGCTCAGTCAGTAGAGTGTGCAACTTTTGATCTCAGGGGTTGTGAGTTTGAGCCCCGTGTTGGGTGTAGAGACTACTTAAAAATAAATCCTAAAAAAAAAAAAAAAAAAAAAAGAATTAGGACTCCAACAAACTTGGTTTGAGGTTCCTCCATCTCTCCCCTTTAGAGGGTGTGGCATTCGAGGCACAGAAGAGCCAGCCCCTGTAGGAGAATCAATGTTGGCCAAGATTATGAGGTCCCTGTGCTAAAAGGCCCCTGTAGTAGGTCAGATCACATCCTCCATGGGTTCTACAAGTCACTTAATGAAGAAAGTATATTCTCAGTAAATATGGCAACAGATTTAGTTAGCTAATTGGATTTTCCTCTGGATAAATCATCATTTTAATTCAAAAACCAATTGTCCTTGGGGTCTCTCCTTCGTTTTTGGTGTATATCCTTTGTCTTCATGCCAATTCAGATTCTTCCTTTTTCTCAAACTTTTTTCCAACTTTGTTTCTAGAAATATTCTGATCTTAAAACATGTCATGTGGCTCTGCACTCCCATTCAAATGATGTAATGAGTCAAGTCATCATACTTGCTGGTACTCATGTATGTTGTCATTTTACTTTTAACCAGATCCTAAGCTATTGGTAGGCAAGGATCCCCCCACCACATACACATACAGAGCACACAAAGGAATACCTCCCCAGAGGAGATGGTTGGGTTACAGAAGACTCTGGTACTTACCAAGTGATACCAGAATCCAACCTCATTATTCTTGCTTCTCAACCCTGCTTGAGGAGTCTTCATTCTCATTAAGAACACCATTATCAGGATGCCGGTGCATGGAGCCTGGTTCTCCCTCTGCCTGTCTCTCATGAATAAATAAAAATAAAACAAAATCTAAAAAAAAAAAAAGCAAAACCCACCATTGTCAACGCCCCTAAAAATCAGAAACCCCTCCCAGCTGATGAGGACAAATCATATTTCTGTGGCAGACTCTAGTGACACTGCCTATAAGATTCGTAAAAGCAAATGATGCCTGTGAATCCCAAGGAGGGAATGAACACCTTTCCTCTTCTTGGTGTTCTTAGCCAATGTACCCAGTAATGTATCTCTTACATGCTCCTTTTTTTGTTGTTGTTGTTTTTTTTAATTTTTATTTATTTATGATAGTCACAGAGAGAGAGAGAGAGAGAGACAGAGACATAGGCAGAAGGAGAAGCAGGCTCCATGCACTGGGAGCCCGATGTGGGATTCGATCCCGGGTCTCCAGGATCGCGCCCTGGGCCAAAGGCAGGGGCCAAACCGCTGCGCCACCCAGGGATCCCACATGCTCTTTTTGAAGACAATAGCTAACTTTGGTTTTCCTGCCACAATCTCTTTTTTTTTTTTTTTTTTTATGATAGTCACACAGAGAGAGAGAGAGAGGCAGAGGGAGAAGCAGGCTCCATGCACCGGGAGCCCGACGCGGGATTCAATCCTGGGTGTCCAGGATCGTGCCCTGGGCCAAAGGCAGGCGCTAAACCGCTGCGCCACCCAGGGATCCCCCCCCCCTTTTTTTTTTAAGATTTTATTTATTTGAGAAAGAGAGAGAACACAAGTGGGGGCGGGGGGGAGCAGAGGAAGAGGGAAAGGCAGATTCCCCACTGAACAGGGAGCTTGAGCAGGGCTTAATCCCAGGACCCTGAGACCAGCACCTGATCTGAAGGCAGATGCTTAACTGACTCAGCCACCCAGGTGCCCTGCCACCATCTTATTTCTGATCAATAATTCCCAATATTTTATGTGCTACTCAATGTTTAGAAACAAAAGGTTTTGGAGAGTTTTAGGCAAGTGGCAGGGCTATCAATAAAACAAGTGTTGCTTTTTTTCACTGATGTGACCTACATCATTTGTTTTTGTTTTTGTTTCTTTTTTAAGTAAGCTCTACACCCAACATGGGGCTTGAATTCACAATCCTATCAAGGGTTGCATGCTCTACAGCCAGACGTTGTTGAAGATATTTTTGTGATTTTTTTAAACTACCCCCCCCGCCCCACTTTTTGTATATGTAATGATGAAACACGCTCTGATGGTTGAACAAGGAAGTAGAAAGAAAGACCTTACTTTCTGAGTGGAGGATCTCCTCCTTTGTGGAAAAGTAGATCAAGACTGTTATCAAAAGTTGGTCTGTGTTATTGCACCTGACTTTAGGATCCAAAAAGAACTTTTTTTTTTGCCACTTTGTGCCTTTCCTTCTGGAATTGTAAGTTGAGAACACAATGCGAGTACCTGTTTACACTGTGATGTGGATACTGTTACAGAGAACACACCAGAGCCTTTCTCCCTGTTAAACAAATCATGCTCCTGTGAATGTATGTGGAGAAACCCCTGTAGTTTTACCTGCTGATGCTCTCTTGTTGGAGAATAAGTTTCGGATTTTTTTCCTCCCCCACCAAAAATAAGGGGTTTGCATGCTCTATTAACTGAGCCAGCCAGGTACCCACATCATAACTTTGAAAGATAAGCCTCCAGTACATAAGATATCTGCATTGTACAGCATACATGTAAATTCTTGTTTTGACAGCTTCAGCATCAATTTTAGATGTTTTCTAGAAAAAAATGGTTTCAGAAACTAAGTATTAAGAATAGTTGTTTCGAGACTTGCAATTTACCCCCTACCAGTATGAATGAATAACAGAAACAATGCATTTGTGTTTAACGGTTCCTGATAACAGTTCAAGAGTTCTCACAGTTACACATTATAATACTTCCATGTAAGAAAATTAGCACAGCTGGATTCATGCGGTCTTTATTAATTTGACAAATACAAGAAAATCTGCAATCATCTATCAAAATTATATCTTACCAAGAATTTGAAAGGTATTTAAAAAAGATGGATTCACAGTCTGAATCATGTACAAAGCAGTGTCTGTAGAAGCAAAAGCCAAACGACGGACATGTAAATTATCCCACTGAAACCTCTAGCCAGTACCTCCAATCACACCATAAATAGACAATCCTGTGCTCACTACTCTCTACAGTTGATTTTGAAGCTGTCCTTTTAGAATTATTTTCAAAGGAAAACTGCTTCCTGGGAAGGCTTTCCTGCTACACACCCTGGGCTGAAGTGCCAACACCACGTTCCAGGACCCAGAATGGACCCAGCTACTTCCTCAGGGCAATGTTGCAGCTGTCCAAGGCCCCGGAAAACAGAGAAATGGTTCATTTCAGCACTCTCCTGATTTTTAATATGTGCATTTGAGGTTTTTCCTACCAGAGAGGACTATTCAGAGGATGCCATCCAGAGGATTTGGGAGGTGTGATGAAGCCTTGTTAGGAACACTCTGCTCAGCCATTTCACCGAGGGCCATGAAGAGCTGAAACCATGGTTTTTAATCTCCTGTTTGGGGGATTTAGAGAAGAAGATCACAAGGATCACTTCTGGGCTCAAACTCATGATTATCATGTTGTTTCATCCCAAGGGCAAGACCAAATGTCCAGTTTTCAAGTACCCCCATCCCCACCCTGATCAGAGTCAGCTTTGTGGATACCCCAGAGGTGAGGTTCTAGAACAGCAGGTCAGACTGTTACAGACTATCCAAAAGCACAGAGAGAAAAAGTACTTTACAGAAAGGAGTGGTTTCCAGAAGAATCAAGTCACCTTTATGACATCAAAAGGTAACCACGAAAAGGGGTTACTGACAAGTACCTGATATTTTAGAGAAGTTAAAGATGCATCTATCAGTAAACAGGAAACTATAGCTGCATTCTGAGGATATGCCTTACTCCTCTTTGCATCTTTAGACTCCAGCACCATGCCAGGAACACGGAAGACACTGAATAAATCTTTTCATAGTGGTTTCTGAGCTCTTTTTCTTCCAGGGCTAGATCATGAATGGGTGAATATGCAAGGCCAGGCCCTGAGGTTCAGGACTAGAGACTTCCTTGAGATGCTGACCCTGGGAGATCTTATGTGGGAGCTTTTGTCCCATATTCTACAAATTATGATCAAGACTACTTATATAAAGTTTTTTGAGGCCAAGTAAAGGGGAAGCAACTAAATTTATGGTATCAACATCGGTTAGGCAAGGAGAGTTTTTAAAAATCAAGAGACTTTAAAAACTGGGGATCCGGGACTTTAAAAGTGAAGACTGGGGATCCCTGGGTGGTGCAGCGGTTTGGCGCCTGCCTTTGGCCCAGGGCGCGATCCTGGAGACCCGGGATCGAATCCCACGTCGGGCTCCCGGTGCATGGAGCCTGCTTCTCCCTCTGCCTATGTCTCTGCCTCTCTCTCTCTCTCTATGTGACTATCATAAATAAATAAAATTAAAAAAATTAAAAAAAAAAAAATAAAAGTGAAGACTGTCTCTCTAGTTGCTTCTGTAGTAAAATCAATAAATCATTCATTTATGATTGTTTTCTTCCAAGTTGCTTAGAAAGCTTTTTTCGCAAGAAATTTAATCATTTACAGTGAGATCTGTGATCCTAGGACCACACACTAACCTAAGTGAGAATCAAAAACAGGAAAAGCAAGCTCTTCCTCTTTGGAAAAAAGGTCCACAGATCTTCCAAATATGGTTGGTATGCCCACAGGCTGGTTTGTAGCAGCCTTCTGTATATAAACACTCTGTATTCTGGAAGCCAGTCAGACCCAGACATTAGTGGCCACTTTTTTCATCCTCTTCATTAAACAGGTTGCCTGGGCTCAGTCTGCTTTGTTTGGCCTGGCCCCATAGCCACCCCTGCTCTGTGTGAGGGCACATCCTCAGGGGACTTGCTATGGTTTTCCCTGATGACTATTCTTCATGGTGGAAGACTAGCATTATTGGTATTTCAGAAAAACTGTTTTATTGAACCTAAGAAGAAAGTTCCAAGGCAAAGTTCTGCATCTGAGGTTGGTGACTTCAAGAAGTAAGAAGAGTTCTCTCTATGCTGAGATGTGGTTGCATCTTGTAGAAAGTGCGTTTTATTGCAGTCTTTCTAGGTGGACAGTGATACAAAGGATGGACATAGTCACACTCACACCACAGATCCTCTTCCGGGATGAACCTTTTGTGAAAGATATGGTACTTTGGGGGCTTTGCACAAATAAACTACTATAAATCAGGACTCCCTCAAAACTGCCTCATATCACAAACATGTACAGATGGTTTTGTTGTAGTTGCTGATTCATGTGTCTTTCTAGAAGATAATACCCATATTGCTACATATCTGAGGAAAAAGACTCTTGGAAAGGGGCTAAACAAAGAGATGAGAGAACCTATTGTTTTATGCACCATTCTTTCTGTGCATAGCACTTGGTTTGTTTTTCTTTTTCCTGCAGTTCTCAACTGCCTAATATGAGCCAGTTTTGCTTCTGCTCTGGTTATGAACAGCACACTGCTGCTCAAGTTAGTTTAAGAAATATTCTGTGACAGAAAACAGATATCCTACACTCCAAGGAGAAGTGCAAACCAGATCACACAACAGGTTGGAGAGAAAGCAGGAACAAGAAGAAAAGTTGGCCTTTCTTCAGCCACAAAGGAAGACTAAGTTTCTCACAAATGCTTACAGTCTGATCACCATGGCTAAGGTGTAGTGGTAGGAGTATCAGTGGCAGAAGCTGTCAGTGGTAGAAGGGTTATGCCCAGCAAAGCTTTGCTTAGAGGAGTCATGTGCCCATGGGCTAATGGCTCTGTTTATGCCCTTAGTTGAGCTGTGCTTGGCCTCAACCCAACTGCCGGTTCAAAGGTCTACAGAAATGAAACGTAAGGCAGAAGAGAAAGCACAGAACACCCACTGTGAGGTTCCTGAGGAATAAACTGGCCCTCCTCCTTAACATCTGCCCACGGGACGTGAGCTCATATTGTCCTACTGGCTGTTAGAGGCCCCTTCTTTCTCTTCTTGGCAGCTGGCTCTCCTCCTGACCCTAGGTCCTCCCATGCAAGGCTCACCGAGTAAAATCATGGCTTTCTCTAAACTCCAACTTTGTACTGATACAACTGACTTTATAAACCACCAGCATTTTGGCTATTGGTTCAAATTCTGACCCATGGTGAGAGACAATGGATTGTAGTAAAAAAAAAAAAAAAAAAAGAAAGAAAGAAAAAGAAAAAGAAAAACCAGGACAGAAAGTGCTTCACCAGCCATTTTACTCTTCTTTAATTCCACTGTCTTTGGGCACACATTGTATTTGCTACTGAAGAAATTATGACAGCGAGGCTGACAGCACTGATTTATAACACGTTCTTTGCACCACACAAAGAGTAAAATCCTAGAATAACTGTATTATCTGCTACCACAACAGAGCTGTCTCATTTACTGTGTAAGAGAATGCTTATGGGGGAGTCAGGGAGAGATGGGAACGATGGAAGCATCCAGGGGCAAGTGACCCTACAAGTATGTGTAAAAATAAAGAATTTGGTGGAAAATCCAGAATGCACCTAAGGCTGATAGGAAACCGTTTGGGTATCATTCCACTCTTTCCAGAAATTACTGAATTTAGAACCTGAGGCTAAGACTTTTAGGATAAAGCAAGCCTCAAGATCAGTTCATACTGGCCGTGGGAAGACATGGCAACCGTTGATAGTACTGAATTTCAGTTCTTGAAAATGAAACTTTTCAAAATCAACCTATACATCTGACTTGACTCAAAGTGGAAAAAAAAAGTCTTATTTAAAAATGATAAGTCTGCAGCAAAAAAGATCTGAAAGTGAAAGTTGGAGCCCCTTTTCAAAAACCTTTTCATTTTGCCGCTGGTGCCCGCTTTCCTTACAGTACCTCCTGAAAAATTTCAGAATTCAATACATGTTAATTAGGTTGATCTTCAACATGTAGTTTAAGATGAAGAGTCTTGTTTGGTTTAAACCACGCCATTTAATTTCTTGGTAATGGTAGTCCTGAGAGTCTGCAATGTTAGTAAAATCCACCTGTAACCAAGGGTTACTCGGCTGGCAGGAGCACAGCAACTTCGTGGTCCATCCCTCTTCCTTAGCCTTGTCCCTCAAATCTGGTAGTTTTTGCACCGAGGGACTCAGTCCATCACAATGACGTATGTTCAAACCAGTTTCTGTAGATACCTCCCTTCTAGTGCCCAATGGTACAGGTGGTCAGGAAGACTTGGAAGGAAGCTGCAAAAAGTCCAGCTGGGAATCTTGCCTTTGTTAGATGTGGACACAGGAAAATCATCTTTGTCCTCCCCAGATTTTATTATAGTCAAAGGAGAAAAATCCATGGGATTCTAATTGCAAATATGCTAAATATAAAATTGATGGAATGCTAATTGGTCCATAAAGGGCTGTACAAGATAATCTGTGGCAAAGTAGAAAACAAGCCCAAAAGTGATGGAGATCGGAAGAGCTGGCAATGCTTTCTTGAAAATGGCAAGGAGTAATAATGTAAGGCACAAACCCTGTGGAGTAGAGGGGAAAAGACATAAACTCAGACAAAATTACGGAAGCATTTCATGCAAAAACAACCCAATCACAAGTCCTGGTCTTAATTTAGTTCACTGAATACTATCCTTTAAGGTTAAATTTTGGGACTTTTTTTTTTTTTTTTTTTTTTTTTAATTTGGAAACATTTCTTTTCCTTTGCAGCATTAGAGTTCATTATTTACAAGTTGTTGATACTTCACCCCCTAATTCTAGATAAGAAATATAATCCAAAAATAAGTAAAACTATTTTAACTTAAATAATACTGAAATTTCTATCTAAAAAAAAAATTTCTATCTAAAATATTGATTGGCTACTGTGAGTTTAGTTTGGCTGGCTAAAATACCAGAGGTGAAGAGCACCCTCTATGTTACATGGGGGCAAAGAGATGCTCACTGAATAAACCAGTATAAGTTTATGAAGTATATACAGGTTTCTCTATCTGAAAGTAGAGCATTCCTACAAAGCCTTTTGTAAGCCAAAATGACATAAAGTGAAGCATATCCCCATATCCCCATTTTCTCAAAGTTTGAATTACGCCACTTCACTTTTACGGAAGACCTTCATTAGTATGAGAATGCTTTTTTTGTAAAAGTAAAAATCCTCCTTGGGTCGATTTAGTGGTTAAGCTTAGTGGTTAAGCATCTGCCTTTGACTCGGCCTGATCCCGGGGTTGGGGATCAAGTCCCACATCAGGCTCCTGCAGAGAGCCTGCTTCTTCCTCTGCCGGTCTCTGCCTCTCTCTCCCTCTCTCATGAATAAATAAATAAAATCTTAAAAAAAAAAAAAATCCTCCTTGGATTTCTTTTGGTTAGTAAAAAAACAAAACAAAACAAAACAAAACAAAAAAAAACCCCAAAAAACAGTTAAGTGGTGTAATATGAACTTTCAGAAAGTAGAGGAATACCTGTAAACCCAGCAGTCATATAATATAGTCCATTTTTTTAACCCTAGCTACTGAGACAAGGTCTCCTCACCCTGAGCATCAGTTCAGGTTTATCCAGAGTAAGTTATTTTCTTCTTAAAAGATACAACACATCCAGACAACTAACCTCAAAAGAAAGATAAATTACATGAAATTTCTAGATGGTTTTATTATCATGATAAACCACAGATGTCATCATAAATGTTTAAGTAAAGGCTCTCATCTAATTTCACTCACATATACCTTTAGCAAAAATACCAATAAGAAATATCTTACAGCCTACTTAGTTTGGAAAGCTTCAGGGTTTATGCTGTGACACTAAAGCAAGATCTACATGGCATCATGCATTGTGTTAGCTTTTCTTGCCTCATACCTGCTGCCCAACAAGCACTGTTTGCTGCAGGTTGTGGCATTAAAGGCAAAATCACCACGAGACTTACGAACTAAGTAAGGATCCAAGTACCCCTTGAAGACTGATAACATAGCCTATTTCCTACATAGCTACACTGCTAGGCTTGAAGCAGCAGTTCCTAACCTGAGGTGCCTATCAGAACTTTCCAGGGAACTTTAAAAACAACAAGAACACAAAATTAAAACTGTATATATCTCAGGGCAGGGGCCCCTGGCTGGCTCTGTCCGAGGAGCATGCAACTCTTGATCTCAGGGTTGTGAGTTCAAGCCCCACAATGTGTATAGAAATTTCTTAGATAAATCAAACTTAAAAAAAAAAAAAAAAAATCTCAGGACAGGGATGCATAGTTCTTAAAGCCCCCAGGTGATTTTGATTTTAATGGGGGGCCAGGTGGTGACCTATTCAAGTAAGGTTCAATTATTATTATTAATTATTTTTAAAGTTCTCCAGGTGACTGGCACACTCAGCCCAGCTGGGGTTAAAATGGACCACCTTCAAGGAGCAGCATAATCAAGAGTTCTGAGATGAGGAGTCCTGACACGTTTTTATTAATGTATACTTACAATTAATATGGCTACAAAACAGGCTATGGTTGTGTTCCAGTCTCCACTGGCTGTTGCAGAAGCTTTACCAACCAGAACACTGTAGAAAATGAAATCTCCTAATCCAAGTTTTACTCCCCCTAAAAAAGAATAATTATGAAATTTGTCACTTTCCGATCAATTTAAAAACGTCACTGCTGCAAATAAAAAAAAAGAAAAGAAAAAAGCACTGCTGTATTGCATCCTAATACTGAATGAGAAAGCAGTAAATGACATATAAAATTCACTTCAGTTAAGTTTTCTTTTTTGGTTCCCTCCAATATGAGTTTCAGATTCTACGTGGCTAACTCTGGGGTCTTTGATAGTAGATGCTGTTGTTATATACAAAAAGAATAATAAATAACAACGGTCCTCTACTGACCGCCTCCTTTACACATGGCACTTGCTCTCATAAATCCTCACAAGAACCTCTATGAGATAGGTGTAATTTACTTCATAAAATTCACCCACTGTACAGTTGAATTATTGTAAAAAATTTATAGAGTTGTCCAACCATCACCACTTTCATCACCCTAGGGCTTACGCAGCCACTGATTTGTTTTCTAGCTCTATATGACTTTTCTAGACATTTCATAGAAATGGACTTATATAGTATGTAGTCTCTGTGATTCACTTCTTTCATGTAACATATTTTTGAGGTTTATCCATGATATTACATGTATCTATACTGTTTCTTTTTACTGATGAAATAGTTTTCCATTGTATGGATATACTATATTTTATCAGTTGATGGACATGTGGCTTGTTTTCATTTTGGGGCTAGTATGAATAATGGGGCTATGAACATCATGCTGTGACCAAGGGTACAGCATGTGTGTGTTTTCATTTCTATTGGGTAGATTCCTACCCAATTCCAAATGGAATTGCTGCATTATGTGATAAGTTTACCTTTAGTTTTTAAGAAACTGCCAAATTGTTTTCCATACTGGCTCTACCAGTCTACATGTATTGCTGGTGGCTCATGAGCATTCTGGTTTCTTCACATCCCTCACTAACACCTGGTACTGCTACAGTTTTTTTGGTTATAGACATTCTGATGAATGATGTTGAATAGCTCTTCACACACTTATTAGCTCTTATATTTCTCCTGTGGTGACCTGTTTAGCCAAAGCATTTCCCTATTTTTTATTTGGGTTATCTTTTTTTTTTTTTTAATTTTATTTAAATGTGAACCAGAAATGTTTATTACAGAAATTTGGTCAAAGTTCCCATCGAATGGCCCCTGTTGAAGTTGGACTGGGGCCCTCTCTCCAGGGCTGGGCATATTTGAATTATCTTCTATTACCGAGTTGTGAGCATTCTTTACATATCCTCAACACAAGTTCTTCAACAAGTTCTTCAACAGGACTTGAAATATGACTTGTAAGTATTGTCTCAGTCTGTGTCTTCTCTTCCTTAACAGAATCTTTTCTAAAAAAATTTTTAGGGCAGCCTGGGTAGCTCAGCGGTTTAGCACCACCTTCAGCCCAGGGTGTGATCCTGGAGACGCAGGATCGAGTCCCACATCGGGCTCCCGGCATGAAGCCTGCTTCTCCCTCTGCCTGTGTCTCTGCCTCTCTCTCTCTCTCTCTCTCTCTCTCTCTGTTTCTCGTGAACAAATAAAATCTTTAAAAAAGTCTTTTAAATTGTGGTAAAATACACCATTTTTTTTTTTTAGAGGCACACTACAATAGTTAATTTTATTTGTTCAAGGCTCATATTGCAAGCATATTGCAAAGCATGGGCTTTGATTCTGTGAGCCCAGATTCACATATTTAGAAAGATAAAAGCAAACTGCGATCCATGTATATGGATGAAAAACTAAAGGCTCACGGTTAATCACATCATGGCTTTAAATTTCTACAGCCTAGAAGCCAGAAGTCACAGATCTTTTAGGTCTTTCTGGATGTCCCACAAGGTTATCTGCACTTTTATTGAGCTGGGCAACCTCATCATCCTTCAGCTTCTGATTGATCACACTGGTTAAGCCCCGAGCGTTCAGGATACACGGAAGACTCAGGAAGACTTTGTTCTCAATACCATACATGCCCTTCACCATTGTTGACACTGGATGAATCCTGGAGAGATTTTTCAACATGGATTCAATAAGATCAACCACACTTAATCCAATAGCCCAGTTTGGTATATCCTTTTAGCTTGACAACTTCATAAGCACTTTCAACCACCATTTTATGCACTTCCTTCCAATTTTCACTGTCGTTGTCTGTTCCCATTTGGATTCAGTTCCTAAAGAGAAACACCTGCCACATTCACTCCACTCCACACAGCCACACTTGAGTCACCATGTTCTCCCAAAATCCATCCATGGCAGCTGCTGGGATGAATGCCAAGTTTTTCAGCCATAAGACAGTGAAATCTAGCAGAATCCAGATTACACCCACTTCTAAACACGCGGTGCTTAGGTAGTCCACTTAGTTTCCAGGTGACATATGTAAGAATATCCACTGGGTTGGAAACCACAATTATGATACAATCAGGACTGTACTTGATTATCTGAGGAATAATGACTTTGAAGACATTAACATTCCTTTGCACCAGATTAAGGCAGCTCTCTCCCTCCTGCTGGCGGACTCCTGCAGTCACCACCACAATCTTAGAATTGGCAGTCACAGAGTAATCTTTATCTGCCACAATTTTAGGTGTCTGTAGAAATAAGCTCCCATGCTGTAGATCCATCATTTCTCCTTTGAGTTTATCTTCTAAAACATCCATAAGGGCAAGTTCATCAGCCAGAGACTTTCCCAGAATGCTGATGGCACATGCCATACCAACTTGTCCAACACCCACTACAGTGATCTTATTGTTTGGGATCGCAGCCTCTTCTTCTGCAACTGGTGCAATCAGTTTTTCCTTAAGAGTTGCCATTGTGCCCTGAGACCAGCGGCTGTAAGGGTCACGCGAAGGAGACCAAAATACACAATTCAATGGCATTGAGTAAACTCACATTATTGTGCTACCATCATCATCCTCCATTCACAGAACTCTTTACATCTTGTAAAACTTGCAAAAGCTCTGTACCCGTTAAACACAAACTCCTCCTTTTCTCCCTCTAGTCTCTGGCAACCATCATTCTATTTTCTGTCTCTGAGTTTGACTACTCTAAGTACCTCACATAAGTGGAATCATACAGTATTTGGTTTTTTTTTGTGACTGGCTTATTTCACTTAACAGAATGTCCTCAAGTTCATCCATGTTATAGCATCTGTTACAATTTCTTTCCTTAGGGCACCCAGATGTCTCAGGTGGTTAAGCATCTACCTTTGACTCATGGTTCCTGGGATCAAGTCCAGAGGTGAGCTCCCTGCTCAGCGGGGAATCTGCTTCTCCTTCTTTCTCTATCCCTCCCCACTGCTCTCTCAAAAAAAAAAAAGAAAAACTTAAAAAGCCTTTTTCCTTCCTTTTTAAGGCTGAACAATATTCCATTGCATGTATACACGTTTTATTTATACACTCATTCATCAGTGGACACTTGGGTTGCTTCCACCTCATGGCAACTGTGGATAATGCTATGGAACTGGGTGTACAAATATATCTTCTCTTAATGGTATCTTTTGAAGTGCAAAAGTTTTTAATTTTGGTGAAGTCCAATCTATCAATTTTTTCTTCTCTGCATCAGTGTTCTATTGAAGAACTCTGCCCAATGCAAGGTCATAAAGTTTCTCTTATGTTTTCTTCTAGAAGTTTTAGTTTTATAATTTACATTTCAGTTTATATTCATTTTGAGTTCATTTTTTGTTGTATTTTTTAATTTTATGCTTCTTAAAAAATTATTTATTCATTCATGAGAGACAGAGAGAGAGGCAGAGACATAGGCAGAGGGAGAAGCAGGCTCCACGCAGGGAGCCCAATGTGGGACTTGATCCTAGGTCTCCAGGATCAGGCCCTGGGCTGAAGAAGGCACTAAACCGCTGAGCCACCCGGGCTGCCCCTTGAGTTCATTTTTGATTGTGTGTGTGATGGATGGGTAGGGTGAGGCAGGGGTTTCCATTCATTCTTTTGCATCTGGATATCTAATTGTCCCAGCATCAATTGTTGAAAAGATTATATCCTTTTCCTGTTGAATTACTTTAGCACCTTTGTAAAAAATACTATAAATGTAAAGGTTTACTTTTAGATTCACAATTCTGTTTCACTGATTATTATTATTTTTTAAAGATTTTATTTATTTATTCATGAGAGCCAGAGAGAGAGACAGAGGGGGGCGGGGAGGGGGTGCAGAAACACAGGCAGAAGGAGAAGCAGGCTCCCTGCAGGGAGCCTGATGTGGGACTCGATCCCAGGTCTCCAGGATCAGGCTCTGGGCTGAAGGCGGCGCTAAACCTGAGCAACCCAGGCTGCCCTGCTTCATTGATTTATATGCCTGTCCTTGTGCCTGAATTGATTACTATGCCTTTACAGTAAGTTTTGATGTCAAATAGTGTAAGTCCACCAACTTTTTCTTCTTTCAAAATTGTTTTGGATGTTGAAAATTCTTTACATTTCCATCAGCTTGTAGACATTGACAAGCTGATCCTAAAACTTGCAAGAAAGGCAAAGGCCCTAGGTTTTCTGTTATCAAACATTTTTTCCCTTCAAATTCTTTTCAAAACAATATATAATTAAGTAAAGGCTAAACAATGGATTCAGAAGATATGCCTTAACTTTGGAGTCCATTACTAATCCATAAAACTTTACAACTGGCTTTTACCTTTCTGTTAAGTAACTATTTCCAATTGAAGTTTGATCCTGGTCTCAAAATTTTGTTGTCTGGGTTAGAGAAACTACTTCCAGGAGACAGAGGTGGAGGACCCTGAGACGTATGGTCTATTTCACATGTGGGTGAGAAAGAAGCAGAGTTCTGGTTAATATATTACTGAGAAACCAGTGTTGTTCTTGAGTTGTGGGAGTCAAATGAAGTCTTCCTTAGTGGAAAAGATAAACATATGACCCCTGAAGTCCAAAGCTATGAATTACAGGGTCAGCCACCCTTTAATTTGCTAACATTCCCAGACTGATAAATACACTCCAGTTTCATGTGTACAGAATAGGCCAGTTTTTTTTTATTTTTTTAATTTTTTTAATTTTTTTTTTTTATTTTATTTTTTTAAATTTATTTTTGTTTATTTATGATAGTCATACAGAGAGAGAGAGAGGCAGAGACACAGGCAGAGGGAGAAGCAGGCTCCATGCACCGGGAGCCCGACGTGGGATTCGATCCCGGGTCTCCAGAATCGCGCCCTGGGCCAAAGGCAGGCGCCAAACCGCTGCGCCACCCAGGGATCCCTATTTTTTTAATTTTTTTTAAATTTTTATTTATTTATTTATGATAGTCACAGAGAGAGAGAGAGAGGCAGAGACATAGGCAGAGGGAGAAGCAGGCTCCATGCACCGGGAGCCTGACGTGGGATTCGATCCCAGGTCTCCAGGATCATGCCCTGGGCCAAAGGCAGGTGCCAAACCACTGCGCCACCCAGGGATCCCAGAATAGGCCAGTTCTACTATTTAAGTACTTGTATGATCCAGAGCAAGTTGATTAATTTCTTTAATCCTCAAATCCTCCAGCTCTAAGATGGGGATTACAAGCCATTTCAAGAGTTGTTATCAAGAGTTTAAAAACAACACACAAGGGATCCCTGGGTGGCGCAGCGGTTTGGCGCCTGCCTTTGGCCCAGGGCGCGATCCTGGAGACCTGGGATCGAATCCCACGTCGGGCTCCCGGTGCATGGAGCCTGCTTCTCCCTCTGCCTATGTCTCTGCCTCTCTCTCTCTCTCTCTCTCTCTCTCTCTGTGACTATCATAAATAAATAAAAATTAAAAAACACACACACACACAAATTTTGGCATGTATAAAGGCTAAACAAACAACCTTAGAAAGATTGATCTCAAATGTTAAGTACTATAAGAAACTAAAACTAAATTCTTCAGAAAAAAAATGTTATAGAAATGAAAATTTTAAAATAATGCAGGAGAAAAAATTTGCCTTTATCTGGCAAACTAAAAGCTAAACTTGTATCTAGAATATATAAAAAACTATTTCAACTCAATAATAAAGAGACAAATTAAAAATGTTCAAAGGATCTCAATAAAGTTCTCCAAAGAAAATATAAAGATGGCCAATAAACACACAAAAAAAATACACATCATCATCAACCATTAGGGAAATGCAAATGAAAACCATAATAAGATACCACTTTCTACCCACTAGAATGATTATAATAAAAAAGACAGACAATAAGCATTGCTGAGGATGTGGAAAAATGGAAGAATTCACACACTGATGGCAGGAATGTAAAACAGTACTGCTGCTTTGGAAAACAGTCTGGCAGTACCTCAAAAGTTAAACAGAGTAATCATATGATCTAGCAGTTCCATTCCTGGGTATACACCAAAGAGAAATAGAAACATGTCCACACAAAAACTTGTACATGAATACTGAGAGCAACATTATGCATAACAGCTCAAAATGGAAACAACCTAGATGTCTGTTAACTGATGAATGGATAATAAATGTGGTATATACATGAAAATATAATACTATTTGGCTATAAAAAATGGAAATAATAACATATATTACAACATAGATGAACTTTGAAAACATTACCCTAACTGAAAGAAATCCGTACAAAGGACCATATATTGTAGGATTCCATTTATATGAAATGTCCAGGATAGGCAATAATATAATTGTTTAAAAAAAAAAAAAGTCTAATTGTTGAATTTGGGGGTACTTGGGGGCTAATGAGTTCGGGGTTTCTTTCTGAGGTGATGAAAATGTTCTAAAACTCATTTGTGGTGATGGTTGCACAGCTCTGTGAATATAATAAAAATCACTACATTATGTACTTTAAATGGGGGGATGGGAGAGATTGAAGAACTGGACAACTAAGGATTGTGGGCTTTTCGAGGGGTAATTAGACTATTCTAAAATAAACTGTGGTGATAATTGAACAGTTCTGTGAATATAACGCTACCAAAAAATAAAAATCAAGCTTAAAATTATGGCCCAACTTTTTTTTTTTTTCATTCAAAGGCTTATGTTAAGGGGGATGCCTGGCTGGCTCAGTAGGAAGAGTGCACAACTCTTGATCTTGGGGTCATGAGTTCAAGACCCACACTGGGTATAGAGATGACTTAAATACATAAATGTTTAAAATGGTTATGTTTAATAGCAATATTATGGCAAATGCTATAGTTATACTTCACAGAATTCATTTTAATGGAGAAAAAAGAGTAGGTATATTTTATTAGCAAAATTAGAGCAAGGAGACAAGTAACCATCAATTTTTTTTTTTTTTTTTTGCATTTACTGAAGTCTCAAGCTTTATTCACCTATAATCAGAAGAACCTGAATCATAATAAAGACCTAAGAAATAATCACATTGCTCAGGAATTTTCCTTTAAATAGCTCCTTTTGATTTATTCAATCAAAATGTGCCATAACCAAATAACTAAAACAACAGCAATGGAAATTGCTTAAGTTACTCAAAATGAATGAACAGTATTCTACCTACTGGAAAGTGCTAACACTAAGACTGCCTGCTAGTACTTTACTGCTATTTGCTAATGATAGTCTAGGCCTTCTATTGTGTTGTGTTGTTTTTATTAACTCTGAAAAATAATTTCAAGTAACATGGTGTTCCTTTAATATTATAAGGAGCATCTGCTGGTCTACCAAACATAAGACGTAGTACAGACAATAAATGCTAGTGAATATTTACTTTAATTGTAAGAGTTCTCTAGCAACCTCTAGCAGTGTAATATATGCCTAGCTTAAATGTAACATAAAAATATTTCCTATTATCTTTGTAATAAATATAAACCTATTAAAACCTGTCTGAGGGGTACCTGGCTCAGTTGGTGGAGCATGGGGACTTCTGGTCTTGGGACTATGATTTTGAGCCCCACGTTGGGTGGAGATAAAATCTTTTTGTTGTTGTTGTTTTTGGAGATAAAATCTTGTAAAAAAAAAAAAAAAGAGAGAGAGAGAGAGAGAGAAAAGAAAAAGAGGGGAGAGGGCTTCTGGGTGGCTTTTAAGTATCTGACTTTTGGTTTTGTCTCAGGTCATGACCTCAGGGTCATGAGATCAAGCCCCACCATCAGGCTCTGCACTCAGTGGGGCGTCTGCTTGAGATTCTGTTTCTCCCTTTCCCTCCACCCTGCCCTTCCTCTCACAAGCTCTCTCTCTCTCAAATAAATCCTATTAAAAAACAAAAAATAAAAAACAAAAAAACACTGCTGAGGGGGTGCCCAAGTGGCTCAGTTAAGCATCCAACTCTTGGTTTTGGCTCAGGTCATGAACTCAGGGTCCTGGGATCCAGCCCCACATCTGCTCCAGTCAACAGGGAGTTTGCTTGAAGATTCTCTCTCTTTCCCTCTGCCCCTCCGCTGCTCATGTTCTCTCAGTCTCACTCACTCACTCACTCAATCAAATAAAATCTTTAAAAAACTGCCTGAAATGTATCATCTTATCTCCTTACTACTAAAATCTTACATTTGAAGATAATAGTAAAATTTATCTCTCACTTCTCTTGAGATTACAGAAAAAAATCCCTAGGAGTCAAACTTCTCCCGAAAACAACAGGCTAATTTCATTATGTTGATAAATTTTAAGTCTACTGATTGCTAGTACACTTAGGATGAGACTGCTACAAGCATGATATTTGAGGGAAGTATATATTGAAAGTCAATAAAAGGAAGACCAACTGCCTTCATAGTGAATATTTTACATTTCTAATTTAAAATCCTTCAGTTTTCTGATTAGATGCTGATTTTTAAAAGGCTGCTTTGGAAGATAATATGTGTCTTTTACAAATCAAATTCTAGTGTAAACTAAGACTTGTTTATAAGTAACCATAAGTCTAGTTTAAAACATTAATGTAATCAGGGGTGCCTGGCTTGCTCAGTTGGTAGAACATGGGACCCCTAATCTCAGAGTCCTACGTTTAAGCCCCACATTGGGTGTAGAGCTTACTTAAAAAAATAGTAATAATGCAATCAAAGATGGTTATGTTCCTGGATGCTGAGATGATGAAAGTATGTCAATTATTAGTTTATATTGGTCCCAGAAAAAATCATTCTGAGGTTAGGAGGGACAATATCTGAGTTTTCCTTTAAAATAAAAGGTGTGTGTGCATGTGTGTAAGAGATGAAGAGCACATGAAGCGATGATCAGGAGAGAGCACTCAAGTCACAAGGGCCGTCATGAAAGAGTCATATTGCTATGCTCAACAGCTACTTCTTTCTTTCTTTCTTTCTTTCTTTCTTTCTTTCTTTCTTTCCTTCTCTCCTCCCTATGCTCAACAGCTATATTCATTCTGTTTCCTTTCCTTCCTTCCTTTCTAAGATTCTATTTATTTGAGAGAGAGAGCAAGAGAGAGAACATGAGGGGGGGTGGAGGGGCAGAGAGAGAGGAAGGAGCAGACTTCCTGCTGAGTAGGGAGTCTGACGTGGGGCTTGATCCCAGGACTCTGGGATCATGACCTAAGCCGAAGGCAGATGTTTAACTGACTGAGTCACCCAGGTGCCCCTATATTACTTCTTTCTTTTGGCTATAAGCACCCTTGAGAAAAGAGAGGAACAGAAGAGGCAACCTAATTACAGTGGTAACTTTGCAGGCAGAGAATATACCAGCAAAGACAAGCTCAAGCCTGGCTGTAAGATGAGGTAACTATATCTAGTTTCCCTGGAGTGTGAAAGTCGCAGGTTGTAGCTGGCTCTAATATCTGGAAAACTCAGCCCACGTTCTGAACCAGTTAAAAGAGTAAGGCTGAGCTATAAGAAATGTTCCGCTGAAGCTGAAGGATAGTGTCAAGATCATAATAATTAGTGATCAGTAAATATAAAGAAGCTAAGAAATTTAGATGTTTCTTTAAAACTACTCAATTATTTTCACTATAATTTTTTTAAGATTTTATTTATTTATTCATGAGAGACACAGAGAGGCAGAGACACAGACAGAGGGAGAAGCAGGCTCCATGCAGGAAGCCTGATGTGGGACTCAATCTCACGCCCTGAGCCACAGGCAGACAGTCAACCACTGAGCCACCCAGATGCCCCTCACTATGTTTTAAACCAGAGCTTCACTTTTGTGAGGAGGAAAAAAAAATAATTTAGTTGGAAAATGTGTTAATCTCTTAATAAATCACATCTTTAAGACTAACTGAAGAAATGACTAAGCCCTAACCAAGGGGCTCTACTGGCTGATAATGTTCCCAAGAAGCTCTAAGTGCTAACCTAAATCTAAGTGCCAACATGTCTTAGACACTGAAAAATGCTTGCACTTCTCCCCATAACCTAAATCTCTTTTTCTTTAAAATTCATAAAATGCAGTGCTTTCCAGCAAAGAAAATAATGATGTACAAGGCTGAAACATTCAAATCCACAGGTCTCTGCACAGCAGAGAGGAAATTGCACTCATGAAGTCTTGCTGCAATAATAATTTCAAAAAAATATTTTACCTTATAAAACAAATGCCAAAGTTCAGGCTATGAAGGGCTATTTCCCAAAATCTGAGGGGCATAATTTGGCTCACTTATAAAATGAACTATGAGAAAAGCAACAACTCTTAGTGTTTCCCACTAAAAGGTACACTCTGTTATTCAAAATTAGACCATAACACTCTCCATTTTATTTTTGAAGAGTTTGGTAATGCAGTACCTAAAGGAACCCATGACTTTTCAACACAGAGAAATGCACATACTTTCTTCTGGGTCCTCACTGGCAAGGATGTTGCTGGAAAGCTCCTGCACAGCAGCTCGTGTCTCAGTTGTAGAATGATGAGGCCCGAGGCGACTGTCCCTCTGGGCTTCCCACTCTTCACTGAAGCCACCATCATCACTCTCTGTCACAGGGTCTTGGGTCTCACTTTCCGTGCCTTCAAGAGAAAGTGAAAATTACAGCTCTGTAACATTTAGAAAAATTTCTTAATACCTTTAAGAAAACTACATGGAAGTGGTAACTACCCAACTGTCACATAACTAGGTTAGTTGGCTCTCAAATCACAGATCATAAGCTATTAAAGTAGCCTTAAAGTTACCTGTCCAATAAACATTTCCCTCCTTGTTTCCTGAGGGCAGAGACCTGATTTGAATAGTTTCCACCTCTCATGCACATGACTCTGGAGGTTCATAATGGTCAATCCAAGCCAAGCGTGGTAATCTCATTCCTCTTCCTAACGAAAGCTCTAAGGCTGAGGCTGGTACTAGCCAATGTGTGGTGAGGTAAAGTCTGCTCTGAATCTGGGGTAAATTTTTCTCACCCTTTGACAGAGACTCAAGGAAGAAATAAATAGCCCCTTTTTAACCCTGGATGGTGTCTTATCTGGATATGATGCCTGGAACTACAGTTGTCATCTTTTGACATTGGAAGCAGCAGGCTGAAGACCAAGCCTATATTTAAGGATGGTAGAGCAGAAAGATGGAAAGAACCTGGGCCCCTGATGACATCAAAGGATCATAAAACTGACCAACTCTACAAATGCCTATACATCAGGACTTCTGGTCACATGAGAGAACATAATTCTTCTTTGTTTAAAGCAACTAAGTTGGATTTTCTGATGTTAGCAGCTCAAAGCCTAACTGATGGCACCTGTGTTTTTAGTGACTAAGATAAAAAAAGAGACCATTATTGGAAGGTGAGGTAAAAAAGGAGAAGGAGGTGAATTTTTTTATGGGCTAGTCATTTTCTTATGACTATCAATCAGACTGAAAATTGTGAGTATGAGAGTCCCGAGAAACTTCCACACATCAAAGATAATTAAAATACAAAAGTAAAGTTGATAAATTTTTTTCTCCATTATTACATTTAATAAAAGTAAAATATGTTCACAGAGATGGATTTACCATGAGAAGTAAAGCTTGCACACTTCAGGCCTCTCACTTACATGGAATTTTTCAGGGAGGCCACAGCAATTCTGTATTTGTAATTTGTATTCTTTTCCTAACCAAGTCCTCTACAAATCCTGAATCTTCCATGGTTTGGAATTTACAAAATCATGTAAGCATAAGATTTATAAATAAAAACAGCGGTCCCTACTCTGTCCCAACCCTTGTCGCTCCTACTTGTGAATCTTTCAGCCACCCCATTTGGAGCCCTGTGTCTTTCTGTTCCAATCTGACTTCTAGCTCTTCCAACACAGTGGTTTTCAGATAGTGGGTAGCACCTCCCTTCTGGGGGGTATTTGGAAATATCTAGGATGGCGGGCTTTCTGACTACTGCAACACCTTGAAGCCACTATTAGCATTTAATGAGGGGCTAGAAATGCTAAATATCCTGCAATGAGGGGAAGCTCCACACAATGAAGTACAGCCCACCCAAATACCACAGCACTCCCACTGACGAACTTTGAGGTTTACCCAGATCCTTCAAACTTCAAGGCCCTTCCCTGTTGTTTCCTCTTCTGGAAAGTTTTTCTACTCATCAACTTGTCATCACCTATTATCATTTCCTCAGGGAAGCCTTCCTGACCTTCCAGAGTAAATTAAATTCCTCTACTATCAACTTTCACAGCAACCATACTCGTCCTTTGGGGTGCTTCTCTCAACTGTATGAATTATTTGTGGAATTAATGTTGAACATTTGTGTTTGTCCAAACAGGTTATCAGCTCCAAAGGGATAGGATATTCTGTTCAGTGCTGCATTCCCAGTGCCTCGTAAAATACCGGGCACACAGTTAGGTGCTCAATCAGTATTTGTCAAAAGAATAAAACCTTTTTCTCTCATACATATATATTCACAGGCAACTCAATCTTTTGTCTTTAACTTAACACAGGTTACCACAATAGCCAGACTGGTAGCAAGTGCTTCTAATATATTTTTCTTTCTTCTCCACCAGGTCTCCTACTGGTCCCTTGCTCCTTTCAGAACTCCCAGTTGAAAGTGTCCTCTTTGCTGTTAATGCAAATTCTAAGTCAGTGGATTCTGTGGCTCTTTAAACTTAAACTTTCCTTTTCTCAGCAGATGGTAACCCAACTAAGGCCCTTTTTCCTTCTTTGTTCCACCTGTTTCTCAGCTTCCTCATAAGGTTAGCTCTTTGTTTTTCTTTTAAAATTTTTTTCTTGACTACTTTTCGTGTGCCATTATTCCAATTCTTTCTAACAACTCCTAACTTATATCCACCTTAATGTCTTCTGTGTATCCACAAGGGGCCTTTCGATCTCCCCCCCTAGATCATTAGTTTTATCCTCCCCTCCAGAAAGTCATGTGCACCTGGAATATTTTATCTTCTTGGGACAAACATGATCACATCTCAAGTAAAATTATATTTAAGTTACTCTGGCCACATCAGACAAAAAAAGTTCTCATTTTTATACATCTCAAGAGCAAGGCTAGCTTTTCTTTTTTAAATCATAGCCTCAACTTGAACCTTCCCATACTGATATTAATGGTATTTTACGGCAGAAATTCTTTACCTAGGGTCCCCTGGCTGAATGGTTGTGTTTAGAGCACCGGAACTCCTTAAATATTTATCTGTATTTAGTGGGTATTACCACAGCTTTCAGGAGATTCTCAAGAGTCCATGACCAAAGACAGAGGTTAACATCATTGCTTCATAGCCATTAGCCAATATAACAGGACAATGACCCGGAAAAACCAGGAAATTACCAAATGAAAGACACCTACTTTGTGCATTATAATTGGAGTTTTTGGATACCTTCCTTTGGGCTTCTGGATCTCCTTCTGCCATGTTCACCAACCACACCATTGTTGCTGTTGAAAAAGACAAGTCCAGGTAAGAACTTGAAACACAGAAAGGACATGAATAGAAAACAGGTCATTATCTTTCTACAAAAATCAGCAATCTTCTTAATATTGCCTTAAGAATTCTTAACAAGGGCATCTGGGTGGCTCAGTTGGTTAAGCATCTGCCTTTGGCTCAGGTCATGATTCCAAGGTCTGGATTGAGCCCACATCGGGCTCCCTGCTCAGTGGGGAGCCTGTTTCTCCCTCTCCCCCTGTTCTCCCCTCCTGCTTGTGCTCTCTCTCTCAAATAAATAAATACATTCTTTTAAAAAAAAGATCCTTAACAATCAGAAGTAAATGCATATTATTTTATTTTTTTTAAAGATTTTATTTATTTATTCATGAGAGACAGAGAGAGAGAGAGCGAGGCAGAGACACAGGCAGAGGGAGAAGCAGGCTCCATGCAGAAACCCGATGTGGGACTCGATCGCGGGACTCCAGGATCATGCCCTGGACTGAAGGCAGGCACTAAACCGCTGAGCCACCCAGGGATCCCCAGAAGTAAATGCCTATTAAATATTACAAAAGGGGGGGAATCCCTGGGTGGCTCAGTGGTTTAGTGCCTGCCTTTGGCCCAGGGTGTGATCCTGGGGTCCTGGGATCAAGTCCCACATCGGGCTCCCTGCATGGAGCCTGCTTCTCCCTCTGCCTGTGTCTCTGCCTCTCTCTCTCTCATGAATAAATAAAATCTTAAAAAAAAAAAAAAAAAAAAAAAAAAAGAAGGAAGAAAAAAAAATATTACAAAAGGTTTCCTTTGATTTTGGCAGATTAAAGTAAAAATTCTGAAACCGAGTATTTACTCTAGCTGTCAAACTGCAGCTGCTGCTGTAAAATTATATGAATTTCATCATTTCCAGTCCCTGAAAAGTAACCAGAGGGAAAACTGTTCAGGCCAACAAGACCCTACTGAAAAAACAGCTGGACTACTTGAATGATATTCTAAAATAATGTGAAATCATTGATGGAAATTACTTATTGACTAAGAGAACAAACCAGGACTCACAAAAGCATCACATGATCATTATGATTCTTTTTTTTTTTTCTTTTTTAAAAGATATTATTTATTTATTCATGAGAGAGAGAGAGAGAGAGCCAGAGACATAGTCAGAGGGAGAAGCAGGCTCCACGAAGGAAGCCTGATGTGGGACTCTATCTTGAGAGTCCAGGATCACACTGAGCCGAAGGCACTGAGCCGAAGGCAGGCACTAAACTACTGAGCCACCCAGGTGTCCTGATCATTATGATTCTAAGGATGCTTGACCTCTGGGATTTTCAGTAATGCTAAACTATGCGATATACAGGGAATAAAAAAAAGCTTAAAAGCAATAAACATAAAAGGGATAGTCAATTAGCCTATTCTATGTCCCTTCCACATTAAGTACAAATATATCTCTATAGATGTAAGTATATAACACATGCAACTCTCGCATTTTAGTTAAAGGATAACATGAATATATTAAAATGGTGCTTCTCATATATAATAGGTGGAATGAAAAATGGAATAGCCCCTATTGAAGGGGAATTTAGTAACATCTAACAAAACTACATGTGTCATTCCTCAGCCATAAAAAAAGAATGAAATCAGGGCTCCTGGGTAGCTCAGTTGGTTGGGCATCTGACTCTTGATTTCAGCTCAGGTCATGATCTCAGGGTCATGGGATCAAACCACACATTGGGCTCTGTACTCAGTGTGTTGTCTACTTGCCGTCTCCCCCACTCTCCCCACAGCTAGCTCATTCTATCTCTAAAGTAAGTAAAATCTTAAAAAAAAAAAAAAAGACTGAAATCTTGCCATTTGCAACAAGGATGGACCTAGATGTTTATGTTATTATGCTAAAACAAATGAATAAACAAAACAAACGAAGAGAAGCAAATTCATAAAGAGAATGGGTAGTTGCCAGAGGGGAGGGGAGATGGTGGGCAAAATAGATGGAGGGGATTAAGAGCTACAAACTTCCAGTTACAAAATAAGTCACCATGAGTGTAAAGTACAACATAGGGAATATAGTCAATAATATTATAATAACTTCAGAAGGTGACAGGTGGTAACTATGCTTACTATGGTGCACATTTCACAATGTATTTAAACGTCAAATCACTATGTTGTACGTCTGAAAATACTGTAAGACTGTATGTGAACTAAACTTCAATTAAAAAAAAAAAAACCTATGCATTAACCCTTTGACTCAAGAATACCATTTTTTGGGAAATTATTCCAAAATTACACCATCAATAATATAAAAATACATACAAACATGTGCATCTAGGGTTTCAGCAGGAACCAAGTGCTAGCAAAAACCTGAGTCTAATCTATGGTCACAATAAACAATTTTAAACAAGATACTTGGCATCTATGTATTTTTGGCTTGTTTTCACTGATTTTATAATTATACCCATGTTTCTGAATACTCAGACTTCTTGAGTAACTTATAAAAGAAACATGCAACTGAAAAGACTGAAAATTCTACAACAGCCACATTTACTCAATCACCATGGCTTCATAATTTTGAGGTTAAACAAGTTTCACTATAGGATAACCCAACTAACTGATCAAAGTCAACATAATCCAGGCAAGTGATACACTGTTAAAATTCAAACCTGAAGAAGAAAAACAAGGGCAACTACCATGTGAAAGGCTTATAGATTTCTATAGATTTGATAGCAATGAGCAATGAAGGTAGCAAGTACTTCTTTGATTTCCTTTATGCAAGTATGGAAAAAGAGAGCTACAAATTCTTTTGTTTCAATACTTAATACTAGCATGGAAATTAGGTTTCAGCAAACTTTTTCTGTAAAGAGGTAAATAATAGACGTTTTGGGACTGTGGGTCACATCTGGCCTGTCACATACTCTTCTTTGTGCTAAAATGGTAAAAACCACTCTTGGCTAACAGGCTGTAGGCCAGATTTGGCTACAGGCAGTAATTTGCTAACCACTCACATAAACTACCAGTAATGGCATATAGACCTGTTGGATATTACTAAAATAGTACCTAAAAGCCCACTTCTCAATCTTTTAAGTCAACACCAAACATCTTAGATCAATAGAAAAATATGCAATTTAAAAAATTAACATAATCTAAACTCCCCAAACTGTTATTAAATCAAAGAAAAGCTATAGGGGCACCTGAGTGGCTCAGTCAGTTGAATGTCCGACTCTTGATTTCAGCTCAGGTTCTGATCTCTGGGTCATGACCTCAAACTCTACATCAGACTCTGAGCTGGGTGTGGAGCCTGCTTAAGATTCTCCCTCTGCCCTTTCCCCCGGCCCTCCACCCCCACCCCGTGCATGAACTCCCTTTAAAAAGAATATATATATGTAGGGCAGCCCCGGTGGCACAGCAGTTTGGCGCTGCCTGCAGCCTGGGGTGTGATCCTGGAGACCCGGGATCGAGTCCCACATCAGGCTCCCTGCGTGGAGCCTGCTTCTCCCTCTGTCTGTGTCTCTGCCCCTCTCTCTCTGTGTCTATGAATAAAAAAATAAAATCTTAAAAAAAATAAAAATAAAAAATAATAAAAAGAATATATATATGTAAAGTATACATATATAAAGTGCGTGTGTATGCATATATATACTATATTATGTACTATATATATATTCTTTCTCTCTCTCTCTCTTTCTCTCTCTCTCTATATATATATAAACTTTATAGAAAATAGACTACCTCAAGGAATTGTTAGCCTCAATTTTTGATAAGCCACCTGAATTTTTGGTAGACCACCTCTATTAGTGACTATCAGGGGAGAATGATTTGAATTCAAAATCTAGGTGTACATTTTCTCTGTAGAACGATGGAAATAGAAAACAAACAAAAATGCATACATTTCCTGAGGAAAAGTATGACCCTTTTGCAAACCAAATATCCTTAACTGGGGAAGAGCATACAAATGCAAAAAAGGATTGCATTTTTAAAGACCAAGTAGTCAATATTTAAAACTTTCCACATTTGTGTTTATTTCTGCATCAGGGAAAAAGTACTGATTAATAATACTGCTCCTTTCTTACATTCTTAAAAAAAAAAAAAGGCTCTCTCAAACTCAGTGATTTATGAAATCCTCACTACAGATTCAGTATTTCATGAGAACAGATACTTTTTGGAACTTGTCTTATCTACACAAGACGTAAAGGTTTATGCTTATATTTTCCCATAAATGTTGAATTATTGCTAAAATACCTCAGAATATCAAATATTATGCAGACTTGAGTTTTAAAATATATATATGAATATTTTTAAACAACAGAGTAAATGCTTATTTATCATATAAAATCAATATACATGTTTAATGTGGCAGACGGAAAAACTATTCCTAATTTTTCAGCCCTCCTGTACCCACATGCCTGCCATGGTGTCACTGTGAATGGAATGCAGTCTTCCTTCTCTTGGGGGGGGGGGGGGGGGGAGGGCCTCAGCTATGTGGTTTGCTTCAACCAATGGCAAGTGGCAGAGGTGACAGCATGCTAATATCAGGCCTAGGCCTTAAAAGGTCATGCTGCCACTGTCTTGCTCCTCTACCCAATAAAAACATGTTTTCAGCTAGCCCACTAGTGGAAGAATGGCATACATGCAACAGAGCTACCACAGCCAAGTCAGAGCAGCTAAGTCAAATGACCTGCAGACATGGGGGGGCGGGAGGGAGAATGATAAATGATTATTATTTTTAAGGCAAAGTTTTTTTGTTTTTTTTTTTTAAGACTTTATTTATTTATTCATGAGAGAGACAGACTGAGAGAAGAGGCAGAGACACAGGCAGAGGGAGAAGCGGGCTCTATGCAGGGAACCCAATGCGGGACTTGATCCCGGGACTCCAGGATCACGCCCCAGGCCAAAGGTAGGCACTAAACCTCTAAGCCACCCAGGGATCCCCAAGGCACTGAGTTTTAAGGTAGTATGTTATACTACATTACTGTAACAACAGCTAACAGTAGACATAACAGTAAAACAATATAAAATTATGAAAACACAAAGAATAATTTAAAACAGCATGGAGTATACTTCTTCCTTTCCCTCTGCCGCCCACTTGTGCACTCTCTCTCTCAAATACATAAGATAAAAAATCTTTTAAAAACTTAAAAATTGGGCAGCCCGGGTGGCTCAGTGGTTTAGCACCACCTTCAGCCCAGTGCCTGATCCTGGAGACCCAGGATCGAGTCCCACGTCAGGCTCCCTGCATGAAGCCTGCTTCTCCCTCTGCCTGTGTCTCTGCCTCTCTCTCTCCCTGTCTCTCATGAATAAATAAAATCTTTAAAAAATAAAATTAAAAATTAAAAAACCCCATAAAGTACTATTAAAACTCTACAAGTGAAGAAAAGTAAAAAGAAAAATATAAAAGTTACTTTAATCTCTAAATCCCATTTCCTGAGGGTAAACACTATTAGCCTTTTTTCAGTCTTTTAAATATATCAGGATTGTATATACATAGACAACCATACATAGCTCCCTTCCTCCCAAAGGATACTGCATTATGGCTTTAAATCTTGCTTTCTTATTTTTTTAAAGATTTTATTTATTTATTTGAGAGACATAGAGCACACAAGTGGGGAGGGTGCAGAGGAGGAGGGGCAGACTCCCTGTTGAGGAGAGCCCAACGTTGAACTTGATCCCAGGACCCTGAGATTATGACCTGAGCCAAAGGCAGATGCTTAACTGACTGAGCCACCCAAGAACCCATAAGTCTTGCTTTCTGTATTTAGTATATAACTTCTAACATTAAAAAAACACTTGGACATATACAGATGTCAGTCTGTATACCTCAGTCTATTTCAGTCTTTCTAAAGGTTGTACAATTATCTATTTTATGAATGTACCATAAGTATTTGAAAGTGTTCTCTTTGATGGACACTTAAGTTACTTCCAACCAGCATTCACTATAAACATTTGGCAGAACATTCTATATGCACAAATATAAAATACATAGTTGATTTTAATTTCCAGGAATAAAACATAAGAAGCTCACACCCAAATGTTAAGAGGAAAACACTGATGTTCAAAACTTCACCTGCTTTTTTCTGCCAAAAAACACAGGAAGCACATGATAATAAATTTGTACTGGAATAAAAAGAGTAAAAAAAGATCACTGCATTCCAGACAAAGGGTTTTCTAACACTTGACCAGATTTCTCCGGGTACAAGCAGTCTTTACCTCTCCACTTCCCCTAAATGACTGGGTTTACAAGATTAAGGGCAACTAACACATGCTCCCAACTTTTCCTCTCTCTTTCACTATGTCTCATTACCTTCTGCTTTTCTGTCTTTTTCCTTCCTCCCAAATCTTCCAAGTTCTCATCAAATTCTTCCTCAACTCTTAGAGCAACTTCCACCTGCTTTGTTGATAACCTTGCTCCATTAATTATTCCTTCTTGATGGTCTCTTCAAAGGCCTTCTACACTGGCTCCTTCCCCTCAACCTTAGAAACACAATTACATCTTCTATCTCCTGGAAACAACTTTCCTCAGGCCCACTCTCCTCTTAGGTCACTGCTGCTCTGCCTGTGAGACAGAGGAGTCTCTGCAGTAGTAGGTGATATTTTTACCGTATCTCTCCTCCTTCACCTTCTTCTCCTGGCCACACTGTAACTTCCACTGCCAGCAAAAGCAAAACACAGACACACTTTTCTCCCTTTGGAGCACTGCTTCTGGCCCTACCATTCTACTGAAGCTGCTCTCTTAAATGTCACTGAAGATGTCCAAGGCATCATTAGTCCTTATCTTTGGCTTTTAGAGCATTTGGTTTTCTCCTTCTTGAAACTCTGCTTTTCTAGTAACCCAACAGAAAAAAAAAAAAAAAAAACACCCCCCCAACGTCTACAAAGATATATCAAACTGATAAGAGGGCTAACTGCTTGGTAAGGTATTAAGATTGGAGATGACAGTTATAGTGAAATTTAGCTTTATCTACAATATTTAAGTTTCTCCAGCATAATACATTAATGTATTACTTGTACAATTAAAAAATTTTTAATATGGAAATGAATATCATACCCAGTCACAAAACAAGAAATTAAAGTATATAGCTGGGGATCCCTGGTGGCTCAGCAGTTTAGCACCTGCCTTCGGCCCAGGGCATGATCCTGGAGTCCCGGGATCAAGTCCCCCATCGGGCTCCCTGCCTGGTGCCTGCTTCTCCCTCTGCCTGTGTCTCTGCCTCTCTCTCTCTCTCTCTCTGTGTGTCTCTCTCATGAATAAATAAAATCTTAAAAAAATATATATATAACTAAGAAAAACACAAGAAAAGTCCAAATAATCACTAATAGCTATTAGTTAATAAACCAAGATCAAAATAAAACAAGAGGGCAGCCCAGGTGGCTCAGCAGCTCAGCGCCGCCTTCAGCCCAGGGTGTGACCCTGTAGATTCAGGATCGAGTCCCATGTCAGGCTCCCTGCGAGGAGCCTGCTTCTCCCTCTGCTTGTGTCTCTGCCTCTCCTTCTCTCTGTGTCTCTCATGAATAAATAAATACAAGAGGTTATTTTTTGCCTATTAGTTTCATACACACATAATAATGAAGGTGTAAGGAAACGGATACCTTCACACTACTAAAGGAAATATAAATTGGTATAGCCTTTTTATGGGGGAATTTGGAGCCAGCCACCAAAATTTAAAGGCATACATGCTTTGACTTAGCAATTCCATTTTTAAGAATATATCTTACAAAAATATTCACAAAGATGATCTCTGTAAGCAATGTTTGTGACAGAAATGGAAATAGTCTAAAGGACACCCTTTTCTGAGTATCCATACAGAGAATACTGTACAGCCACTTCCCAAACTGACATGGAAAACATGTCTTGATACTGTTAAGTGAAAAATCCTGGCTATCCCCATTTTCTTCTCTTCCCTTTACTGATGTCTCTTCATTTTCTCACTCTCTAAACACAGGAGTTGACAAAGTTCTCTCAACATCTTCTCATTCACTCTTGTTTGAACCATTCATTCATTTCCAAAGTTTCAACTACCACTGCTACGCTTTCAATCTTGCACTTCTGATCAACCTTTCCCCCAAGCAGTAGTACTTTACTTTGAAACTTATGCTGGGAATTTCTACCTGTTTCACAGGTCCCACCAACTATAAATAACACATGGGCCACAGACAAAACTAAATGTTCTTCAAATAAGAAAAACATCTCCTTCATTCACCTTTCCTTCAGGCTTAAAACTTCTCTCATCAGTTGCTAAAAACTCTGATTCTACCTCCAAAGCCTCTTGTCATTCAGTTCTCTTTCCTGATCTGTTATCAACAATACCACAATTCAGACCCTCATTATTTCCCAGCAAGATCACAGCAGTATCTGCTTAGTTATGCTTTCCACTACCTCAGTTCTCATCACCCAAATTCATCTTGCACAATGCTGCAAGCCTACGGAGCCACAGCTCTGATCACATTATTTTTATGCTCAAGAACTTTTGTGATTCCCCAGTGATCACTGAATAGCATACATATACCTTTTATTTTTTTTTAAGATTTTATTTCTTTATTCATGAGAGAGACACACACACAGAGGCAGAGACATAGGCAGAGGGAGAAGCAGGTCCCATGCAGGGAGTTCGATGTGGGACTTAATCCAGCATCCCGAGATCACACCCTGAGCCAGAGGCAGATGCGCAACTGCTGAGCCACCCAGGGATCCCAGCATACAGATATCTAAACCAGCCACTCAAAGCTATCCTTGCCCTAGTCTGCCTTTCTAAACTCATCCTCCTAATACTCTCCCCCATTTTTACTCCATGTCCTAGTCAATCTAAATGCCTAAAGTTTGATAAAGATGCCCCCCCCCATACTTATGTCTCAAAGCCATTCTTTGTGACAAGCCCACTTACAGAATCAACTCTCCCATCTGTGTTTGCTGAAATACCACCATCCTTAAAAGGTTCAATCCAAATGCTATCTCATCCACAAAGCTGTTCCCTGATTCCCCAGCCAGGTTTTCCTTCTTCTTAACTCTCCTTACACTTTGATTGTGCCTCCTCTGAATCTGGTAACAAGAATGCCTTGGATGTGGCTTATTTATACATTTGTCTTATCTCACCTCTAAACTATAAGGAAAGGAGCTCTGAGGAAGGCAAAGTATCTTACACATCTTTATGTCCCCTTAGTGCTCTGTGGCAGATTAGGTCAATGCCCAAATGCATCTGTACTGAATGATCGAGAAGGACCCCAAAATAACAACAAAAAAAGCGGCAAACGCACTGTAAAGGAATAGTACAATTCTTTCAGTGAGTTAGAGCAAGATTCCTCTGTGGTAAGTGCTCAATAACTCTTTGACTACTAAGATTTTTTTTTTTTTTGACTACTAAGATTTTAAATAGGAGTAATGGCTCTTCACTCTCTAAATATTTCTTCTATTTCTACATCTACTGAAAACTCTCTTGAACTAGCATCAGTTGGAAGACAACAGTTTGTAAGCAAACAGGGATGTGGAGAAGTTCTCTTAGTACTATGCATTTAAGATGAGAAAAAGAATCACGATAATGATCATAATTACATGTGTTTGAGTTTCTATAAGTTCTAAGTGGGTACTAATTTAACATCATTCCAAAATACTTACAGGAGTAAATGAGAGCTGGAAAAAGAGTTTCATTCCTCTCCTGTGCTGTTTCAACCAGCATACGAAGTGGGCCTTTTGGACACAAAACAGCCACTAAATCTAGAAAGAGAAAAAAAATATCTGGAAAAGTATATTGGCTAAACTTACAAATGAGTGTGTTAGGGAAGAATTAACCAAGGGAAAAAGGGTTAATAATGTCTTGTTTACAATAGCAAGATGTTGAATGAATATGAAATAAACAGCAGGTAAACTGGTGGGGGGAAAAACAACCTAAACAAAATAAACAAAACCACACAGAAGATCCATGTGAATTTCATTTGGGTTTTGCCTACTTTATGTTTACAATGGATCATGATGAAGTTCCAGTAATGTCTTCCCAGTTTGAAGAAAAGAGGCAGAGATAATGACAGGAGCAGTTGTCAATTTCCAACAGGCAGAAACAAAGACAAGTCATTTCTGAACAAATCATTCTATGAGCCACAGATGGAAGCTTAGAATGAGAGGAATTTAATACAGGGGATTACTGAATTTTTCAAAATATGAACAGCAGAGTAACAGAGACGGATTCCCTCTCCTTTTTAAAAACTGTATGTAGTACTTAGGGATACTTGAGTTAAAGGACAGTAAATTTAAAACAAAATAATAAATCTTTTTTGGATGAAAAAATTTAATATTTCTTTGGTTCTCCTGTCAAATGCACTTCACATAACCAGGTCTTAGAATACATGTGGTGAAAAGTGGCTTATTTTACAGAAACAGCAACTCAGAGCAGAAACAATTTGCCTAAAATTATTCTTGATTTTACCACCATCTCTTTCCATCAACTGTAATCTTTCTCACATTTTCTGTGCCATAAAAATTCAGAATACAGAAAATTTCAAACATTTAAAAATATTGAAACAGGTGTAGCTAAGTTTGTGAAGATTTCACAACTTGTATTGACATCATTCAGACGCATTTAAGTAAAAACATAAAAACAAAAAAAAAAACCAAAAAACCTCACACTTGCAAGTGGTCATGTCTCCTTGAATACTACAACTACTACTACTAATATAATAAAACACACAAAGAATTCTCTGCTCTCACTGCTTCCACTTTGATTTGTTTTGGATGAGAAAAGGGAGATTTGCTGTGCTCTGAAATAAGATTTTCAACCTGTTTGAAGCTGCACGTCCCAGAACTCTTTTGGTTTAACGCCATGCTGCCCATTATAGAATTGCTAAGTGATAAATTCCTTCATTTTTAGAGCAACTAAAGTGAATTGTTTTGTTTAAAAAATTTCAGAACCTGTGTGACATATTAAAAAAATCTTCAGACCTTGTAAAAATGGAGTTGAGAATTACTACTCTAAATGGTGGATATAAAAGTCTCTTTGGGACACCTGGGGCTCAGTGGTTGAGTGCCTGCCTTTGGCTCAGGTTGTGATCCCAGGGTCCTGGGATCGAGTCCTGCATCAGGCTCTCTGCAGGGAGCCTACTTCTCCCTCTGCCTCTCTGTCTGTGTCTCTGCTTCTCTGTCTCTCATGAATAAATAAATAAAATCTTTAAAAAACAAAAACGAAAAGTCTCTTCCTTTAAAGGAACTCAAAGGTCTGTAGAAATAATCATTTGTACCATGTATGGAAGCAAGAGTGTTGATGGAAGAAATACTGAAGTAGAAAGAATACTGGACTTGGGATTCAGATTCTAATCAAACAGTGTAAGCTTAGGAAAATACTTTACCTCTCTAAACTTCAGGTTTATTAGCAGTAAAACAGGAATTACTGCCTTGATTACAGGATTATATATTTTTAAAAATAACGGTTAACATTTATACTGTCCTAAATGAATTATACGCATTTTTTCATTTATCTTCACAATAACTAAGACTTAAGGGATGAACATTGTGTCTAGAGTCACACAGCCAATTATAGGAGAGGAGCCTGGCTTTGAACCAAAGGCTGCCTCCAGAACTGGCACTCTGCTTTTGTTTTTGGAAAAAAAAAAAAAAAGAACCAGACTCTTTATTGTAATTCACCCCTAATGTTCGATGATAGAAATACGCCACGTTCCATTTAATTAAATTTTAACTTGAGTACGTCACAATGGTGCTCTGTGAGGTCTGTAGCCTGAGGCTGGTAGGGATGGTGAAAGTCCCATTGAAACTCTTGTTCAAGAGCCTGGCATCATATACTTTTACAGGTGAGATGGTCACTATTAACAATGTCTGGAAGTCCATGATGGACAAAATGAGGCCTGTACTGTGGCTTCAGTATGTGAGACATGTGTAACCTTGACATACACTTTTTGAGTATCCGTGAGGCCGGAGACTGTGTTATTTTCCTCAAGGAGGAAAAATCTTGGATAAGTAATTGCTGTTGCTATCATTGGTGAAACCAGATGACTACACCATGGTGATGTCCCAATAGTCTGTAAAAATGCACAGGGAGCCAACTGTTGGCTAGAATAAGATGACTGGCTAAAGTTTATCTAATTTTGCTGACTCCTCGATCCCACTCTGATCAAGGATGTCTGGATTAGGGCAGCCCTGGTGGCTCAGCAGTTTAGCGCCTCCAGCAGCCCAGGGTGTGATCCTGGAGACCCTGGATTGAGTCCTACGTCAGGCTCCCTGCATGAAGCCTGCTTCTCCCTCTGCCTGTATCTCTGCCTATCTCTCTCCTCTCTGTGTATTCTCATGAATAAATAAAATCTTAAAAAAAAAAAAAAAAGGATGTCTGGATTAAGGCATGAAAAGATGGAGCTCTTCAGTAAGCTTCATCATACATAATTCTGATGCTGTCCACACAGTGTACTAACTCCCACTGCTGTTCATTCATTTGATCCCAAAGGGCTCCCCAGGTAGCCCCAGGTCTGAGAGAGGGGTGAGCTCCTCTAGTACGTTGTCAACTAGCAAGAGAGTGAGGACAGAAGAGGCCACCTCTCTAGAAGGCCCCGACTTAGCTCTGTCCTGTAGCAGGGACAGCATTTCTGTCTTAGCAGGGAGGTCCCGGTAACTGTCCTGAATTTGTAGAATCCTGCCTCTATACCCACAAAAGGATGTGGAGCTTCACAGGCTCAGGGCCTGTGAGAACCTGATTCCTGGAGAGCTATATATGCACTCTTCAACTGCCTCTCTAGCAGTGTACAGCATGGGACTGAGGAGGGCAGTTTCTCATACCAGAATCCATGAGCAACTTCTGATCATCATGGGTGGTCCAGGGATTTCAGGTGTGAGAGGAAGTTGCTATAGCTTCTACAGTGAATGATTCTCTGGAGGCAGGGAGAGGGGACATTAAAGGAAATGACTTCTATCACAATTTGGACAGATTCTAGATCCTTTTATTACACAGGGCCCCAATTCAAGATTGGTGAATGTTTAACAGTATAAATAGGCTTACATAAAATTGTAAATGAGGAAATGTTGCCTCCAGATCCCAAAAAGGCCTAAAAGATACTGGGGTTGTTTTAACATTGTGGTTGTAGGGAGATTCCATTGTTATTGCTATTTCTTGTCAGTGTCAGAGATACAGAAGACCAATTTTCAGGAATTCAAGTGGAGTGGCAAAGCCTTGTACTATGTACAGGCAAATGCCCACCCTCTTTTTTTGGGGGGCTCCTGTGTGAATATTTTTATGTCTTCAATGAATATGTCAAATTAATCTTTTCAGAGGATAATATCATCAATGTGATGTTATACTTATGCCCCTGGAGAAAGTTGGATGTGGTTAAGATCTAGCCAACAAAAATTGTACATAATGGTAGAGCTGCATAAGAATTCCATGAGTAGCCATGTAAAGATATAGTGTGTCCCTCTGATGGTGAGGGCAAACTGTAGCTGCTGAAAAAGGCACTGAATAGAACATATTAGTAAAATGTCTGACTGCAGAGTATTTACCAGCTACTGATTGGATGGAGGTCAGAACTAGCCAGATTAAAGCTATGTAGTAATAGATGAGTATTCTGCAAACCATCAAGTACTACATAACCTAAGATCTTTACGAAAAGCGCAGAGAGTACTTGACCTCTATAGTTCTAGGACTGATTGCTCAAATATGAGAATAGAACTAATTTAATTCTATTATTTCCACGGACTTTTTCTTCATCAGTCAAATGGCAATGATGAGGATTCTTACTACAGGTCACCTGACATTTCAATAAGCATTTGAATAGGGATAAAATTATAATATAGAGGCTACATACTGACCTCTAAAATTGGATCTCTTTCTGGCTTTCATACAGGGTGATAGCCACAGAGTACACATCTATACAGCTGCTTTTCTCATTCAAGACAAGGGTACACTGTGTTCAGAACCCATGTGACACAAGTTGTTAATGAATTTGAATTTCACACTACCCAAAAAAAGTTTTCTTTTTAAAAGAATAAATCTACCCAAGTTGCCTTATAAAAAGTAGGTAACCTGATTTTTATTTTAAAAACTAATGAGCAGGCAGCCCGGGTGGCTCAGCAGTTTAGCGCTGCCTTCAGCCCAGGGTGTGATCCTGGAGACCCGGGATCGAGTCCCAGGTTGGGCTTCCTGCGTGGAGCCTACTCCTCCCTCCGCCTGTGTTTCTGCCTCCCTGTCTCTCTCTCTCTCTCTCCGTGTCTCTCCTGAATGAATGAATGAATGAATGAATGAATAAATAAATAAATAAATATATAACAAAAAAAAAAACTAATGAGCATTTTATGTGTGTGGAGAAGCACTCTGCTAGTGCTTTTCAACATAGGTTCTGAACTATTCCAGCTCTGGAAGCACTGTGTCTGTTTTCAAAGAGGAAACCAAAGCTCAAAGACTCTGAGACATTTTCTTAGCATCACAAAGATGGCGTGGTGGACGCAGGATTTAAATCTAAGTTTTCTGACCAGAAGTCCATGGATCCTTCCACTAATTCATCACTGGCTTAAATTGGGAGGCAGTAAGAAAAGATCTTTAAAGAATTTAACCTCAAAAAAATGGAAATCTTTATATGAAAAAGACACTATAGCTAATTAATTATTTACTGAAGAGCTATGGGATGTAACTGTTATCACTTTCCTAAGTCAAGATAACTGGAAAAGGAAGGGAAACACACCAGTGAGGTACTTCTGTGATGAACAAAATGTCAGTCTTGAGTTTTACCATATACTGAAATCACAGCCAAGATGAGCCACGCTGTCCATTCTGGAAGGTACTTGATAAATACCAGGGCCATGAGGGCACTGATCATAATGAGATATGCCTGCTGGAGTCGCAGCGGCCCTTTCCAGTGAATTGCAATCATTCCCACCACACCAAAATTCCAGATCAGGAGCGCAACAGTAATGTAGTCCATGGCAACATTGTAGGTTTTAAACACCTCCCTGAAAAAAATTAAACAGAAATCTAAAAATATTTGTGTACAGTAATTTTCATCAAAATGTTGTTTAATGGTTCCTTCAAATTATTCATATCCTACCTTCATGATTTTTTACCATATCTTATATCAAACTGTGCTGTTATTTAACAGTTTTCTTTAAATTAATTCACTTTTTCCCTCAAGTTGAGCTTACTTTAACAGAAAACTCAGTGTCTTTCATATAAATGGGAAACCAGTATCATAGGTCATAGCTGTAAAAATAAGTACAAAAACTAAAAAAAGGCTATATACCATTGAAAATGCCACAATGAAAAGGAACTCTAGGGATGTCTGGGTGGGTCAGCAGTGGAGCATCTGCCTTCAGCTCAGGATGTGATCCGGGAATGCCTGGATCTATTTCCACATCGGGTTCCCTGCATGGAACCTACTTCTCCCTTTGTCTATGTCTCTGCCTCTCTCTCTGTCTCTCATGAATAAATAAATCAAACCTTAAAAAAAAAAAAAAAGAAACCCTAGTTTAAAAATATCTGAAATCAGAAAAATAAATATGCACAATAAATTTTATAGCTGGACATATGTTATTTTCATAAAATGAAATTTAGTGCGGCCATTAAAAAATATAATGCTAACCACTCTTTTTTTTTTTTTTTTTTTTTTGTAAAGACTTTATTTATTTATTCATGAGAGACAGAGAGAGAGGTAGAGACACAGGCAGAGGGAGAAGCAGGCTCCATGCAGGAAGCCTGATGTGGGACTCGATCCCAGGATTCCAGGATCACGCCCTGGGCCAAAGGCAAGCATTAAACTGCTGAGCCACCCAGGATCCCAATACTAACCAGTCTTAAATATACCAACTACAAACTATATGTGGTAACAACTATAATTTAAAAGTATTTCATCAACAGAGTACATGGCTTTAAGTGACAGTTATATAGCTCAAAAAGTTAATTTCTGAAAAACAGACCAAATATTTTACCACTTACCCCAAGTAAATGAATGAGAAAAAGAACAGCAACAATAGAGATGAGATAATAAGCCAGGCATGAATGACCTAGAAAAGAAAGCATTTCAATATAATTAACAGATCTCATAACCTTAAAAAAAGGTAAATGTCTTACTTCAAAAGCAATATATTATTTCTGCATATGTTATGCTTTTCAAATGGCAAAACTCAAACTGACTTTGGGATCAGTACACACTTATATTGGAACTCTTTGGTACTGAACTACTCAGAATAGAAAATAGAAAATTAAAAAAAGGAAAGAAAAAAAAGAAAGAAAAGAAAAAAAGAAAGAAAGAAAGAAAATAATAAATAAATAAATAAATAAATAAATAAATAAATAAATAAATAAATAAATAGAAAATTCATGGGGTGCCTGGATGGCTCAGTGGTTGAGCATCTTGTCTGTGGCTTAGGTTGTGATTCCAGGGTCCTGGGATCAAGTCCCACATCAGGCTCCCTGCATAGAGCCTGCTTCTCCCTCGGCCTGTGTCTCTGCCTCTCTCTGGGTCTCTCATGAATAAATAAATAGAATGAAAGAATGAAAGAATAAAAGAAAGAAAAAGAAAGAAAGTTCAGCAAGACATATATAGAACCTTGTTCCTTTCAAAATATGTGAAATTTAAAAAATAATGCTTTCTAAAATTATCAACAAAGCCAATAGTCAACATTTAAACTTTAGGGAAGCAGTATTTTCAATGGAAATTTTTGTGGTATTTCTGAAATAAAAATATACTGAATAAAATAAAATTCAATGAAACTGAAAATCAGATATTCCATTAAGTAACTTATGTATACATACATTAACTGCATTTTAAAAAATAGCCCTTTGATAAAATAACATTCCAAATCTAGAGTTTCAGTAAGAATTATAATGCTTTCTATGTTTACATGGCTCATTAATAAGTAATAATATTACAAATTCTTTGGAACATTTACAAGTCAGTCTAACCTTATGCAGAATTCATAGACTACCTAAACATTAGTCACTATTAGTTGCGTACAGCTTATGAATATGAGAGAATCAGATCTGATTTTTGTAATCTTTTACACAAGATGAACATTTTTTTTATTTTTATTTATTTTTAAAGATTTTATTTATTTATTCATGAGAGACACACAGAGAGAAAGGCAGAGACACAGGCAGAGGGAGAAGCAGGCTCCATGCAGGGAGCCCGATGTGGGACTTGATCCCGGGTCTGCAGGATCACGCCCTGGACTGAAGGTGGCACTCAAACCGCTGAGCCACGGGGGCTGCCTAAGATGAACATTTTAAATGGTACTTTTATGTAATGGATGTATTTGGGAAAATACTATACAACTCAGGGAGCCTGGTTTTGTTTTTTTTTTTTTTTTTTTAAGATTTTTACTTATTTATTCATGAGAGAGAGAGAGAGAAAGAGAGAGAGAGAGGCAGAGACACAGGCAGAGGGAGAAGCAGGCTCCATGCAGGGAGCCTGACATGGGACTCGATCCCAGGTCTCCAGGATCAGGCCCTGGGCTGAAGGCGGTGCTAAACCGCTGAGCCACAGGGGCTGCCCGAGCCTGGCGTTTTTAAGAACAGAACAGAGAAACACAAAGAATTGTCAAGTAATTTCTAACCAAAACTGAAATTATTTTGAGGTGGATACACCCATTATATGCTTTAATCTTTCAATGAAGTTTACTGTTTAATAACAGAAGGAGTTATTTAACCAACAACTTTCCCAAACACCATCTCTCTCTTTTTTTAAGATTTTATTTATCTATTCATGAGACACACAGAGAGAGGCAGACAGAGGCAGAGGCAGAAGCAGAGGGAGAAGCAGGCCCCTGCTGAGAGCCCTGTGCAGAACTGGATCCCAGGATTACTACTCGAGCAGAAGGCAGATGCTCAACCACTGAGCCATCAGGTACCCCTCCAAAACATCATCTCTTAACCAGAATATTGTCTTCATTAATAACAACAAAAAATCTACACCCACTTCCCAGATTTAGTTGTTCCAATAATCAGGCTCTTAGCTATGAAAATCTAGTCATGATTAAAATATATATTTTCTCTTGTTTTGATCACCTAAGGTGATCTGTAATTATTTCTTTGAAAGAAAACATTTCTTAAAAATTCTCACTGTGTCTTGTTCTTTATAACAACTTCATAAAATGGTACAATTTGGGAAAAGGTTAAAAGAATGGTTTTACATTGAAGTTGATAATCTTTGGACATCTGAATATTCTAAATTGACTGTCTATATACAACCAACTTAATTTCTGGTGTTCTTCCACAAAAACTTCCCCTGATAATTTATTATAAAAATTTTCAAGAGGCACCAGGGTGGTTCAGTTGGTTAAATGTCTGCCTTCAGCTCAGATCGTGATCTCAGGGTCTTGGGATCAAGCCTGCATCTCCTTTTCCATCTGTCTTCCCTCCCCATTCGTGCTTTCTCTGCCAAGTAAAATCTTAAAATATATATATATATATTTTTTTTTTCCCAAACACACAGCAAAGTTTAGAATTTTATAGGTAATACCTATCTAACACCTACCATTCACATATTGCTATACTTGCTTTGTTGCATTTTTAACCACCTATTAGTCCTTTTTAATACATATCAAAGTAAATTGAAGACATCTGTACATCTCCCTCTCAAAATATTCAAATTTAGCAAAATATTCTAAAGGGAGCCCTTACTCTATTTTATCTGCAGAAAATCCAATAAAGCTTAAGCAGAAAGGAACCTTTCCGCATGCATCTCATCCCATAGTGCTCGAAGTCTCAGCTTCAGAGATAATCCAACTTACAAAACTAAAAAGTATATAAAATATTACAAAACAGAAAAGCTTTAAAAAGTCGGAGATGTACATTGGTACTCTGTATTCATTTTAAGAAAGCACTTTTCTGAATACAAGAGTAATATATGTGTATAACACTGAGAAGAAAAAAAAAAAAAAACACTGAGAAGATACAGAAACACTAAAGGAAAGAAACCATTCCCACTGACCAGTGACAACCAGTCATTATTAATGTTTTTTTTTCAGGCATGTTTTCTGTCTGCATGTATAAAGACCTTTTAACAACATTGTATCAAGTAATATACAGTTTAGCATTCTGTTTTTTAAAACTTTTTTATTGGGCAGCCCCGGTGGCGCAGCGGTTTAGCGCCGCCTGCAGCCTGGGGTGTGATCCTGGAGACCCAGGATCGAGTCCCACATCGGGCTTCCTGCATGGAGCCTGCTTCTCCCTCTGCCTGTGTCTCTGCCTCTATCACGCTCTCTCTGAATGAATAAATAAATAAATCTTTAAAAAAAAAAATTAAAAAATAAAAAAATAAAAATAAAAATTTCTCATTCCTTCCCACACTTTAAAAAAAAAAAACTTTTTTATTATAGACACATTCTCATGCCACCAAATATTTTTTGAAAATGATTTTTAAATGACTCAATTATAATATTCTACATATATGGATGAATCCACAATTTAACCTGTTTTTATTTATTTAACCTTTTTAATTCCATATTTCTTATAAAATTTATGGTTTTCCACTTTATACTAATTATAATTAATGCTAAGATAAAAACCCTAGCATGCAAATATTTTTCTGCATTTCAGATTCTTTCAGATATATTGTGGAAGCAAAATATGAAGTCAAAAGGTATGGACTTTTTCTAATTACTATTGATATACATTGGCTTAGGGACTTCACACACACAAAAAAATGTATTAATCTTTACCAAGTTAATACATGAAATGCTATTTTAATGTTTCTGTTTTTACCACTGAGGAAACATATATACAAATCTCTCTCTCTCCTGGTCATATTTCTTGTTTAATTCCTCTGGCTTGCATTTTTAAAAATTTATTAGGATGTTCATTTTTTTTTTAAGATTTTTTAAAAGTAGTCTACACATCCAATGTGGGGCTGAAACTTATAACTCCGAGATCAAGAGCTGCATGATCTAATGTTCATATTCATAATGTTCATGTTTATAATTTTCTGGATGATTTGTAAATGCTCTTCATATTGTAAAGATATTAGCCCTCTGTCTGTAATAATAGTTTCTGGTCACTGATGTTATGATTTTCTGAATTATTACCTGAATTCAAAGCCTCTTCTCATGATGACTAAATAGCATTTCCCCTTTTTCTAGAACATCACGTGGTAAAACAGGCTTTTTTCTCATCTTGCAAAAATCCCTAGTTCAGCTTTCCTGTGCTAAAGGCTCTGAAAGAAAAGAGCCTTGCTTCAGTACAGAACAGCAAGCATCTCCTCTAAACTCTGAACTATCCAGGCCAGAAATCATGTGGGCTTAATAAGTTATATTGTTTCAACTATAACAGTGATATGTAATAATTAACTGTCTTTTCAGTTCCTACCTTTTTAAAGTCTGTTTGGTCTTTGAGCTTATCGTGCTTCTCACAGACATTGCACAACCAACCATTGACATAACAAATCCTCTGGGTTTATTTCCAAACAGGTCCTGGCAAGTTTCTGAATTTCTGACTCAAAAGCTCCTTTTATTGTACACTAGGAATCAAAGTAAACAACTTGTTCCTATAGAATTGGCTGTGCCTGCTAAGACTTGAACTTAACATAAAACAAAACAACAAAAAAACTAACACGAATGAACAAATAACTGTGGAAATATAGCTGAAATAAGACCCTTTTTAGACTGTCTAAAATGAGATCTAACTAGGGGTGCTTACATGGCTCAGTATGTTAAACGGCTGCTTTCAGCTCAGCTCAGGTCATGATCCATGGGTCCTGGGAAGGAGCCCCAAACCCCACTTCATCAGGTTTCCCTGCTTAGCAGGGGATCTGCTTCTCCCTCTGCCCTTTCCTCTGCTCATGCCCTCTCTCTCAAATTAAAAACATCTTTAAAAATAAAATGAGGGGATCCCTGGGTGGCTCAGCGGTTTAGCGCCTGCCTTTGGCCCAGGGCGCGATCCTAGAGTCCCGGGATTGAGTCCTGGGTCGGGCTCCCGGCATGGAGCCTGCTTCTCCCTCCTCCTGTGTTTCTGCCTGCCTCTCTCTCTCTCTTTTCTCTCATAAATAAATAAATAAATAAATAAATCTTAAAAAAAATAAAATAAGATGTAACCAGAAGATGCACAAAACAGACCAAAAATATATCAAGGCAGGTTCAAGGTGCCATGGAGTAAAAACATCTACCCTGTCTCTACTGCCGAACACAACCATAAAACCTGGATAGAATACATGCAGCTGCTAGCTGAGGACTCGGACAAGGGAACAGAGTCAGGTGGGCTGGGGAATTAGAAGTGAGTTTACCACTCTTTCCCCTCCATCAGAACTCAATGCAACCCCGAGTGGGCATGGGTGAGAGCTCTAGGAAAAGCCTAGGTCTGGATAAGGAACAGAAAAGAGGTCTCCTAACATCAAAAGAGAACACAAAAATCTCACTTTTTGGTTTTTTCCTTTCAACATTCTCTCACATTCAGCTCTGAAACCATCCTGTGGGGGTGGCAATAGGGGTTGCGAGCCTAAAACTTCAGAGGGAGGGGAAGTTTCCTAGCTGGAGGAGCTGTAGTTCTCAGAAAGCAGGGCAGATGGCACTTGCTTTATTTCTCTCTCTGTCCTACCACTTCTTGGCCCTGTCGGTAAAATAAAACCCAGCTTTCTGGCTAGAGGAATGGAATGGGGATGTCGAAAAGAATCAAAGTACCAGGGAGATCACAGAAAGAAGAAACTGAAGAAAGCAAACTTTTAAAACTGGGATGAACTTATGGGCCCATCTTACGGTGTGTAGGTATGGGTATGACCCTAAACAGGATACAGACTCCCCATAAAATGTGAAGAACAAAAGTAGCATACAATCTAGGTAAGACACAATGTGAGTCCAATAAAGCAGAGAAACAGAACTAGCAAGTAAACATGTATATGCAGAAAAAGTAATTGTCATGAGGATATTTAAATAGGAGAAGGAAAATGCTTTGCAGCATGGGTCTTTACATCATTTGCTCTCTGGTTTTCTAAATATTGATGACTATTTCCCATCATCATATACATCTTTGTCTTCAATCTTTTCCACTTGCTAATGTCAGACTGCAGATGGTCATCACTTAGGTTAACACTTCCACCCACTCAAATGTTCAAGAAGCAAGGTTAAATTGTGTATAATTTTCAAGTTCAAGAACACTGGAAAGGTATTTGATCTTACTAGTAATTAACCAAATACAAATTAAGGCATTTTGTTTCCCCTATAAAAATTAGCACAGAATTTTAAAAAATCAATGCTGGTAAAGGTAGGATAAGACAGTCTCATTCACTACTAGTGTTAAGTACAAACTGATACTATCATTTTGAAAAAAGGAATTTTGCACACCATCATAATTAAAAATATGTAGATAGGGGTGCTCGAGTCGCTCAGTTAGTTAAGCATCTGCTTTTGGCTCAGGTCATAATCCCATGCCCCTTACTTAGCAGGGGGTCCACTTCTCCCTCTCCCTCTATCCCTGCCCCGACTAGTGCTCTCTCTTGTGCTCTTTCTCAAATAAATAAATAAAATTTAGAAAATGTAGATAATTTGCCCCATAAATTATGTGTCTAGGCTCTTACCCTAAGGAAATAATTTGAAAGATGAAAAAGCTCCATAAAGACATTGTTTTTTAGAATAGTAAAAAAACATGGAAATGACTTAAATGTCCAACATCAGGGAAATTAGGGTAAGTAAATTACAATACACCCCTTGAGTCAAATGTAGCCTTTAGACATATTTTCTGAGAATTCACAATATGGAAAAATGCTTATGCCAAAATAAAAGTTAAGAAAGGACACATACTGATTACACATTTTAACCATGTTACAGCATATATAGAAATAAATACTAGAAGGAAATAAAGTAGATTTCAATATTTGGAAAGTTATCATTTATTTCTTTTATTTGAGAAAGATCAGTCTCATGATTTATATTACTTTGTGATTTTTCTAAGGCATGAATCTGAAATATGTCCCAGGTGGCTAAAATTCAGGAGTAAAACCCTTAGCTTGAGGGTGACCTAGGGGAGCAGAGGCTGTCTTTCCTGCATAATCTCCCCTGCCCTTACTTCCCAGGGAAAGAACTAGTGCTACTGCAGGAGATGATATAGTGAGGGAATGGATGGCTCCCAATGTAGAAGTGGGAATATAACCAGTCACCAATGAATTTAACACCAGTGTCTGAAGAAGGCTCTACTGGTCTGCACTCAAGAAAAGTCTGGATTTTTTTAAGTTATATTACTTTATAGGGACAGTTATATCCTATAGTACTATTTGTACTTTTTTTTTAATTTATTTTTTATTGGTGTTCAATTTACTAACATACAGAATAACCCACAGTGCCCGTCACACAATCACTCCCACCCCCCGCCCTCCTCCCCTTCTACCACCCCTAGTTCGTTTCCCAGAGTTAGCAGTCTTTACGTTCTGTCTCCCTTTCTGATATTTCCCACACATTTCTTCTCCCTTCCCTTATATTCCCTTTCACTATTATTTATATTCCCCAAATGAATGAGAACATATAATGTTTGTCCTTCTCCGACTGACTTACTTCACTCAGCATAATACCCTCCAGTTCCATCCACGTTGAAGCAAATGGTGGGTATTTGTCATTTCTAATAGCTGAGTAATATTCCATTGTATACATAAACCACATCTTCTTTATCCATTCATCTTTCGTTGGACACCGAGGCTCCTTCCACAGTTTGGCTATCGTGGCCATTGCTGCTAGAAACATCGGGGTGCAGGTGTCCCGGTGTTTCATTGCATTTGTATCTTTGGGGTAAATCCCCAACAGTGCAATTGCTGGGTCGTAGGGCAGGTCTATTTTTAACTCTTTGAGGAACCTCCACACAGTTTTCCAGAGTGGCTGCACCAGGTCACATTCCCACCAACAGTGTAAGAGTATAGTACTATTTGTAAATGAGGGAATTCACAGAGGTCTTAGGATATATCCTGGAATGTCCTAAGTATACTGCAAATCAAAATGTTAAAACCGGGCAGCCCAGGTGGCTCAGTGGTTTAGCGCCTGCCTTCAGCCCAGGGCGTGATCCTGGAGACCCGGGATCGAGTCCCACGTCAGGCTCCCTGCATGGAACCTACTTCTCCCTCTGCCTGTGTCTCTGCCTCTCTCGCTCTCTGTGTTTCTCTCATGAATAAATAAAATGTTGTGTTAAAAAAAAATGTTAAAACCATTTAGAGTGTGATAGGATACAAAAACATTTTCAATTATGTCTTTTTGTATTTTTTAAATGTTCTACAATAAGAGGGGGGAACAAAAAACAAAAACAAAAAAAATAAGGGGGGGGGACTAAAAATTAAATCAGTTCTAAAATATAAGGCCCTTTTCTCTACTAGAACAATTAAAGTATGTGACAGGAAAACCCAATCACACAAAGAACATGGTAGAAAACAAATCTCCATGTCTCATGCTCACCTTATAGCACCTGTATTTATACAGAACCACCAGGAGAATAGTCATGACAACAATGACGCTGATCATGATAGCAGCATTCAGAATTGAGTGCAGGGCTCTCTGCCCCACGGTCTCAGTATCTTCCGTGAAGGGGGTATAGATTCTATAATAAAACAAAATACAAAAGCCCAAAGTAAGTATTAATGGATATCTCAAACCACATTCCTCTCCAACACCAGTTTTGTTTCCTTGATTCAACTGGTATCTTATAAGTGACTTTTACCCATCTCAGCAATCTAGCCAAGAATTGTGGAAGCAAATTTGCCATACTCTAAGTGCTTCAAAATAAAAGGAGAGATCTAAAATGTAGAGAGGGGGATTTTTGTGAGCCAGACACTGGCTCCATCTAGTGGATGTTTCAAATTGAAATAATTACTCCTCAAATGTTCTTTGTCCACATTAGCGATTTGTTTAAAGAACTGGATTCTACTACATAAACTACCTGTGCTACAAGTCCTTGTCAAAGGAAAGTGGCTTATGTAATGGCTTACAATTATTTTTTTTATCTACAGGGTGACTGCAACTGGAGTTGTTTTGATACATCACATGTCCATTTTCCCCTTGGTTTCTCATTCACATAAACATACTTTCATTCCAGGTTTCAATGTTCCCAGCTAAAAGAGTTGACTTCTGACTCCCTTACAGTTAGATGTGGCTGAGACAAAGTACGGCCAATGAGTTAAAAGCGGATGTGTTGTGTGGAACTTCTAAGAAAGGCGTTAAATCTGCTGAGAGATGTGTCTTATGTCTTTTTCTCCCCCACTCCACTCCTTCATGCTTCCTGTTGTCTGAATTAAAGCCTGGAGCTCCAGTACTGATAAGGAACTTTGAATAACCTAAAGGATGAAGCCAAAGAAAAAGAAAGGAGCCTGAGTCTTTGATGAATGTGAAGTCACACTACCAATGTGTACTGATCACCCTGTACTGCTCTGTGGGAAAGAGATAAAATATGTACACCATTTAAACCATTTGTTTTGATTTCCTATAATAGGGTCAGGAAACTTCCCGTTAAGGATTAGAGAATACATATTTTAAGTTTTGTGGGTCATATGTTCTCTGTTGCAACCAATGAATCCTGCCATTGTAGTATGAAGGCAGCCATAGGCAATACATAAATTAATGAACCTTATTATGTTCCACTAAAACTTTATTTACAAAAATAGGTGGTGGCAGGCATATATGTCCTATGGGCTATGGCTTGCTAACCCTGTTCTATACTATATAGCCAAAATTAACTAACTTATAGAGATGATATTTCCAGTCTCTTTTGACTGCTGTCACCAACTCTTGCCCCTTATTGTCTTAGCCTTTCTCCCAAAAGGTTAAAAGCTTGGCTTTTAGAATCCCACACAGTTTGCTAATTCAAATTCCAAAATCCACTTAAAACTTTGAGCCCTAGAGGGGCCCTATAGAGACCTAGAGACAGAACTAAATGAATCTGAATCAAAGCATTTTTCTTGAAGGTAAAGGGCTTATACCAACAGTACCAAACAATCTACACAACAAACTCAAGAGTCTAGAGAATGCCAGCTTGCATTAATTCTTCATCCTTTCATTTAGACATTTTTTTTTAACTGAGTAGTTATTATATAACCAGCTGTGGGAACAATCTGCCCTCATAAGCTTTATGATATATAAGAAAATCAGGCATTAAATAATGTAAATAAGTTATATATTTGCATATTGTGACAAGTGGAAAACAAGAGGTTGCTATAAGACAGACTACCTGAAAGGACCTAATTCTGTTATGAGGTTCAGGGAAATTACGTTTGAGGACTTAACATTTAAACAAAGATGAGAAGGATGACAGGAATTCATCCATCAAAGTCAGAAAAGGAAAGAACATTCCAGCAGAACAACAGGAACCAATGGCCCTGAGATGGAGAAGATTAACATTCAACTCTTAACTGCTCAATTTCAAATAAATTCAGCCTTATGAGATATAATTCCGTAACTCTTATTTTCTCTACTTAAAGCATCAAGTAATAAATAACTCCTTATTCTGTCAACTGCTCTGTCAGAGAGGATGAACTCTCTAGCCTTCGTGCCCCTTCAAAGCAGAGGCCTCCAAGGTGATGATGACACACACACTACAAAGAAAAGTCATACTAGCCTTGAGAATAAAAAAAACACTTATACATACAGCTGTCCATCCTTCCGGGTATAGAAGCTGACTGATTTGATGGTAGCCACGACCACCACCATACAGAGAGTCACGGGGACAAAAAGCATGATCACATGTTTGGCGCCGTATTTCAATGTCAGCTCTTCATCTTCTTCATCATCTTGTTCCACCACCTGGTGTGAGCTACCCTGGGGTCGTCCGTTAGATAATGGCTCAGGGTTGCCACGCCGCCGCCTTTCACTGCTGTGCTGTTCTCTACTGTCATTCTAAAAGCAAAAGAGAAACTTTTTTCAAGTCAGACTCAGTAGAATCAAGGTATTCTACAAAAAACAAAAAAATGGAACAATTAGACCTGAGATTAAGAAAAGACCCATCATTACTGGAGTTCTAAAAACTCGAGGAAAGAAAGAATTCACAAGAGGTGTGCAGTTTAGAAGTCTGGATGAATGGAGGCTCTTCAGTAAAGGAACCCAGGTCCTCTCTCTCAGCTGGCTCCTGGTTTGCCTCATTCTCCCCCTCTGTTCTCAATATAATACAATTGTACTCATCCTCTGACACTTGGCTTAAAACTGACATGTATTACATGAGATCATATTTGCTACATCTGCCAGCAGAGTAATCTCACCATTTTCAAAATTATTTTTTTTCCTTGTTCAAATTATGAACTGTTTTCTACCTTTGGTTTCGTATCAGTTATACAAGGAACTATTTCACCTTCATAATTTTTAAGTAGGTTCTAGGATCCAATGTGGGATCTCAAGGTCATGGGATCAAAAGTCACATACTCTACCAACTGAGCCAGCCAGGTGCTACTCACCTTCATTATTAATAAGACTTAAAATTGGGGTGGCTCAGTCGGTTGAACGTCTGCTTTGGCTCAAGTCATGATATTGGGGTCCTAGAATTGAGCCCAGCAGGGAGTCTGCTTTCTCCCTCTGCTCCTCCTCCCACTCTCTTTAAAAAAAAAATATATATATATATATATTTTTTTTTAAAGATTTAAAATCCTTGTAGTAATACATAAAGGATCTATTATTTCTTACAACTGCATGTAAATCGGGATCCCTGGATGGCGCAGTGGTTTGGCGCCTGCCTTTGGCCCAGGGCGCGATCCTGGAGACCCGGGATCGAATCCCACATCGGGCTCCCGGTGCATGGAGCCTGCTTCTCCCTCTGCCTGTGTCTCTGCCTCTCTCTCTCTCTGTGTGTGACTATCATTAAAAAAAAATTTAAAAAAATTAAAAAAAATTTAAAAAAAAATAAAAAAAAACTGCATGTAAATCTACAATTATCTCTAAAAGTTATTCAAAAGATTTTTAAAAATCTTTACAGAGAGAAATTAGGTCTTAAACAATTCTGATGCCCCTCCAGCGAGAGGCATCACCACCTTGCCCTGTATAATGAGGGAACAATAAATATTTGATGAATGATGGCATGAAACTAGAACCTTTCTTACAGTCTATAGTTTCCTCAGTCTCTTAACCCAAACACCAATTTTATCCTTATCCTGGGTTTTCCCTTTCTTACTCTTCAAGTTCAATTTCCTTTTTGGTATTACTGTTCATATCTAAAACTCAACTTTTTGTAAAGAGGAGAGTGAATCTCAAGAGCATTAATAATAACAGTAAAAATAATAGGTAACAGGAGGAAAAGAACAGCACTCCTCCTCCTACATAAGTATAGGAGATGAAAGCAGACTGTCATTGTTGCTTGTAAAATGTAATCAGCCTGGTTAAGAACAGGTTCTCTTAGATCATGTGAGAACATGTAACTCTTTTACTTCATTTCTGACTATTGCGTTTGTTACTGTTATTCATTAAAAATATATTACAATCCTAATAACTGCTTAAAATTATTACAATGTACTGGAGACTGTGATATGTGCTTTACATTAAATTCTCACAGCCACCCCATTATCACTACTTTCTAGGTAGGGAAATGGCCACAGCTAGGAAGCATTACAGAGAGGGTTTAAACCCAGGCATGCTTGACTACAGAAACCAAGCTTTAACCACCTCTCAATGTGCTGTTCACAAGACAACAGGGGAACTCTGCAGACTTAGTGTGGGCTCAGTTGTCTTCTACTTTACTTTGAAGATATTCATCCCATAAATAATTATGAATTCAATATTCCAGGTACTGTGCTATGGCAATACTGAAATTAAAAAGATCTAGATGTTGTTCTTAAGGAGACCATAAGTTAGCTTTAATATAGGCTAAATATTATATCAGAGACATGAATAAAGTGCTGCAGGACTGATCATTCCGTGTGGTCCAGAAAGGCAGCATTAAGATTCCTAAGCAGAAGAGTGAGTGGAAGGTTAATGGGCTCCAAGTGGAGACATGACAGTGGCACAAAGGTATGAAATTAAAAAGCAAGGCCTACTCAGAAAATCAGTGAGTACTCCTAGGCTGGCTGGAGAACACCGTTTGTCAGGGTTGGTGGCAGGAAAAGGTTAGGAACAGGTTTAAAAAATTTCATTTGCCATGCCCAAGGACTTTAGACTTTGTCCTGTAGGCAATAAAAAGTCATAAATTGTTAAGACTGAAGTAGTGACACATTAGATTGTTTCATTTTAAAGAAACCTGACTGCGTGGCAATGAAAAATAGGAGATATATGAGAAAGATACTTCAAAAGAACAGACAGGGCTTTGGGGCAAATTACATGTGAATGGTTAGAAAGGAGTCAAGGATGACTGGAGGTTTCTGGAATAAAGGGTTGACTGGAAAGGTGATGATGGCATTAATAGAGCAGGGAACACAAGATGAGCAGGCAGGAGAAGAGGAGAGCTATTTTAAAAATAGGAAGATAGGTGAGTGTGAGGCACCTGCAACCAGGCAGCAAAGTTCAAGGGTAGAGTTGGGGGGAGCCATTAGTCTCTACAGTTATGGAAATGAATGAAATCTCAAGGAGAGAGTATAGATGGAAAGCAGAACAGTGCAGACTTGTTGGTCATTATGTAATGTAACACCTGTGAAAAGAAAGAGTGGATGATTACCAAGGAGAGAAGTGAATAACCCCTAAGCTTCAGCAGCAGGTGATAGAAAAACCAGCCAAAGAGATTAAGAGAAAAATAAGGGAGAGGGAAGAAACCCCAGGAATCAGTACATCACAGCAGCCAAAGGAGGTTTACATTTCAGAGGTGTCACTGACAGGCAGTATGAGAGCTGAAAAGCCACTGAATTTAGTTATGGGAAGTTGGCCAATATTTTTACAAAAGTAAAACAGTTAAGAGGGAAATAAGATCATAAATTATAACAAACTGGAGGATGAATGGAAACAGAAGTTAAAAGCAATCATTCTTTGAAGCAAAAAGAATAAAAGATGTGACAACAGAAAGGATTCACATTTGAAAACATTTTAGGGACATTAGACTTTAGCATACTCATCAGGTCAAAGAACAAGTAAAACCAGCAGAAGAGATTGAGGATACAAGACAGGGAGATAACTCATGGAACAGAGCAGGTGATAAATGGAGGTGAATAGGAGAGAAGAGTTGGCTTTACAAAGGAAGTGGTGCCCTCTACCTCAGTCTGGAGTTCGGGAGTAGCTCTTTGACCTCACAGAGAAAATATTTATGAAGAGTTAAACCTTATGAGGAATGGAAAGGAAACTATTACAAAGCACAAAAGGAAAAAAAAACAACAACAAAGCACAAAAGGTAGAAATGTATACACCACTCAATAAGATAATCTTTGCTGAACACAAGTCATTGGAGTGACCAAAGTCCAGCTGGAAGACAATGTAGGCTCTGGAGGATAGGGACACAGTGCGAAGGCTGGAAAGCAGAGAGTTGAGGCAATTCATATTTCTATTTTCTTTGAGGGAGGTGACTAAGTCACGTGCTAAGAATGTTTTGTGACTAATGTTCAGCAATACAATTATGAACTTAAGGCGTTGATTACTGTGCAGTATAAACCAAAATACAATAATAGCTCTCTTTATATAGTATTTGATAATTTACTAAGCATGCTCACATTATTTCTTTTTAAGGTTTTATTTATTTATTCATGAGAGACACACAGAGAGAAAGGCAGAGACACAGGCAGAGGGAGAAGCAAGCTCCATGCAAGGAGCCCAATGTGGGACTCGATTCTGGAACCCTGGGATCACACCCTGAGCCAAAGGCAGCCGCTCAACCGCTGAGCCACCCAGGCGTCGTCCCATCATTTATTCTTTTCATATATTCAGAGGTTTTGATAGATGAACATTAAAACAATTTGTCCAAAATCTCAAGGCCACAAAATAGCAGAGGCAGGAATCAAATTCTTGTCTCTTGCTTCGAAATCTATGTTCCTTCTATGGTACCACAGCTGTCCTATTAGGCTACATGAACAGTTTAATTGGGTAAGTCTGGCATGAAAGAAGCAATCATAATAGGTTTATTCACAGTACTCAACTGGATGTTCTGGTTTATAATGAACATTAACTAACCCCACCCTGCCCCACCCTTGAAGCTGATATGGGATGCTAGAGCACTTGTGTAGTGTATCCTTTCTCTTTACAGCACTTTGGATACTATTTTTAAAATCGACTATATGTTTTAATTTCTTTAAAATACAATATATTTAAACAGGTAAAATTATCACATGGTTCTAAAGTCAAAGAATATAAGAAGGAATAACATTTTTAAAATCTCTCACGGAACTCTCTACTTAGTTGTCTAATGCCCCAGGTTACCACTGTCATTGTTCTCTGTGGTTTCCTGATGTATATACAAGCAAATTACAAAAACATATTCTCATTCCCCCCTTTTACACAAATGGTAGCACAACAAATGCACTCTCCTGCACTTTGCTTTCTTTGCTTAACTATGTTATCTTAGAGATTTTTTTTTACATATCAGTACAGAAAGTACATCCTTATTCTTTGGAAAAAAAAAAAAAAGTTTAAACCAGCTACATAATCAGTGGATGAATGTATCATAACTATGCCAATCCCCTAAAGATGGATATTTAACTTGCTTCCAGCTTTTCTTTTTTTATTAAAGTCTTTTTTTTTTTAAATTTTTATTTATTTACGATAGTCACACAGAGAGAAAGAGAGGCAGAGACATAGGCAGAGGGAGAAGCAGGCTCCATGAACCGGGAGCCTGACGTGGGATTCGATCCCGGGTCTCCAGGATCGCGCCCTGAGCCCCAGGCAGGTGCTAAACTGCTGCGCCACCCAGGGATCCCTATTAAAGTCTTTATTTAAATTCAATTTAGTTAAATATACTGTATTATTAGTTTTAGGGGTAGAATTTATTTTTTTTTTAATTTTTATTTATGATAGTCACAGAGAGAGAGAGACAGAGAGAGAGAAAGAGAGAGAGGCAGAGACATAGGCAGAGGGAGAAGCAGGCTCCATGCACCGGGAGCCCGACATGGGATTCGATCCCGGGTCTCCAGGATCCCGCCCTGGGCCAAAGGCAGGCGCTAAACCGCTGCACCACCCAGGGATCCCATACGGGTAGAATTTAGTGATTCATCAGCTGTATATCACATCCAGTGTTCATTTACATCAAGTGCCTTATTTTTCCTTCCCTTCATCTACGGACATCTGTTTTGTTAAATTCCACGTATGAGTAAAATGATATGGTATTTGTTTTTTTTCTTATTTTTTTTTTTAGCATAGTACCCTCTAGTTCCATCCACTTCTTTGCAAATGGCAAGATTTCACTCTTTTTGATGGCTGAGTAATATTCTATTGTATACATATATACCACATCTTCCTTATCATTAATCTGTCGATGGAGTGCTGGGCTCTTTCCATATAGCTGCTATCAACATGCTTCCAACTTCTTGCCATTTACAAACAGTGCTGCAATAAATGCCCCCTATAAGTGATTTCACAAGTACAGAGCATATCTATAGGGTAAGTTTCCTTAAGTAAAACTGCTAGGTCAAAGTATATATGATACATATATGTATATATGATACATATTGCCAAATCACCCTCCCAATGGGTTGTACCATTTTAAAGACTCAGCAGTAGAGGAGATTCCTATTTCAAAAGGCTCTACCAACAGAGTAAACTATGAAATGCTTGGATTTTTACCAATCTGATAGGTTAAATATGCGAACATGGTGTAACTTCTTTTATTATTGAAAAGGATGAATGCTTTTTTTTCTATGAACTAAGTATTCATACCATTTACCATTGGCTTATGGTACTTAGAACCATATCTGGCTTATAGTGCTTTTAGTTTCTAGGTTTAATTATACTTATTAATTTTTTAAAAAGTGAATGCCAGGGATACAGCAGTTGAAAAGACAGATAAGGTCTCTGCTGTCATGAACTGATCTCAAGCAGGAGGAGAGAGATAATAAATAAGATGTGGGATAATACTAAAACAGGGTGATGTGATTTAAAAAAAACAAACAAACAAACAAACAAAAAAACTTGGGATGGGACTACTTTTAGATAGCGTAGCCAGAGAGTATCTTTCTGAGGAAGTGACATTTGAACTGAGACCAAAAGGATGAAAAGATGTGAAAGGCCTATTGTAGAGTAAGGGATCAATTCATCAGGTCAGAGGTGTCCAAACCCTGCACATTCCAAAGAAAGATTTGGCTGGTTCCTAGAGATAACCTCTAAGCCCTTGAAGAATGTTTTTATTTACATGAGGCTCTGGGCCACACTGCTAACAATGTGATCTATGAAGGTCTTGGGCCACAAAGTATCTGCTTGACTTTGGGAGGGGCCAGAGAACTATGGTCAGTCATGTCTACAGGATCAGCCCCTAATAAAACTCCTGGACACCAAAGCTTAAATAAGTGTCCTGGTCAGCAATACTCTGTTTATGATGTCACATACTGTTCCTGGGAGAATTGAGCACAGTTCTACAACTCCACTAGCAGAAAAAAAATGGAAGCTCTTGCCTGGTATCTCTTGGACTCTGCCCTACAATGCGTTTAACTGCTAATTTTAATTTGTATTCTTTCTCTGTAATAAACTATAACCAGTGAACATAACAGCTTTTCTGAGTTTTGTGAGTCCTTCTAACTATTCACTTAATATAAGCATGATCCTAGAGAGCCCCAAATATACTTGTACACTGAAAATGACAAAATATGTGCTAAGAGAAATTAAAGAACAAAAGCAGATAGACAAGACTATATCAAACTTTAAAACCTCTTTGTATCAAAAAAACAATCAACAGAGTAAAAAGGAAATCACACAGTAGGAGAAAATATCTGCAAATCATGTATCTGATAAGGGGTAAATATCCAGAATACATAAAGAACTCTTACAGCTCAATAACAAAAAACAAATAATCTGATTTTAAAATGGGCAAAGGACTTAAATAGATATTTCTCCAAAGGACATATACAAAAGACCAATAAGCATATGAAAAGATGTTCAAGATCACTAATCATTAGAGAATAAAAATCAAAATGACAATAAGATACCATCTTATACCCATTAGGATGGCTACTATCAAAAAAATAAAAGTGGGTCACCTGGGTGGCTCAGTTGATTGTCTGCCTTTGGCTCAGTTAGTGATCCCAGGGTCCTGGGATCAAGTCCTGCACTGGGCTCCCTGTGGGGGAAGACTGCTTCTCTCTCTGCCTATGTCTCTGCCTTTCTATGTCTCTCACAAATAAATAAATAAAATATTTTTAAAAATTAAAAAAAAAATAAAAAGGATTAGTGAGGATGCAAAGAAACTGAAACCCTTGTGCACTACTGGTGGGAATGTAAAATGGTGTGGCTATTATAGACAAAAGATTAATAACAATTAACATATGATCCAATCAGATGACACCCAAAAAAAGAGCCACAAAAGAAAAAATTGATAGAGACTTCCATCAATATCTAAACTGACCTATTCCCACTTCTCAAAAAAATACTGTTAAGAAAATAAAAAGACAAGACATAAACTCGGAGAAAATATTTGTAAAGCATATATATTGTAGAGGACTTATCCACAATATATAAAGAACTCTCAAAATTCACTAAGAAAACAAAGTACTCAATTTAAAAATTGGGAAAGAGTTTGGAACAGACAATTCACCAAAGATATCAGTAAGCACATGAAAAGATACTTAACATCATTATTCAAAAAAAGGTAAATTAAAACCACAAAGAGATATTACTACATACCCTCTCAAATGGCTAGAAAAGTAAAAAGACTGCACCAAGTGTATCAAGAAGCATAAGAACTAGAACTCTTAAAAAAAAAAAAAAAAAAAAAAGAACTAGAACTCATACAATGCAGGTACAGAAATCTACAACAAATTTGGAAAATGTTTTGGCAGTATCTTAAAAAGTTAAATATACCTCTATTCAATTGGATCATATTCTACTCTTAGGTATTTGCTCAAAATAAACGAAAGCATATGTATTCATGAATGTCCATAACAGCCTTACTGGTAACAACTTCAAACTGGAAACAACACGAGTACCCATGAACAAGTAAATGGATAAAAAACTGTAGTATATCCATATAATGGAATACAACTCAGTAAAAAAGAATAAACTATTGATACATGCTATGCCACTGGTGAAATCTCAAAATAATTCGAATAAATGAAAGAAGCCAGACAAAGAGTATACACTATATGATTTCAATTGTGCAAAAGTCTAGGAAATGAAAACTAGACGATGGTGATAAAAACTTTATCAGTAGTTGCCTAGGGATGAGCAGTAGCTGCAGAGAGGCAAAAGAGACAAACTGCAAAGAAATGTGAGGAAGCTTGGGGAGTGATTAAGCTCATTATCTTGACTGCTGTGGTGGTTTTAAGGGTATATATACAAATATCAAAATGTATCAAATTGTATACTTTAAGTATGGGTGGTTTACTGAATGCCAATTATACTTCAATTAAAAAAAAAGTATCTTTGCTCAAAAGGGGTGTATAGGTGCTCTGAAACTATTAGCTGACACTAGAACTACCAAGAGATTTCCAAAATGGAAAATCCTGGCAGCTAAATATTAGTATGATGACTTAGCATTATTTTTAAAGCTAATTTTTTTAAAAAACTTTTTTTTATTATGGAGAAAGTTAAGACAAATACCGTCAGAAGCATAAAATGGAAGTCCCATGTGCACTTTACTCATAGCTTCAATTACTACCAGCTCGGGGCTAATCTTATTCCACTTACTTTCCCATACACCTTGCCCCCTCTAGTATTATTCTGAGGCAAATTCGGACATATCATTTCCTTCCTAAATATTTTAGCATATACCTCTAAAGATTAAGAATATAAGGGGCTTCTGTGTATGTAGCTTGATGGGTCATTACTGGCTTAAAAAAAAAAAAAAAGATGGGGATCCCTGGGTGGTTCAGCGGTTTAGCGCCTGCCTTTGGCCCAGGGCGTGATCCTGGGGTCCCGGGATCGAGTCCCACGTCGGGTTCCCGGCATGGAGCCTGCTTCTCCCTCCTCCTGTGTCTCTGCCTCTCTCTATATATATATGTCTCTCATAAATAATAAATAAATAAGTTAAAAAAAAAAGACTACTTTTTGGAGACGTTTTAGGTTCACAGCAAAACTGAGCACAAGGAGAGTTCACTTATACCCTTGCCCCCACACAGCTGCCACTACCCCCACCCCCACTGCTATCACCATCCTACACCAGACTGGTACACTTCTACAATCAACGAGTCTATATTTACATGCCATTATCACCCAAAGTCCATAGTTTATGTTAGGGTTCACTCTTGATGTTACACATTCCATGGGTTTTGAAAAATGTATAATAACATGTATCCATCATAGTACCATTTGGAATAGTTCCACTGTCCTAAAATTCCTCTGAATTCTGCCTATTTATTTCTCCCTTCCCTATTACAACTTTGGGCAACCACTGATCTTTTTACTGCCTCCATAGTTTTTGCCTTTAAAAGCTATTTTTAAGGTTTAGAAAAACAAGTGCTGTAGCCATTATAAATGATTTCATTTCAGTGGCAGAAGGAAGGATTACTCACTATATAAATGTTGTAAGTGTCAGGGAGGGTGGAGTCCTATGGGAAGTGGTTAAGTATGTGGGAAGTCAGTTCCTACGAAGCCAGATTCCCCAGGACTCCTACACCACTAAGTCAGAGGCTTCGTTTTAATTCTTTCTCCCTTCTCCTTAAAAAAAATTTTTTTTTAGATTTTATTTATTTATTAGAGACACACACACAGGCAGAGGGAGAAGCAGTCTCCACGCAGGGAGCCAGACGTGGGACTCGATCCTGGGCTGAAGGCGGCGCTAAATCGCTAAGCCACCAGGGCTGCCCCCTTCTCCTTACTTTAAAACATGATGCAAATACAAGTCCAGCCACCAAAAGCATGTGGACCTCAAGCAAAGGAGAATACTTCTCAAGCAGCAAAAATTGTGGAGATGTTTTAAATACAGTGTAGTACTTGTTGTTGTTTTTAAATCTTGTTTTCTGCTTGCCTTTTTTAAGTCTTATTTTTATAATTGAAAGATTATAAACATAATAGGGATCCCTGGGTGGCGCAGTGGTTTAGCGCCTGCCCTTGGCCCAGGGCACGATCCTGGAGACCCGGGATCAAATCCCACATCGGGCTCCTGGTACATGGAGCCTGCTTCTCCCTCTGCCTATGTCTCTGCCTCTCTCTCTCTCTCTCTCTCTCTCTCTGTGTGACTATCATAAATAAATAAAAATTAAAAAGAAAAGAACCACCACCATAATCTAAAAAAAAAAAAAAAGATTATAAACAAAATAAACATTTTTTAGAAGTTTTAAGAAGTGTCACAAACTTTTGTTTCTAACGTGGTGTCCTCCCTAATCCTTGCCCCACAAAAGGAACATGGTGAGCAATCTTAAGTATTTTCAGATTTAATTTTGTTTTTTTTAAGTAAGCTCTACACCCAATGTGGGACTTAAACTCACAACAGAGATCAAGAGGCACATGCTCTACTGAGTGAAGCAGCCAAGCACCCATACTTCTAGATTTTTTTAAAGCCATGTTCTATAATTTGATTATGCTTAATAATACTTCAGATAATACCTTTTTATGCCAGTATATTAAACCTCAATCTTAACTACTATAATAGCAGCACAGTAATGACACTGATGATAATAACTGCTAAGATTTATTGACCCTTGTATGTGCTAGACACTATGCTAAGCACTTCAGGTGAGTAATAAACTTTGAGTTCATTAATATTATAAACTTCATTTAACAGATAAAGAAACTAAAGCTTCAAGGCTAGATAATTTGCCAAAAATCACAGAGCTAAGAAGGTCTAGAGCAGCAATTCTAATTCAGAGTTTGTCAAATCCTATTAACCATTACCTTATAGTACTGACTAGATAAACCATAAGTAACCTAAGATTGAAATGATCTCAAAATTCTCATTGTTACCCATAATATTTCATCAAATATGTCGGTCTACATTTTTTGGCATTCTTGTGGTAATATTTTTATAGGATAAAATTCTAAAAGTGGAAATCCTAAGTCAAAGGTATATGCATTTTTAGATTTAATTGCCAAATTATTTCCAAAAGGCCTGTGTATCTGCAGACTTGACAACTTGCCTCCAAATAAAAAGAAATTAAACTCCCATGAGCAGCACATGTCAATGCCTATTTCCCCCGAATTTTGGTAGCAATGCTTTTTTTCTTAAGATTTTATTTAATTTTTTAGAAATAATCGCTATACCCAATGTGGGGCTTAAACTTACAACCCAGAGATCCAGAGTCACAGGTTCTACTGACTGAGCCACTTGCAATGGGTTTTATTCCTTGCTCACTGGTAGGTAAAAACAAAACCTTTTCATTTCTGTTTCTTATTACTAGGAAGGCTGATCAACTAGTCTTTTCATATATTTATTGACATTTATATTTCTTCTTCCTCTTCCTTATATATTGCTCATATCTTTTGGCAATGCTGTTACTGGGTTGTTTATGTTCCTTTTGACTTTGTAACAATTCTTTGTATCTTAAGATATACCTGTCAGTATGCATTATAAAGCCTGTGCCAGTTTATTTTTTTACTTTATTCATGGTAGTTTATTGCCACACTTAAGTTTATAGTTTTATATTACTGAATATGAATGTAATGATTTTGAGGAAAATAACTTCTTACTATACCCCAAAACCTAATGATTTTTCAACATACATAATTACACAGTTACAATGAATGGTCACAAATATCATGTCCTGCTTTCTTAATCTAATATTACTACTTCATGTTTACACTTCCATGTAATAACTGTCACCATGTCTAAAAAGTTACATTTCAGTATGCTGATATGCTTACTGTCTGCATATTATTTATTTACTTAAAATGAATATTTATTTATAATAAAAAGCAACAATCCTATAAGACTATCCTATTAGATACTGTTTGGATTTCTACATTTAGAAATGTGAAGCTCCTGAGCCTGTACTATACGAAAAACTAGAAGAGAAGCTTAACTGAAGAACTGGCAACTTATGTGGAACACTTGAAAATATTTATTAATCATAGGCAACATGTTTCCAACAACACACAGAATTCCATCCAGCACCTGGCCAAGCTTCATGATTGGCCAAGCTTCAGGATTCCCTGAAGTTAGAGCTTTAACTATTACTCTAACAGAAAGGAAGGCTGTCATTTCCCTGAAGAGCTGATACAACTTTTAAAGGAAACATTTAATATTTATGGGGTTGTTGTGTTATGCTTGAACTTAGGGTGTTTTTTGCTGGTTTGTTTTTAACAAATTCTTAAGATCTGTGCCCAGGATTTCTGACCACTCTCATGCAGAACCAAGCATTTTCCTCTGGAAGTCACGGAGACTAAGTTTTCTTTCTCCTTACTTCACTTTGACATACCTAGGAAATCAGATTCATTACTATAAATACTATAATAACACTCTCAAAGGCTTAGTGGGCCCGATTCAGTTTAAATTTAGATCACTCCTTTCATTTATTTTCTCAAGGTCCCAAGTACTTAAACACTAAATAGCTTATAGATCTGTCCACTGTTTAATTTTATAGAATTTCTCACACTTAAAAAAAGTGACCCATCATCATTTAATAAAGTTAGTTCTGCCAGTCTATGGTTTGCTAACAACTTAATAAAGTTATTTGCATTTAATGTTTTAAATTAAAAAAAAAAACAATGCAGATAACCTTCATTTATAATGATTAAACATATATATATATATATATATTTTTTTTTTTTAAACTGGGGCTTTTTTTTCCCCCCAATGTGAGGTTTGAACTCACAACTCTGAGATCAAGACCTGAAGAGTCTTGGAGACTCTTGGAAAGAGTTGGAGGCTTAACTGAATGAGCCACCCACACACCCCAAGACCAAACATACTTTAATGCTATAAATTTAGCAGTTGAAGGTAATGGACTTAACACAAGTTTTCTTCAGCAATTGCTTTATATAGAGAATCATTATTGATCTCTCAATGGATTACTACTTTAAAGCTTTTTTAGTTATAAAAATGGCTGATTTTTTTCCTATTATAAGTCAAAAAGGCTGCTGCTGACAATTTCTTTATGGTCTAGGAAATTTGGGTCAGAATAAACTAATATGAATAAAAATATTGAATAGTCAACTTATAAATCTAATCATTTTTCTCTAATGTCACTTTCACTTTATTTCTTTACTCAAATATACTGGTTCCCAAAACCTAGACCAAAAGTATTGATAAGATCTGAGAATGGGTCAGAAATGCAAATTCTGTGGCCCCACCTCAGACTAACAGAATCAGTAACTTTGGGTTTGGGGAGCCAGAGAATTTTTATTGACAGCTCTTTAAGGGGATTCCAACGTACACGAGGTTTGAAAAATCACTGCTCTAATACACATTTTTAAAAAGTTAATTAACAATATAAACAAATCTTAAGTCTTACTTTTTAAAAAATCTACTTTTTTGTGTCTTAGAAAAGGTCTCAGCTAATCTACATAAAAGGTGTAAGTCTCCACAAAATCAAAATATAAATTTTCACTATTCTGAAGTTTATATTTTCAATTTCCTCTAGTTTTAGTATATTATTATCATCTCAGCTGAAATGGAGGCTGACTTCTGGCAAATAAAAACAAGTCAAGGGAAAAGAGCTGTACCCATCAAAATTTTGCACCAGAAAAATAAAACCTTACAAACTCTTTTTAATAGGTACAGTAAACCTAAAGATTATGACAGATCACAAACTACAGAAAAAGACCCAAATAATGTTCTTGTTAGAGCCACTTAAAATCCAACCTATATAATACATTTAGGAAATCACGAACTTCAATTATTTCACAATTTGTAAACTTTGGCTTTTGTCAGAAATAGTTGAGTCATTACCATCTAGTCTCCAGTCCCTATAGACATAGCCAACCAACAGCAAAAACAACATGAAGTCCAAGCTAGCTTCTAGTTAGAGGTGGTGAGGGTAAACTAATGGAAAGAAGTAAAATTTCTGACTGAATGCCATCTCTAAGGAAGCAGGCACACTTTCTTGAGGGGAAAAATAAAATGAATTCTCCACCTAGTTCTTGTGACATACTGAACTAATGTTTGACAGCTGTTCTACATAAAAACTGGAGCTCTGCCCACAGTGTGATAGTAGTACACGGCAGCAAGAATTGTGATAAAAGATGACGGATAAAAAAATAAATAAATAAATAAAATTAAAAAAAAAAAAAAAAAAAAAAAAAGGTGACGGAGAAGTGTGTCCAGAGAACATGAAGCCCAGAGAACCCTCTCACACAAAAGCTGAAGTCCTTAAGCAATGAGTAAGATTCACTTCAGATTTTTATTTGCAGACACAAAACTTAAAAATATTCTTTCTTTTAACCCCCTGCCCCAAGCCCCTTTGTTCTGCTTGTATGACTTGTATGGAAATGGTTTAAAGATACTGAGTGATCCATAAACTCCAAAGGCAGCTCAGAAACATGAATAAAGTTCTGCCTTTAGGGATTTTACAACCTAGATGAGGTCAACAAGCATGAAGTAAACATTTCTGAAGTGAAAAGGTAAGAATGATGCAACTCCTCTTATCTGTTATCAGTAGGAATTAAGATGCTTTATATGCGTTAATTTTGTAGATAATTAAAGCTTAAAAATTTTGTAGATAATTAAAGCTTAAAGTCCAAAAACTTCTTGTTGAGTAAAATTTTCTAAACTGCACTTTAAATATGTCAGTTATTTAAAGTGGAGACAGACAAACATACCTCAAGGATATAATATAAACTCCCATGATCAATATAGGCCCTTTCAAAGACCCCAAGCTATCATGCTTGTTTGGTTTCTTTCACATAAGTTGCTCTAATTCTCCTACTACTCTTAGTCACTCATCATGGAGAACCTTGAATGCTTCGCCCCTTTCCACTGACATTCCCCCAAAAAGCCTATTGTCCTTTTGCAACCTTTCTTCACATTAAAAAAATTTCTTTTAAAAATAGTTTTCTTGGGCAGCCTGGGTAGTTCAGCAGGTTTAGCACCACCTTCAGCCCAGGGTGTGATCCTGGAGACCTGGGATCGAGTCCCACACCAGGCTCCCTGCACCGAGCCTGCTTCTCCCTCTGCCTGTGTCTGTGCCTCTCTCTCTCTCTCTCTCTGTCTCTCATGAATAAATAAATAAAATCTTAAAAAAAAAAAGTTTTCTTTTAAGGAGTGCTTGGGTGGCACAGTTGGTTAACCACCTGAGTCTTGGTTTTGGCTCTGGTCGTGATCTCAGGGTCGTGGGATCAGTCCCCCACATTGGGCTCCACATTTAGTGGAGAGTCTGCTTGATATTCTCTCCCTCCACCCCTCCACGCACCATGCTGTTTCTCTGTAAAATAAATAAATAAATCTGGGGAAAAAAGACTCCTCTGCCCCTCCACCCATTCACTCTCTCTAAAATAAATAAATAAATCCTTAAAAAATAACAAAAATTTAAAAATAAAGTTGTTTTTTTTAATTAAGAGATAACTATACTAAAGAACATCTGGAAAAAATAAAAGGGAAAAATCGCCATCACCGTTATTCTCCTTGTTTGCTTTTTCTTTTTTTTTTTAAAGATTTTATTTATTTATATTTATTATTCATGACAGAAACAGAGAGAGGCAGAGACACAGGCAGAGGGAGAAGCAGGCTCCATGCACGAAGCCCGACGTAGGACTCGATCCCAGGTCTCCAGGATCAGGCCCTGGGCTGAACGCAGCGCTAAACCGCTGAGCCACCCGGGCTGCCCTTGTTTTATTTTTCTGATACAGATGTAAAACAATGAATGGAACAGCTAAATATTAGTTGGACTATACTGCAGTGTCATGCATATTAGTTTAGTTCAGTCTTCCTATATAAGAGGTGGAAAAGCTTTTTCATATTCAGGGCTGCTCGTATATATAATACTACGTATTTTTCTTAATCTATTTCTAATTGAAAAAATACAAATAAATTTCACTTTTAAAAGGAAAGAATAATTCGCCAACTTAAAGCATTTCAACTATGCACCATAAACAAACTGAAGCTACAGTCCTGGAAAAAATATCTGAAAAGCACATAGCCAACATGAGATTAGCATCAAAATATACATTCCAACAAAATCAATAAAAGACAACCAAGGGCTGCCTGGTTGGCTCAGCGTTTGAGCAACTGCCTTTGGCTCAGGATGTGATCCCGTGGTCCTGGGATCAAGTCCCACATGGGGCTCCCTGCATGGAGCCTGCTTCTCCCTCTGCTTATGTCTCTGCCTCCCGCCCCCTGTTCCCCGTCTCTCTCATGAATAATAAAATCTTTTTTAAAAAATTTTTAAATAAATAAAATCTTAAAAAAAAAAAGCATAAGGAAAAAGGTTCCACCTTATTAGAATTTAGGGAAATACAATTAAAACAACATGAGGGGTCGTTTCAAACTCACCCAACTAACACACACTAAGACAATACCAATAATTGGTCGGGATGTTAAAAAAAAAAAAAAAAAGGAAAATTGCTGTATGCTCTTGATATATAACCACTTTGGAAAGCATACTGGTAATCTCTAATATAGTTTAAGATCCATAGATCCAGGGGATCTCTGGGTGGCTCAGCGGTTTAGCCCCTGCCTTTGGCCCAGGGTGTGATCCTGGAGACCCGGGATCGAGTCCCACGTCAGGCTCCCTGCATGGATGGAGCCTGCATCTCCCTCTGCCTGCGTCTCTGCCTCTCTCTGTGTGTGTGTCTCTCTCATGAATAAATAAATAAAATCTTTAAAAAAAAAAAAGAGATCCATAGATCCATATACCCAACCGCAGCAATTATCATTGAGAAACGCACACACGGGCAGAAGGATTAATGAATCAGAATGTTACTGCAATACTGTTGGTTACTATGAAAAACTGGAAACTACTAAATATTTATAACCAAAGATAGATTTTTATATATTTACAAAATAGAAAATGAAAAAATAGAGCTATATGCATTTATATACATAAATTCTAAAATCATGTCTCTTCTACAACACATACATTTAAAAAATGTGGGGATTTTCTTCTGCAACTTTCACATACAAACACATATACTTCACATACACTTTCAAAACATGCAGAATGATATATTAAATATTATTTATGTTCATATACTATACTACTATTCTGGGAAAAAAAGAAGAATGTGGGAGAGGTGCTTCAATTTTATCTGTAATTTCTTTTTGTTATATAACTAGGCCATCTGTCCAAATTAATTGCAAAATCTTGTTTTGTTAGGATTTTGCTTCCTGTCAGTTCAATATGTAACAGAAACAGAAAAAGCTTAGTGAAAATACTCCTCAAACACAACAAAGCATACACAGCAAATAAGATGTTGTGTGGTAGGTACGTCGGTGCTTATTACATACTTCCTATATATGCCTTAAATTATTTCACCAAAATTTTTTTTTTGAGAAATAAATATTTGGGTTAAAAAAAAAAAAAACAAAAACACTATTTTTCAGCTCTCTGACTAATCTCATCAAACTTAAATTCCCTGTATTGTGAATGAGATTACCTATAGTAGCCTACAAAAGGAAAACATCTCTGGGCTAAGGCAGCCCATCATGTATCTGCTAAGGATGGAAGAAGAATGAAGTCATGGGCAACATTTCACTTCTGGAAAGAAAAAATGTTTTAAATGTTATCTTCTATTTGAACATAAACAATGTATCATTGCAATAATACTTGAAGTTACACAACAAAGTCATCTAATTGATTTAGACTGGTTTAATCAGATCCAAAATAATTTCAATTTCATTATACTTCTGATAGGGTAATCAACTTGATCCTATTTTCTCAGGACTGTCCTAGTTTTAAACTGAAAGTCTTGTGTTCTAGGGACCTCTCAGTCTCAGGCATACCAGGACAGCTAGCAACACTAACTCCTGGTCACAACAAAACTGCTGAATTTATCTAGTAAATCATTTTAATTGTACAGATGGGAAAAATGAGGTACTAAGAATTAAATGATTGAAACCAACTAACACATAGCTGTTTCAAATTACAACTAGATCAAAGTTAGTTCTTTCTTTTGAAGGACCTATTTATGTGTCACTCAGCCACAACCCCTAAATGCGAATCATCCGTATTCTTGAACAGTTTTCAATTCCGGTTAGCCTCATTTGTTTTTCCCAAACTCAAATGATTGCCGCATAATGGGATACTCCTGACTTTGAGGAAGATATTGAGTAGAGGAAAGGAATAGAAAGTCCACTTCTTTATATTGATACTGGTTAAATTCTGTAGGAAAGTTACTCTTTCCAGTTTCAAATATATTTTTAAATGAATGTTCATTTATTTTTGTAATATTTAATGTAAACAGCCTGTTGTATACTCTAGAGTATATATTCATAGATAAGCACCTTATTAGAGAAATTCAAAGGAGGGGAAGACCGAAGGAAAATCTGCTCTCTTATGATGAATGTTCCCAAAACATAACATTTGTGACAGTACCTTTCAGAGTCCAACACACTGACAACATTCAATATCTTAGTTTCCTTTCTTGAACAGTGTGGAAAGAAACTTTCCACATCTCTCAATTTCCTTGACTTCTCAACTAGCCACTGAGCAAATAAAGAAGAAATAAGCCTGATAAGGAGTTTTTATGCCTGCAGAGGCTTGTCTTCATGTGCTTGTATTTAACAAACCCAGTATCCAAGAGGAGAAATAAAAGAGCTGCTTTCAATTAATCCATGAAAACAGTCATCTACATTCAACTTAAATTTGGACTTACCCTCATTTTTTCATAACCAACCAAAGCATATACACAATGGCTTCTTTATAGCTAAAAAACTTAACAATGAGATTCTTTTCCTTTTTCTTTGTATTTTTTTTTTTTAAAGTACACTGGTGCAAAATGAATATACAGACTTAGTATTTTCTTTCCCCCAAATTTTTTCATACAATATCTCCTTTCAGTATTAAGTAACATTTCTCCTGGGTAAGAGACATTGGAACAACAGAAAGAACATTAGAGGAAGTTTGAAATTAGAAAGCACATTTTATGTTCCAGGTCTGTCATTTAATTTTCTATGTGATCCTGGACAAGCATTTAAACTATTAAAAGGGAACAAGGGCACCTGCCTGGGTGGCTAGTTGGTTAAGTGTCTGACTCTTGATTTCAGCTAAGGTCATGATTTCAGGGTCCTGAGATAAAGCCCTGCCTCAGGGCTCCACATTCAGCAGAGAGCTGGCTGGAGGATTCTCTCCTCCTCCCTCCGCCCTGCCCCCTGCTCTCTCTCCACCTCCCCCAATTAAATAAGTAAATCTTAAAATAAAACAGAAATAATACCTATCCCATGGTAACTGGGAAGTATGAGAATGTATATAGAAGATCTTTTAAGTTGTAGAAGACACTTTTGAGAAGATAAATAAAAGATAATCTTATTCGATATCACATTATCAATGGCTAGGTTAAAATTAAATAAATCAGGCCTGATTTTCTAGGCAGTGATGCCCTATAAGATCTGGAAGGTACCACAGAGAACATTAGCACTAAGACTTACTAAAACTACATGAGTACATTCAGTTATCAATAAAAATCCTGTGTCAATTGTACTTCCTCTGTAGCACCCTTTATTTCAATTTATCAGTCACTAAGGTATAAAGGGGTGGGGGGGAGCAAACCAAAAAAAATACCATGAAAGCCCCACCAAACCTGAGTGTGAGGCATATAAGCAATTCTGCATCAACAATGGAGAACTCACTATGTGCCAAGCAGTGTTCTTGAAACTGAGGAAAACAGGTTTCCACAGTAGAAGGAGGCAGGTAAACACATCAAGTCAGTAGCATGCCAGAAATACTGATAAGTGCTAATGTAAAAGTAAAGCAGAGTCAGAGTATAAGGGCTGGCAGGGAAGGAAAGGGGGATTGAGGAAGGCAAGGCCTCGCTGATGAGGTGACCTAAATAAATCAAGTGAAGGGAGCCATGAGAAGAGTGGGAGAATAATCCAGGACCCAGAGACAAAACAGAGAAATCAGTGAGGGAAGAAGACAGAGATAGAGATGGCACAGGAGGATAAGGTTAAAATAAGACCTCAGACCAGATTTTATTCTGAGATGAGAGACCTTTGGGAGGTTTGGGACAGATAGGTGACATACACCTGTGTTTTTTTTGTTGTTGTTGTTGTTTTCAAAATTTGTTAGTTGTGGAATCTTTTGTTCAAATGGATCCACAGAAGATCAATATGTAAAAAGATTAATAGGAGCTGCTCTAGTTAAGGAAGGGGTACCCAGAGACTAAGTCAAGGCTACCCCCACTTTCCCTCTAAGTAACAGTTTAAAAATGATTACAAAGTCTGTAGTATCCAAACTACCAAAGAACTTCATAATCTGGCCTCATCCTAACTTTTCAAAAAGCTATTCCCAGGAAATAGCAAAAACAGAGCAAATCAAGCTGTTGTTACAAGTCTGCTGCCACAAAAATCAGTCTTTGTAACACCCATTATCCACCAAGTACCCAGGCAACAGCTCCTCATCTCTGCCTTCCCTCAAACACCCCTCAGGTTACATACTACCCTTTTCATCTTGTGTTTCCTTTCAGGGCTTCCCCTGATAATCATTTTAACTTGATTTCACTTGATTAAAAATGGTCTGGCAGTACGATGTGATCTGCTTCTGATGACATATCTCTGGATACAGCCTCCCTATTTATATTCTAGGAAATTCTTCCTTCACTAGTGTTATTTCTTCTATCAGTGATGACATCCCAGTTTGCTCTAATCTCACCCATCCATCAAAGCCTACTTTGTGAAGCTTTCCTCCTCACATTCTGACCCTTAATTGGAATTTTAAATATTAGTGTGAAGGGACCTTCCAGGCCATCTAGTTGGTGCTCTAGTTCACTGCTCATTCCATAGACTAACCCTCTGCAGATTTGGTTGGTAGTCTTCCAGCCTTTGTGACTGACAGCTGTTAGGGACAAGATAACACTATACCATAAGGCAGTCCACACCCTTTCAGATGCATAGTAAATTGTGAGACAATTCTTTTTTTTTTTTAATTGACCAAGAACCTACTTCCTTCTACTAGTGGTTCTGCCCTCTGGTTCTAATAAAGGAAAGTTTGACCCCACCCCATCCAACCGGTCGGATCCCTTACAGTCCCTAGCAGGCTGCGTAGCTTACAGTTGGCCTTGTGTTCCCCACAATTCTGGCTCCACCTCTAAAAATCCTACCCATTTCCCAGCCAACTATCTCACAGGCCACCTGTGGAGTCTACATTCAATCTGTAAGGATTAGCTAACAGAGTCAAGGGTAGATTTGAGGTCTGTGTCTCAGGCCACTGGTTGGTTACACCCCTTTCTTGATTCTCTCCCTTGAATTCTCTTAGGACTTCTATTCTTAGCCTTGCACTCATCACTGTGCGTTCATTCCGTCAATGAGCATTTACCGGGCACTGTCAGGAACCATGAAGGATAGTGAAAAAATAAAAGTAAATAAAATGTACTCAGCCCATGGACAAGTAAGAGCAAGATAGGTAAAATAATAGCTGGGGAAGCTGGAGAAGGCTTAAATGGAGGAGGTGATATCTGAGGCAGGGAGGAACTGTATCAACACCCATGTCTCACGCAGTCTTGTGTCCCCAGCACTAAGTGGAACAATGCTTTGGCATCAGTTGAAGTTCAGCAAATAGGTAAAGTTGGAAAAGTAAAGAAAGCCTGCTCAGTCCCCTCAGTCTCCACTGAAGATGAGGGAAGATGATCACTGAATCCAGAATTTGGCAAGGGCAGTTTTAGAGGCTGACACTGTACCTGGCTACGTACAGTATTGCTCAAGTGGTTGTCTTCGGACATCTGTGCATTCTGGAAGTAGGACAGGGGTGCAGGTAACTCTGTCATTGGAGCAACCGTATAGAAATACTTTTTCACAGAAAACAAAGCCTCTTGGGGTTCTGAAAGGGGAAAAAGAAAACAATCCTTTGTGCATTACAATTATACTCTTATTTTAAACACTTTCATAAATTATATTCAGCAAAAACAAACCTTTCTTTCATGTGTTCTCCTCCAGGCCAAGCTTTCTAAGGACCTCGCAGGCAGCTGTCACTTGCAGGCTCCCAGATTAGGTCTGAAATAGGATTTTACCAGGTCACCCAGAGTAAATCTATTCACACCATTCAAATACTTAGAATATTTTTATAATTGTAATTTGTAAACCAGAAATGTATTAAACTACCATCAACTACAAATGACAAACTTTTGTCAGCTCAAGATATCTCTTTGGTAATGAGGAGATCTACTTGAGAAACCAAATATTTTCAATCACAAAAAATATCTAATGATTTTAGATTTAGAGCCAAGAGAGCTAAGTATTAAAGAATGTTCTCATCAACATTCCTTTTTCTATGCTGACTAATCCAACCCAACCATTCCATCTCCATAAAATTGTTTAGTGCCTTTAATTTCACAAAATTCTATTATCTCATTTTACCCTGCCATCATGCCCCAAGCCAAGGTAAACAGGTAACATAACCTATTTCACAAAAGCAGAAGGGGACCTAAGTTCACGGACTTGCTTAAAATCACACAATTGGGCAGGCTGGGACAAAAATCCCAGATTCCTAAATCCCAGCCTTAGGTCTCTCCTTTGCATCCCGGCACAGCCTTATTTACACACATCATTTGGTCTCCTACAGTTCACTCAGTTTGGGGGGTGGGGGAGTGCACATTCCCATTTGCCTGTCTGCTTTAATTTCCATCAGCCAATTCTTTTAGATTTCAGCTTTGTTTTTTGAAATTAGTTTTAGAATTTAGTGATTCATCAGCTGCATATAATACCCAGTGCTCATTACATCAAGTGCCCTCCTTAATGCCCATCACTCAGTAACCCCCTCCCCCCACCTCCCCTCCAGCAACTCCCGGTTTGTTTCCTAGAGTTGCCTCCCCATGGTTTGCCTCCCCCTTAATTTTCATCTTTTTTTTAATCTTTCCTTCCCTTCCCCTATGTTCATCTGTTTGTTTCTTAAATTCCACGTAAGTGAAATCATAGTATTTGTCTTTCTGTGACTGACTTATTTCACTTAGCACAGTTATCTTCTAGTTCCATTCAATTTCCCTTTTCACAGAAAGTCCTCAGAAATACAGAAGGAAAGAAATCTGTTCGTATATTTAAGCAGTATTCTCATTCATACATAGTGACTAAAACAATACCACGTACACACTCACATGAAAGTATTTTGTCAAAGTTCTGTTTCATTTTCACTTTCAACTTCAGGATCCTTGACCCTCTAAATACTCTACTTTTTATATTTAGTGATTTTTCAACAAAAACACAGAAAGCAAATTTAAAAAAAAAAAGGAAAGTAATTTTTTCCTCTAGTATTGAATTCAAATTAACCCCTAATTACCTATATCTAGACCATTCAAACCATGACAAATTTTTAATCAAGACATGCTTCCCTTCTGCCCTACATACTTTTATATACTATGCCAACCTTTCTCCTCCCTTCCAGCTTCAGCCCATGGTTAGCTGACATGGGATCAAGGGATTGCAAATTATTACTAAGACATAAGTAAGTTTGTTTTAAAAATAAAGTGAATTAGGGGATCCCTGGGTGGCGCAGTGGTTTAGCACCTGCCTTTGGCCCAGGGCGCGATCCTGGAGACCCGGGATCGAATCCCACGTCAGGCTCCCAGTGCATGGAGCCTGCTTCTCCCTCTGCCTGTGTCTCTGCCTCTCTCTCTCTCTCTCTGTGACTATCATAAATAAATAAAAATTAAAAAAAAAATTTAAAAAATAAAAAAATAAAAAAATAAAAATAAAAATAAAGTGAATTAAAAATAAATAAATAAAAATAAAGTGAATTAAAAATACAAATAGAGACAACACTTTTATGAGGATCATTTGCTTGAAGGGGGTACGTGGGGGAACTTCTGGAGGTATTGGTAATGTTTTGTTTCTTGGTCTGGGTGCTAGTTACACCGGAATTTTCAGTCTGTGAAAACGCACTGAGTTATACCCCTATGATCTGTGGACACTGCTACATACTTCAATTAAAAACTTCAGAGATTTTTGTGGAAGTAAACCTATATTTATGGTTATTCACACCATTAGTCCTGACTTTTAAAATGAATAAAATTAAGACTGGAAAGCATGTATGTTAACTTACCCAAAAGAAAGGTGGAATGCCAATAGAAGAGATACAACTTCTAAGTACAGTAAGTATTCAGCACAAATGTTCTGACCTATGCTTCTAAGATTTTTAAAAGCTGATTATCTAATTGAAATTTTAACATTAATGTAGCATTAATAATCAGCAAACAGAGCACATATTCCCTTCTTTTCCAGAAAAACATTTAGTACAGTACTTACTACCTCAGCTAAACCAGAAATGCCATAGGATGGCAAATAGAAAAAGCTGCATTTGGCTACTTATACTGGCTGCCCTAAAGATTATATCATATCAGTTGAAGGACACCTCTATTACAAAAAAATCGTCAGAAATGTCATTAATAGGGACGCCTGGATGGCTCAGCAGTTAGGTATCTGACTTTGCTCAGATTGTGATCCTGGAGTCCCAGGATCGAGTCCCATATCGGGCTCCCTGCATGAAGCCAGCTTCTCCCTCTGCCTATGTCTGTCTGTCTCTCTTTGTGTGTCTCTCATGAATAAATAAAATAAAATCTTAAAAAAAAAAAGTCATTGATATTCTTATATGATTCCTTCAGAAACAAAATAACAAGACAGCGTTAGCCAAATGAAACAGGCAAAGAGCAGGAAAGGGCCCTGCAGGCAAAAATAAATAAAAGAAATAAATATATTACATTTACAGATAAAATAAGAGAAGAAAAGTGATTGTCCATTTATTCAATAGGAGTTTATTGGATGTCTATATCAAAACTCAGAGACAGTCACTGAAAGGATTTACCTAATTATTTTCACTTCACCCACCCTACATATGAAAACAATGAAGCACACAGGAGTTTACTAACTTGCCGAAGGTCACATCCAGTAAGCAATGGAACAAAGTAAAGGCTCACATAGTATGCACTATGTTGCCTCTGTGTAAAACTCCATCCCTGCTCTTTGGACATTTACAATGAGTTATATACTGAGCTAGGGGGAAAAAGTATATAGACAGAGAGACCTGATTCTTATCACTACTAAAACTGCTGCTTAGAAGTAAATACAATCTTTGAAAAAGCAGTACATGTGATCTTAAACTTTAATGATCGATCTAACTAAAATAAAAACTGACGTGTCAAAAGCATTCTCAATATATAATCCTAGTACTTATTAAAAAAAATAAGTTGTAATGAGAATCTAGTCATTTTATCTTTGAATCTGGTCATTTTAATGTAAGTAGTCTCCATTATTAAGCCTTATGCTTATAGAATCTGTTCAGCTACTACAAGAAACCACACAAACTGGTTATCATACTGGAGCTTTCTCAATCTTATGAGAAACATCAATAATGCAGTAGTCACTTTAGAATATCCCAATAGTATTTTCAAAGGCACAACCTGTATTTACATGTGAAAACTAAGGGTCACAAAAGTGAAAGAATTTGGTACTGCTTGATTATGAGGCAAATAACACCAGACCAATTCCAGAATCTGTTGCCCAGGCCAGGTCTTTTCCAGTTCAATTAGAGAAAACTTATGCTTCCACTGATGCTTTGAAGACCATAATGCTCCAGGGTGACCCTCCCTGGCAGAGCTGCTCTTTACATGGAGCTCAGTAGGAAGCAGAAGCAAGCAACAGGGGCTAAGTCTTTAGTCAGGCCTGGTGAACAAACAAACATTGTTGGTACAAAGAAAGGCACAGGCAAAGCCTGATTTGATTCTGGTCCAGTAACAGCTGAAAACAATTGATGACTGCATGAAGGAGGCCAGAAGTCTCCCTGTCCAGGCAGCATGGCAAAGGACACTAGTTGATTTTATAACATTCTTAGCATTCTTACCCTGAGAACAAAAAAAGATAGCTGTTGGGAAGTGAGGATCTTGTGACCTGGATTGCACAGGGAGTAAGGCTGGAAGCAGATTTTGTGGTTTTCTCTCTTTGGCCACCTGCTAAAGATTTTCTGAGATTGACAGAGCATAACACTCTAATTCACTGCCATCCATTTCTTTTTTCTCAAGACACTTGCTCAATCAGATAAAAGGAAACAGAAATCCTTCTCTGATGGATGACTACAATTGCTATTATACACAAAGAAACTTAAAAAACCCAGGAAAAGGGCAGCCCAGGTGGCTCAGAAGTTTAGCGCTGCCTTCAGCCCAGGGCGTGACCCTGGAGACTCGGGATGGAGTCCCATGTCAGGGTCCCTGCATGGAGCCTGCTTCTCGGTCTCTCTCTCTCTCTCTCTCTCTCTCTCTCTCTCTCTCGGATAAATAAATAAAATCTTAAAAAAAACAAAAAACAGGAAAACACAAATAATTTCAAAGCTTAGATTGATGAAGGTAAATCTATCTAATAGAAAAACCTACCCATCAGCACTTCAGGAAGTATCAAGGAACAAAGCTTAGAATTCCAAAATAAGGGGCAGCCCTGGTGGCACATCCTGGGGTGTGATCCTGGAGACCCAGGATCGAGTCCCACATCGGGCTCCCTGCATGGAGCCTGCTTCTCCCTCTCCCTGTGTCTCTGCCTCTCTCCCTCATGTGTCTATGAATAAATAAATAAATAAATCTTTAAAAAAAAAAAGGAATTCCAAAATAAGTTTATTAAAAATCCCATTTAAGGAAGCATCAACAGAAATGGACACACCATCCCTAAACCTCAAAATCTTACAACATGGTTACTTAATTACAGATACTATTTTTTTTTCCACTGTCAGAGATAAATGTAAACAAAACTTGTATTCCACAAAAACAAACAAGTTTTATGAGACTTTTTATCATGATCTTCTCCAGCACAAAGAGCTGGTGCTTTAATGACTCTACCCACTTGAGTAGTTTCTTCTTCACTTAGAAAACCATCAAGGGTAGCCCTGGTTGGCTCAGTGGTTTAGCGCCCAGCCCAGGGCGTAATCCTGGAGACCAGGGATCGAGTCCCACGTCGGGCTCTCTCCATGAGGCCTGCTTCTCCCACTGCCTGTGTCCCTGCGCCTCCCTCTCTCTCTCATGAATAAATAAAATCTTAAGAAAAAAAAAAAAAAACATCAAAAGTGAAAAAGAAAGGTGTGTGTGTGTGGGGGGGTACACCTGAGTAATTCAGTGTGTTGAGCAGCTAAGTCTTGATTTTGGCTTACATCAAGATCTCAGGGTCTTAGGGCCCCTCAGACTCAGGGCTCCATGCTCAGCAGGGAACCTGCTTGAAAATTCTCTCTCCCTCTCCCTTCCCCCCACCACATGTTCATGTGGCTCGCTTTCTAAAATAAATAAATCGGGATCCCTGGGTGGCGCAGCGGTTTAGCGCCTGCCTTTGGCCCAGGGCGCGATCCTGGAGACCCGGGATCGAATCCCACGTTGGGCTTCCGGTGCATGGAGCCTGCTTCTCCCTCTGCCTATGTCTCTGCCTCTCTCTCTGTGACTATCATAAATAAATAAAAATTAAAAAAATAAAATAAATAAATAAATCTTTTATTTTAATGGGATATATTAAAAAAAAAAAAAGAAAACCACCAAAAGTATTTTTTTTAATATCTCTGTACTGTGAGGCTAAGAAGTTTTTAAGTACCAAATGGGCTTGTGATTTATTCTTTTTCCATGAAAGTATTTAATCAGCTTTGATGTTACCTTGACAGCTTCCTTCTGTATAGGCAGCCTAAGTTCTGACTGTATGGATGGGCTGGGAGAGCCTCTATTTGAGTTTTAAAAGCTCACATCCAACAATAAATGTAACCAATCTGCAAACTGCATTAATAATTAAAAATAATTTGAAATTAACTTAAAATTTCAAGAATATATGCTAGAAAGACTCCTCTGAATTTTAAGAGACTGGGGAGCAAATAATTTCCCCAGCCTTACAAGAGGCTTTGTGAAGGTGGCAGACTCTAAAAAGAGCAAGGAGAGTGATAGTTATTTGATTTTTTTTTTTCTTCCTTCCATCCCACTCTACTTCTGTGAGCCATCTGTGGCAGATTAGATTATTATTCAGCAAATATTCCCTCCCTCCCCCAGCATCCCTGAGGGAGAAATATACTTTTCCATTCCAGTGATGCTCGGCTTGGTTCAGAGACCTGCTTTTGGCTTCAAGGTGGGTGCAGCCTACTAGCCACAATCATCTGACTTGCTTTGGTCAAAAAGATCTTAGCAGATGTGGCACAAGCAGATACCTGAACTGTGCTTCTGCAGTTGGACTTATCTTCTTTTATTTCTGCTGTTGCCTTAAGAAAAGCCTACCATGGGTAGCCACTGGCCCTTCAGCCTGGGCCCCAGAATAAAACATGCAAAGCAGAACTGCCCTGGCTGATCCACAGTCCTACACCTCCAAGCAAAGCCTTGAGTAAGAACAAATATTCTGAGGCACCGAGTTTGGGGAGGTCTGTTATGTAGTTACTGTAATTGTTTTTAAATAATGGTTACCTGGGTTCAGAACAATGAAAATGAAGGAAGACTGACAAATCTAGAATGCTTTATCTGAAACCCTTAGAAGTGTGTTTAAAATTCATATTTTTCTCAGATTTTATAAAGGTAATATGATACAAATACTCTGTGTTTTATAATGCTCTCTCAAGGTCTTAGATAGAACCACAAAATCAAACACATTGATAAATATATAGTGAAACATATAAGCAGTCTTAAATTACATTAATAGGTTCAGTTTTAGATTCTTCTGTCAAATGAATTACAAAATGCCTTTTGTTTTTATCAGGGGCTTTTAGATTTCATAATTATAGAAATGGTCCTGTATTATCAATATTTGTAGTAATTATAGAGAGTCTTTTCCCCAATAAAACTTTACTTTGAATTAACTCTACATAGAAGGTATGATTACTCCTAGTTTGCCTCAAACTTCTGTGGAAATGGCTTTAATACAACTAATCTTTAATGAAAACATGACTACTAACATCTAATTAATTTGTATATCCAGCAATGCCTGCTTTCCCTCTGCTTTAGATCAGTTTAAGCAACTGTACAAAGCACTGTGAAAACCAAACACTAACACCTTTAACCAACCAACACTTACTGGGTTTCTTCTACCAAACCAAACATGGTGACAGGTGCTGGGGATGCTACTAGCAGATAATACTTGTTTACTTAAGGAGTTTACTATCTAGAGGAGGAATCAGACAAGTATATTTTTATATTAATTACATGTTGAAATAAAAATGTTTTAGATGTAAGGCGCCTATGTGGCTAAGTGGGTTGAGCATCAGAATCTTGATTTTGATCCAGGTCATAATCTCGGGTCATGGGATCACACTGGGTTGGGTTCCACGCTTGGTGAGGAGTCTGCATATCCCTCTCCCTCTGCTCCTCCCCTTGCTTGGCACTCTCGCATGCTCTCTCTCAAATAAATCTTTAAAAAAAATATTTTAGGGCAGCCTCAGTGGCTCAGTGGTTTAGTGCCGCCTTCAGCCCAGGGTGTGATCCTGGGGACCCAGGATCGAGTCCCACGTCGGGTTCCCAGCATGGAGCCTGTTTCTCCCTCTGCCTGTGTCTCTGCCTCTCTTTCTCTGTGTGTGTGTGTCTCTCATGAATAAATAAAATCTTGAAAAAAAGAACATGTTTTAAAAAAATATTTTAGATGTACTGGGTTACATAAAATATTCAATTTAATTTTATCTATTTCCTAAAAATTAAAAAAAAAAAAAAAAATGAAAGGGATCCCTGGGTGGCGTAGCGGTTTAGCGCCTGCCTTTGGCCCAGGGCGCGATCCTGGAGACCCGGGATCGAATCCCACGTCGGGCTCCTGGTGCATGGAGCCTGCTTCTCCCTCTGCCTGTGTCTCTGCCTCTCTCTCTCTCACTGTGTGCCTATCATAAGTAAATAAAAATTAAAAAAAAATGATTTTATCTATTTCCTACCTTTATAAAATGTTTATTAAAAAAGTTTTAAATTAACATTTGTAGCTCACATAGTTTCCTATCAGATCATGCTGCTTGCTCTAAATCTTCAGCTCTTTCTGCTGAAAATCCCTGAGAGCCTTTTCCTTCCCGAAGCTTCCCTCTCTTCCTTAGCCTTTGTGACACTGCACTATGGAGGTTCTCCTCCCACCACTCATCCTCCTCAGCTGGTTCCTCTCACCCTTCTTCCACTCCTTCACTATAAGTCGTATGCCTGGGCCTTCTTGTCCCCTTCCTTTCCTTAGGCATCTCCTCCACTGCTCCAACATTAGCTAGTAAGTCTATTTAAAGTCTATTACAGTTCCAGGTCTGTCCATGGGACATCTTCGACCTACGGGCACTTCAAAAGTGATACTCCCAAACCACTTCCTCATTCTCCTCTCTAGACTAGTTCTTCACTAACTTCCTTATTTCTGCAAACGTCTCTCCCATTCTTCAAACTTAAAGCCTCCTAGTCAATTCTATTTATTCCTTGATTCTCAATTGGCTGTCATATCTTGTTAATGTTTTTCCTTATTTACTTATTTATTTATTTATGACAGAGAGAGAAAATATGACAGGTAGGGGAAAGGGCAGAGAGAGAGGAACAAGCAGACTCCCTGCTGAGCAGGGAGCCAGATTTTGCGGGGGGGGGGGGGGGGGGGGGGGGGGGGGGGGCTCATGACCTGAGCCAAAAGCAGAAGCTTAACCAACTGAGCCACTCAGGCACCCCATTTTTCCTCCTAAACCTCTACCATCACCAAACTCTCATCTTATCTCACCAGAATTATGCAAAAGTCATCTCATTCTCTTATCCATCCGAGCCCCAACTATCAGATTAATGTGCCTAAAGTTCTGACCACAACAGTGCCACTCTTAACATACCTTCCAAATCTGCCTAGTATCTATCACATGAAGGAGAGGCAGAATTAGAGGTCTTTGAAAGGTTTTTCAGAATATAATGTTAAAAAAGCCTCCCCTATAATCTGCAATAATATTAGTGGGAAAGCAGGAGCAGAGAGAGCCTGGATCTGAAAGAGGAAGAGGTCCACATAAGCTATGGTAACTGACAAATGCTGTATTTTCCTGCTAGGGTGGTTCTCAGAGATCAACTTCAATCCTCTAGTTCCCTCTAAATGGAAATTCATTTAGCAGTCTAGGTCTAGTTGCAGCCATTAACTTAAAACTCAGCAATAAATCACATCCATTCAGAAGTATACCCAGAGCTGTGTTAACGGTCTATCCAAGGAGCAGCAGCAGAAGAATGGAAAACCAACTGATAGATGCCATTTCTATGATCTATTGGGGGTAGGGTAAGGGAAGGAATCCATGCATGCACTCAATAAACATTATCCTTTTCTCACTGTTAAGGGTTTATTAAATGGTGGTGGAGCGAGTCTTAAGTTGGTGAAGTCTGCAAATGAATTAAGGAGACCTGAAATAGGCATTTTGCGGGTGACTGAAATTAGTCAAATGCAACAAGCTCCAATCCACTCTCTTGCTTTATTTTCCTTCATTAACAGTTATTTTTAATTCAGAGTGGGCCCCTGTTTGTAATATACCCTCTGATTATAACGCCCCACCCACTTCAACTCAAGGGGTGAAAACCTTTCCACCGTGAGAGATAACTCAAATAACAAGATTTCCTAACCAGATGTGACCTCTGCCTGCCTCAAACCTCAGGAAATGTTACGAGCTTTACAATGTGCTCAGTTATATTAAAGTCATTATATATGCCATAGTTTTTTGCACCCTATTCTTACCTCCCAGAGTAAACCCTGAATACTATATTCCTCTAGCCCAAAGCAGGCAGGCAATGCTTTTAAAATCATTAAATTAGTCTCCTACAGTAGAAGCAAATTATTTATTTGAAGGGGGGGGGGAAGAAAAAAAAAAAAACCTGAGCGGGAAGAAAACGCAAAATACCCAAGACACATGCAAAGCCCCGAACAACATCGTGCCTCGCGACGGTCCCAACCAAGGCAAACAGCATCAGACCCTGTTGTCCACCTCGAACGTGAGACGTAAGGAATTTTTCTCTGAGTGCCACTCACTTCCCGGACAAGGGCACACTCGGGGCGTGAGGCGCGGAGTTTCACCAGTTGCTCAACCAGACCGGGGCAAGGCGCTTCCTCCTTCTCCTGCTCCACTCCACTCAAGACCGTCAATCCCGGCCCAGCTGAGGACCAGGGCACCTGCGTCCTGAAACGTCTTCGGGGAACCAGCACTTCCGGAGAGAAATCTCTCTTCGACCCGACCGCGCGCTGCGCCCGGAGCTGGAGAAACGGGCCGTCCCTCCGCGTTCCCCACAAGGGGTTCCTCGGTCCCCGCCCGGCCGCGCCCCGCTCCTCATCCTCGAGGACACCCGGCTGCGCGGCCCGGGAGGCGACAAAGAGCCGGGCCCAGCCCGCCACCGCCTGTGTCCGCACCAGGCGAGGGGCGCCTTCCCCTCTCCCCAAACTCCCCACCACGCACCTACTCTTCACTTGCCGCCACCACCGGGCGCTCGCAGGGGAGGCTCCTTCCCGAGCAGCCGCTGTTTTGTTTCCGATGTGAAATCGCGGCCTCTGGAGCGGCCCGGCCCAGGCCCCGCCCAAAAAGCTTCGCTGCTGTCGTCATTTCCGGCTCTGGCGCCGTTGGCGGCCGGCCGGGGAAGGGGCGGGTCCCACCGGAGTAGGGGGCGGGACCCGGGGGGAGAGGGTGGGGCTTCCGGTGGCGCGGCGGAGAGAGGGGCTAACGCTGCGCTCGCGGCGACCCCGGGGACCTGGAGGAAGCCGCCCAGAGTGCTTAGTGCGAGTCCGAGATGGTCTGGGATTCGAGACTGCAGAGCTGAGGACCGAGGTTTCTACGTCAGCGGGGCCCAGCGTGCGCTCCTCCGACCTACAAGTGATGACATCTTAAATCTTAACGTTTATCTCTTGGTACCTATTTGTAGTGCTTCTCAGCGCGAATCAGCTGCATCACTGGTGATGCGGGTGACTAGTGAAAATTGTAACTACCTGTGCCCTTCATACACTACCCAAATGAATCAAAACTTCTGGTGGGTGGGGGAAACCCGAGAAACTGCGTTTTAAACGAACGCAGCCCGGGATTCTTAGGCTTCAAGTTTAAGATCCAGTCTTAGATGGTAAACTTCCAGAGAGCATAAAATGTGTCTTATTTTTGAAATCCCAAAACCAGAGCACCTGGTGCACAGTGAATTGCTCAACGGCCACTTAATTCCTGCATCTGCCAGTTTTCCGTCCAAGTTGCGGTAAAGACAGCACCAACAACTAACTTAAGTAGCATAGCACACTCATCTGAAAGCTGAAAGTAAACTGAATACAATCATGGAAAACCAAAGATGGAGAATGGAGAAATGCTCAAATTCACAGGTAACAGAAAACTGACAATGAAATCAATGATGAGTGGCATCTGGCCAAATGATAGCTTTTGTTTCTTTTGAATTCCTCCCCCCAAGATAGCCCTTCATATTCCTGGAGCATCAGTCCCTCAGTCCCTCCCTCCTCTCTCCATCCAATACATGAACAGACTTAAATAGGTTTTACACCCAGCTTCATTTTAAGAACCTCAATAGGTTTTTCCATTAACAGGGAACAGATAAGTTGGGTGAATAAAAATGTTGACAGCTCCCCTCCCCAAAGATATTTAAGTCATTTCCTCTTCCCTCCTTAAATGTCACAAGGATAAGGATTTTGCCTATTTGTTCATTTATATATTGCAAGTGCTGAGAACAGTGTCCAGCACATAAAACCGTTCAATACACTTGTCAAACAAGCATAGGCTAAACCCCATCTATTTGTGAACTGGTTCAATTTCTTTGAATGCGGTCTGGTAATATGAGTAGAAAGTCTTAAAATAGTGGTAAACTAGGGGATTGGGTGGCTCTGTTGGTTAAACTTCTGCCTTTGGCTCGGGACATGACCCCAGAGTCCTGGAATGGAGCCCCACATTGGACTCTGCTCAGTGGGAAACCTGCTTCTTCCTCCACCTGCCATTCCCCATGTTTGTACCCATGTGCTCACTTGCTCTCTCTCAAAAAAAAAAAAAAAAAAAGGAATTGCTGGTAAACGTTTTTTTAGGCACAATCTCATTACAAAATATTTGTGCAGACATTCATGAAGTTTAATACCAAAAATTGGAAAGCTAAACATCCTACAATAAATTTTGGTTCACCCATTTCACAATTTATGTCCTTCATAAATTGTTTATGAAGGTTATGTGTAACAGAAACATTCTTAAATGAAAAAAAATAGACAAAGATTTATGCATATGTATAAACACAACTATGTCAAATCACATTCCTGCAAAAAATAACCCAAAAGGTGATTTTTAAAAAGTGATTAAGGGCAGCCCAGGAGGTGGCTCAGGTGGTTTAGCGCTGCCTTCAGCCTGGGTTGTGATCCTGGAGACACAGGACCGAGGGCCACATCGGGCTCCCTGCATGGAGCCTGCTTCTCCTTCTGCCTGTTTTTCTGCCTCTCTCTCCCTGTGTCTCTCATGAATAAATAAATAAAATCTTAAAAAAAAATAAAAAGTGATTTAAAAAAAAGCACAGTGACTCGGACTACAGATAACTTTTTCCACCAGTTTTTGCTATTTTTTCATCTTCTTAGAAATACATATTCGGGGATCCCTGGGTGGCTCAGCAGTTTAGCAGCTGCCTTTGGCCCAGGGCCTGATCCTGGAGTCCTAGGATCAAGTCCCACATCGGGCTCCCTGCATGGAGCCTGCTTCTCCCTCTGCCTGTGTCTCTTCCTCTCTCTCTGTGTCTCTAATGAATAAATAAAATCTTAAAAAAAAGAAATACATCTTTGGGATATCTGGCTGCCTCAGTCTGTGGGCCTGAAACTCTTGATCTCAGGGTTGTGAGTTGGAGTCCCATGTTGGGTGTAGAGATTACTTAAGTAATTTTTTAAAAGATTTTATTAGGGGAGCCCCTGTGGTGCAGCAGTTTAGCACCGCCTGCAGCCTGGGGTGTGATCCTGGAGACCCGGGATAGAGTCCCACGTCGGGCTCCCTTCATGGAGTCTGCTTCTCCCTCTACCTGTGTCTCTGCCTCTCTCTCTCTCTCTGTCTCTATGAATAAATAAATAAATAATATTTTTTTTAAAAGATTTTATTTATTTTGGGGGGAGGGGCAGAGGGAATCTCAAGCAGACTCTAGGTTGAGCACAGAACCCAAAGTAAGGGATCCATCTCAGGACCCTGAGATCATGCATGACCTGAGCCGAAGTCAAGTCAAATGCTTTACCAACTGAGCGCCACTCAGGAACCCAGTAAATAAATCTTTAAAATCTTTTTTTTTTTTAATTAAAAGAAATACAAACAAATACACAAGATTTGTTGATGAAGAGCCAGCAAAGACATTGGGAAAGACATAAAAGTAGGGCAGGGCAAAAGTGATATCCTAGATACCAAATAGCAAATGTCCATGGTGTTAAGAGATAGGGTGGAACCTCTCACAAGGTCACAGTCTCTTCAGGTCATCACCGGTCATCAGTGGAATGGTGATAAAAAATATTTGAGACTTGAGGCCTTTGGAAGGCACATGCAATTATAAGCTACTCTGTGGAATCTCAATAGTGTAGTGGATAGGAGATAGGTTCCAAGATTAAGTTTTTGTGTTAACACTTAGTCCAGACTGAAGAATGAAGATCACGAAATACTTGAGCAAGGCTCAAGAAACTGCAAAATGTAGTTAGAAACCAGAGCCTGTGGAGTTGGGGAGGTCTTCTGTATAGGATGGATAGAGTCATCTATCATTAACTACAGAAAGCAAAGGTTTAAGATGCATGTCACCATAAACTGGAAAGCTAGAACTGGAGAATATGCCTAATGACTTTTTTAAAGTTAAGGTTTTGTTAAACTTGAGACTTAATTGCTGAATAAGGGGAGGAAAATCAAAGGATTCTCAATCATTCTGCTAATAGTTTTTCCACAACTACTATATAGCACGGAAGGTTCAAAAACAAAAGCTGGAATGTGTGTGGAAAAGAACTGGAGTTCAGTAGAAGAACAAGAAATATAGCACCAAGGGTTCAAAATATCTGCAGTGGTACATTTATTATTTTCCCAAAAGCGTTTGGAACTTGGGAGCGAGAATGGAAATACAAAACCAATTTGGCTTTGGTGCCAAAAACCAATACTAAGTGGTAAAAGATGAAGCAAATGAGAAATCCAAAGTGTCGGACTGGTTAGAACCACTTGGGTGAGAGACGCTGTCGGAGACTAAGAGTAGAACAGCCACTGGTCACTAGTACATACATAAAGTCAAGACCTGGTCAAGCAGAGAACCAAGGCCAGTTATTTACACCACTTATTCCTATTTTATATTTTATTTTATTTTATTATTTATTCATGGAAGAGAGGGACAGAGGCATAGGCAGAGGAAGAAGCAGGCTCCCTGTGGGGAGCAGGATGTGGGACTCGATCCCAGAACCCCAGAATCAGGACCTGAGCCAAAGGCAGATACTCAACCACTGAGCTACTCAGGCATCCCTATACCACTTATTCTAAGGCTATCCAACTCAAAACTTCCCACATTAAGGCAGTTTGCCTTTTTCTTTTCCATGCCCAACGTGGAGCTTGAACTCATGACCCCTGAGACCAAGAGGCACAAGCTCTACCATCTGAGCCAGCCAGGTGCCCTGCCTTTATGAAATTCTAATTTCCTCTATAATCAAGAACTTGGGCCCCCTCTTTATTTTACTTTAAAGATTTCATTTGTTCATGAGAGACACACACACACAGAGAGAGAGAGAGAGAGAGAGGGGCAGAGACACAGGCAGAGGGAGAAGCAGACTCCATGCAGGGAGCCCAATGTGGGACTCTATCCCAGGTCTCCAGGATCGCGCCCTGGGCTGAAGATGGCACTAAACCACTGAGCCAACCAGGCTGCCCTTGGGCTCCCCATTTAAAAATATATGCCTCGGAACACCTGGGTGGCTCAAGGGTTGAGCATCTGCCTTCAGCCCAGGGTGTGATTCTGGAGGCCTGGGATTGAATCCCACGTCGGGCTCCCTGAATGGAGCCTGCTTCTCTCTCTGCCTATGTCTCTGCTGCTCTCTGTGTGTCTCTCTCATGAATAAACAAAATCAAAATAAAAAATTTTTAAACTTAGGGATCCCTGGGTGGCGCAGCGGTTTGGCATCTGCCTTTGGCCCAGGGCGCGATCCTGGAGTCCCGGGATCGAGTCCCACATCGGGCTCCCGGTGCATGGAGCCTGCTTCTCCCTCTGCCTGTGTCTCTGCCTCTCTCTCTCTCTCTGTGACTATCATAAATAAATAAATAAATAAATAAATAAATAAATAAATAAATAAATAAATAAATAAATTTTTAAACTTAAATTAAAAAAATTTTAAAACTAAAAATAAATAAATAAATGAATGAATAAATAAATAAATTAATTAAAATTAAAAAAATCTATATATATGCATGACTCAGGCACCTCAGTGGCTCGGCACATCTGCCTTTGGCTCAGGCCGTGATCCTGGGATCCAAGTCCCACACTGGGCTCCCCACAGGAAGCCTGCTTCTCCCTCTGCCTCTGTCTCTGTGTCTCTCATGAATAAATAAAATCTTTTTTTAAAATGTGCCTCAATAAAACACTTAAAAATGAAACTTTTAATTTAAAAAAATGAAACTTTAATAGCTTTTCACCAATAATAATCCAGTCTCTTCACTAGGGAGTATTTACTAGTATTTTTTTGACAGGAAACGAACCTTCAGTTTTTGGATTCTACAATGTGAAGTGTTCATTAGATGTTCCTTTTGTTACAAAAAAAAAATTGTTAATCTCTATTTTTAAATTCACACCTAGTAATTTTTGCTTCAACAAAAGATTTGCTAAAAATGCTTCATGTAGGGTAATTTTATTAACAAACACTTCCCTCTCCCCTTGGATTGATAACATTTAGACCAGATCTATCCAATAAAGCTTTCTGAAATCATAATGATGTTTAAGTAATCTCTATACCCAACATGGGGCTTGAACTTACAACCCCTGTGATGAAGAGTTGCCATGTTCAACCAACTGAGCCATCCAGGCGCCCCAATCATAATTATGTTCTATAATCTGCAGTGTTCAAACAGTATTGCTAGCCACTGACTATATATGGCCATAGAACACCTGAAATACATTGCAACAAAAAACTATTTTTTACTAAGAGGGCTTCCAAACATTTGAAATATGCTAGTGTGACTGAAGAAATGAGTTTCAAAATTATTTAACTTTAACAAACTTAAAACCTTGGATAGCACAGATTTAGACCATGAATTAGAATCCAACATATAGGCCTCTAGACATCCATCTGTCAGGAACACTGTAGCAGTGTTGCTTTGGGTAGATAATGTGACCTCTAAGTTCCTAGCTCACATATTACTGGCTCTACTGAATATCTTCCTACTGTCCCTGTTCTCTTGACAATGAAGTGAGCTAATCAAGTATGACAGTTGGTATACTACTTTATATGTCTTAGTATTCCTCATTATTCCTTCTCCATCATTATTAGACTATCAGCTACTAGAGGTATCTTGTCTTACGTCTATCACTCTACCTACCATTTAACACGAATGCCATGTATCAAGCATGCTTCAATGGCTAAGTAAATGTCATACACAAAAAACCAGAGGGACTACCTATAACAATTCAGCTACCACTCTGGGAATGAGAATCTAGGTCATAAATCCAACTACTATGGAATGTGGCACAGTAGGCAGACGTGGGATTGTCATTTAATGCAAACAATATGGCTTGAAAAGAATTTTTATTTACTTCTGCTTATAGAAATTATCTTTCATTCCTGGGGATTTTAGACTACTATTCCTAATTTGGCCTTCATATAAGACAAGTAATAAAATAGAAGGCAAAGATTCTGTCAAATAAAGATGAAAATGTAAGCACTCGTGCAAATAAATTATTTCAGTAATTCAACCTAATTATATTTCAAAAAATCTACATAAAAATTTTTAAGCTTACTTTGGTCAATAGTATGAAAGTATGAATTATAGTAATTGTTCCAGTGTTTGAAATATATATATATGTGTGTGAATTTCCCAATTTTCTTCCTGACACCTACACTGTTTCTTTGCATTTTGGGGATTCTTTGTCATACATTTTGTATCCATGGCATTCAGAGATCAATTTCACCATCTTTTGCAGAGCAATACTATTTACCAATTTCAGATTGAGAGAAGGCTAAAATATGACCTGAAGTCTGTAACCATTATGACATAAAACCTTTCAGCAATTTTTTGGGTTATAAGTGTTAACATTTATAGAGCTGCAAAACAAACGCTATTTTCGCTGTAGTGTCTTCTTTTTTTCATCAGAAAAAGCTGAGTAAATAAGCCTCATATACACACTATTAGCATTACAACTTTTACTTCCTATGTAAAAAGAAAACATAAGTGTTCAGTTCAATTTGACTCATAAGCTGTTTCTCTATTTGTCCATTATATCTAGCATTTCTGCCTGATGAGTACCTGAAACAGCACTCCACAAAATCATCATTTGCTTCCACTACATACAGAAGCGCTATGGTAAAAATCAGAATAAGCAAAAACAGAGTCCTCTAAAGAGAAAGTGCTCTGGGACTGGCTGGGAGTAAAGCCTAGAATATTAGACTTGTTCTCAGGCACGTTTTTTTTGGAAGACTACTTTATGTTCATGAACATAGACAATGTGCATCTATTTGTCTCAAAAAAATGTTCTTCTCTTTATAATCTACTTAAAAAGAAAATTAAGCTGCACTTGTGTAATCTGTGAGGATAAAATACTACTACAGGTTCCCCCTGCTTTTCAGAAGTCAAGTTACTCCACTTTTTTTTTTTTTAATTTTATTTATTTACTCATGAGAGATGGGGCGGGGCGGGGGGGGGGGGCAGAGACACAGGAAGAGGGAGAAGCAGGCTCCATGCAGGGAGCCCGATGTGGGACTTGATCCCGGGTCTCCAGGATCATGACCTGGGCCAAAGGCAGATGCTCAACCGCTGAGCCACCAAGGCGTCCCAAGTTACCCCACTTTTATGAAAAACCTACAGTAGCACCTGGTTTTGCTAATCAAAAGAAATCTGAAGAGGATTTTCACTTTTACAAAATAAAGATGAACTACAGTGAAAATAGTAGTCAGCATTTGTTTTTGCAGCAAGCCCTTACAGAAGCAGCACACAGCCTGTGCATCAAGAGTGGTGCCAGCAAGTCCCTTACCCAGGGACTGTATCTCAGCATCAAGCCACCACAGTTTTGAACTATGTCTGTGAGCATCTGTGCTTTATTTCCATTTATTTTGTGCATCTGTTAGCAAGATGTGTTCTAAGGTATCAGGTAAGTCTGAGAGAGGTTATTTTTCAGTCAGAGAATACTCAAAAATTTCCATATAAATTAATGGTTATTGTTTCTTGGCTAAATTTATGCCATTTCAGCTTTCAAACTGTTTCACAGGGACACTTGACTTCTAGGATAGCAAAGAAATCCTGTACTGAGTATGTACTGATACTCAAAACTGTAGTCCTTGGATCAGTTAGCATTGGCATCACCTGGAAGCTGGTCAGAAATGCAAAATTTCCAGCACCACTGTATCCTACTATCTATCTACATTTTAACAAGATCCCCCAGGTGATTCAGGTACACATTAAAGTTTAAGAAAAACTACTTCAAACAATTTATCTTTCCTCTTGTAAACAAATGTACATATTTAAAATTATTTAAGATCAAACGAGGAAAAAGCATCTTCATTTTCTGACTGCCAGATCAAGAATGATCCTCAGGGAGCACTTGTGGCTCAGTCGGTTAAATATCTGACTTCTTTTTTTTTTTTTTTTTAATTTTTATTTATTTATGATGGTCACACAGAGAGAGAGAGAGGCAGAGACACAGGCAGAGGGAGAAGCAGGCTCCATGCACTGGGAGCCCGATATGGGATTCGATCCCGGGTCTCCAGGATCATGCCCTGGGCCAAAGGCAGGCGCCAAACCGCTGCGCCACCCAGGGATCCCAATATCTGACTTCTGATTTCGGCTCAGGTCCTGATCTCAGGGTGCTGGGATCAAGACACAAGCTCAGCAGAGTCTGCTCCACCCTCTCACTCTGCCCCTCCCTCAGCTCATTCTCGCTCTCAAATTTTTTTTTTAAAAAGGAATGATTATCAAGAATTTCATATAATTTTTTAACAATCTGAAGGGGCAATATAGATTAAGATTTCCAAACTGAAATTAATCTACGGGCAAACGGTAAAGACAACCCAGAAAGCACAAGCAATTTATTGGTAATATTCTTATGTGTATTCTCCCAGACATTAGAATACACCAGTTTATACATGTCCAGTTCTTTATATGCAAATCTGAAAAACTAGAAACTGAAAACCTTAAAAGTTTAATAAGCTTGGTAGCAAAACCAGTCTCAAGCTGATATGAAACTATTATAAATGGTCTTTAACTCAGGGATTATCATTCCTATTCTGCTGCAGAAATGTTAATGTATGAATTTATTAGGATCTGGACACATATCTCACTGGAAGTGTGATACAATAAATGGTATGTGCCCTCAAGACTTTCAGATAAGGGCCTTTTAAGATAAATACAGTGAAAGAGCTAAGACGAAAGCAAGGGTAATTAAATCAACCTGAATAAACCTTCATGCTAATGCTAAGTAAAAACATAATATGATGCCTTAGAAGCAGCAATACAATAAGATAGAAATAATAAACTGAAAAATGTGTGAAGCTCGGCAGGGTGGGGGAGGGGGTTGTCAATCTGAGAAAAGGCTAGTTAAGGAATTTATAGATGGCAAGGAGCATGAACGTTCTGAAATTCTCCTTTCAGAGACCAGAACTTAAAAATGATATAAAAATCAAGTCCATCAAAAATTCAGCCCATATTTTCAAGTTATGTTTCTAGTATGCACTGCAAAATTACAACATGATGCCATTTATTTAACAAGATTCTGAAAGAATGGGTCCCCAAGATCAAATATATACAGTTTTAATATTGGAAATATTTACATAATGGAACCACCTCATGGTCCAGTGTTAAGAACAGTGTTTCAAATTCCTTTTAAGATGTAAAAAAAAATCTCGTAACTCAAGCTCAGTTATGCTTTTTAACAATCTGCCCTTCCCCCCCAAACTTAATAATCTTTCTTGTAAATACTCAGACATGGGAATAACTGCACCTAATTTGTGTTAAGAACTGTTTAAACCCTGTTACATTTTCAGATAATTTTGCTCCCTGGTGAAGTTCTTTCTGTTCTACACTAAAGAAAGCCCTATATATGTCTCTAAGAAGACATCAGTATATTTTTAAACATTGATGAGCAGAGGTAAAAAAGGTTTGTGCGTGCATATACACGCAGGAGATATAATCCCTTTAAAAACAAAAGTGCAAACAAAAAATTAGTGGTAACTGCCTTAAATGATTTACTATATCCTTAAAAATAAGATGTAAAATTCGCAAATTGCCATTCTAAATTCCTATTCTATTTTTTCAACTTTCCTAGTCTGTATTGCCTAAGTTTACCTTTTGTTTTTAAAAACGATTTTTTTTTTCATTTATGCTTCTCAGATTAAGGTTTTTTTAAAAACAAAGGAGTACACCAAAATAAAGCTAGGAACCAAGTAGTGCAAAAATGCATCATATAAAGTTCCCTGGAATCTAAGGATCTGTCTTAGTTCTACACAATGAAATTAAGGGGAAAACCATTATGATTCACACTCCCTTAAAAAAAAGAGGCTGTAGCGGTCAGCGATCAACAGGAAAGCCCCATTCCATTCACCAGTCTGTTGCTTGTCACAAGAGAATACCATGCTCTGGGAGACTAATAACCTAATTATCCCAGACATTTGGATTGGCACAACACCATGTTTCCTTTACGATTCTACTCTTCAATAAGGAAATGTTTAAGGGAACTCTCCAAAGAAAATTAGGGAAAAGACAATTATACATACATTCGCACAAACACATTCATACAGAGAAATAGTAGGAATGGATTGTCTGCTAATCCTAGCACTCTAATTTTAAATTCCATGCCTTCAGGAGGGCTTCCCATTTTTGATCAAGGGGTAGAAAGGGTTAATAGGTATGATGGGAATTCTTTCAATTAAAATCATTCATGTAGGTTCCTATACAGTACAGTTCAACATTAAGTGCAATTCTGCAAAAGAATTGGGGAGTCATTTTAATATTTACAAGAAATAAATCAGCAGAACAAGATTATATCAGATAGGCTGTGTACAGTAGCTGCGGCTTATAAAACATACCAGTAATTTGTACCTGGTGAGTATAAAGAGAACCAAGGTAGGATTCAGATGTCTTTACAACCAAGGAAGTACACAGGGCATCAACAAATTAGAGGACAAAAAAAATTCACATTTTCTACATTTAAAAAAAAATTACAGATCTCACAAATGTCTTTGAAGACAAAGAAAAAGCCAAAGTCCTCTGAAGGGTGGGAAAGAAGAAGGAATCTCAAACAGAACTCTAAATGTAAAAAGAGTTTTACTTCACAAGACCAATTTTCTTGGCTTCTGTTTCATATATTAATAATCTCCACATTTTGACTATAAAAACTTCTGCTTCTTCATCAAGTACCTAGAAAAGAAAAAGAAAATTTCAAAAAACAGTAACACATGTAAGATAAGCAATCATCAGCATCACCCAATAGTGACTTGTATTTTAAAAGGCTTTTATTTATTTTTATTTTTTTAAAAGATTGTATTAATTCATGAGTGACACACACAGAGAGAGGCAGAGACATAGGCAGAAGCCAGGGTCCTGAGATTTCGGGATCACGCCCTGAGCTGAAAACAGAAGCTCAACCACTGAGCCACTCAGGCATCCCTTATAAAAGGCTTTTTACATTGACAAGCATTTATTTTCAACAAAATGACTCGAAAGAAATCTAGTGTGATGTATTTAGTATATATAAATTACCCAAAAAGTGGAGGGGGATGCATTCAGCAAAATTCCATGACTTACTTAAATACTGGCACAATACTTTAACCCAACTTTTATTCTTTTACTTATTACTTTTAGTTTTACAAATAAGATATTTATACATGTATCAAGAAACTATTTCCTAAAGAAAGCATATTTATTATAAAAAACAGTAATTTAAGCAGAACTAGTTACACAACTGCAGTAATTTAATAGTATCTTTTCTATCCCCAAAACAGCTTTAAAATTGTAATACTTATCCAAGTATTATGTATGTGACATTGGATTAAATATTAAATGTGAATATATGCAAAGCATTTAATACGGCATCTGGCATAGAATAAACAGAGTACGTGAACACTATTTATCACCAAAAAGGACACAAGACTACTAAATAAATTACCGGTCTTTTCCCCTGGCAAATTGATAAACCAAATTATCTTCCTATCCACTTCACCTTCCATGAGTTGGGTACATTATATTGTCCCCCACTATTCCTGCCCTCACCCTACATGCAGACTTGGGCCTCTACACCAGGGTTACAGTGAGGTAAAATGAAACAGCATGCTTCCTTCTACAGGAGGCAGCTATGGATAAGCTCCAGGATATCACTGCCATGATGAAATGTGGCCTAATGTTGCCAGGGCTCTGGAGCAGCAATTTAGTTTAGGAGTTAAGAAAACCTGATCTCTATCCAGACTAGTCTGGATCACAATATTAAAGACTAGTCTGGATAGAGATCAGGTTTTCTTAACTCCTAAACTAAATCGCTGCTCCCACCTTATTAGTTATGTGCTCTTGACTGAATCACTTAGCCACAATGAACCTCAGTTTTCTCATATATAAAATGGAGGAAATACTAACAAATGGTACTGTTCTATTACGGGAAATAAAAGAGTTAATAGGTACAAAGTGTTTTGAAGAGTGTCTGGTACCTAAGTGTTCAGTAAATACCTAAGCAAAACCTGAAAATCTGTTGTTTTGGGGGTTTTTTTTGAGAAATTTCCCTACATTCTTCAACAATGACAAATAATTAAAGAACTTTTAGTCAGACTTTTATGAGCCAGAGTTTAAAAGAACTATGAGCTACAACACCAATGTGAAAATTGTACCTTGGAAATAATATAGATCTAGGCATAAAGTATAACCAAAGTTAATTAATGTAAAATGAGGAAAGGTACAGTTTGAAAAAGTCAGATTTTTTTTAAAGAAAAGTCAGACTTTTAACAAGATCAAAATACTACTTAAGCTAAAAATTCAATCTCATTTATTCAAGAAATATTTAGAGAGTGAGCTATTGACAAAACTAGCCAGTTGAGTGGCTTCCTCCCACTCTGATGAACAATGAGCTAGAAAATTAAAACATCAGTAACCAGCAAAGAGCCTAACTATACTCCAAATGTCAATATTTCAACACATCAACGTGGATTAACTGACACGACATCTTCAGTGACAGAAACTGCAACTCTGCCAAGGCCAAACATTCGAACATTGCTTAAAAAAAAATTCCTAAACTCCAGCCCAACTATAAAAAACCCTCTCTCAACTCCAAGGATAATTTAAAGAGACTGGGAAGGTCAGGGAAGTTCAAATTCTATCTGGGATCTATTCACATTTCATCTTTCATCTGAGGATCAGCATTATGAAGTCAACAAACTTTTTCACAAATACTTTATCAGAATTTTTTTATTTTTATTTTTTTATTTATCAGAATTTCTAAACAGCATCTGCATCAGGCTGGCTGGGCAGCAGAAAACTAATGTTACCTTACTTTAGACATCATATAGTGCCTGGACACAAAATATCTGGACCTAGAGCTTCCTTTGGTTGGGGACTCCACTACACCCCTTTCCTTGACAACTCTGAGGATGGAAATTTAAGCTCTCAGAGGCACTTGTCATCTTCTAACATGCTTGCTGTTTTCTTCCTCCCTGACTGATCTTCCCACTCTGCCCTTTAGATTCATTACTCTTTATACTAACCACTCTCAACTTCTTTGTTTTTTCATGTATTTACTTTAACTAAAAACTTGTTGTGTCCCTGAAAGCCCCTTAGCCACTCCTCAGCTTTCTCAGAAAGTTCCTTACTTTCGAAGCCTTAATCTCACAGGAGGGGGAGCTGCTGAATCCTCCTTGTTTCTCTTTATAAACATACCCTCCACTGAGGTTCATGAGATCTCACTATACTACCTTCCGCTCAAACAGAGGCTATCCAACAAATATGTAGTCTTTATGCCACAATAGATAAGCACGCTGGCTGTTTCCCTTTCTCTCTCCAATTCCTGTCCCAACATACAGAAGTTTCAATTTCTTGTCTATGACCCAGGTAGAAAGTTCACTTATAATCTAAATAATGACATCAGTTCTACCCCAGAAACTTTCTCCCATGGCCATATATGTACCTCACCATCATCTGGACCAAACTAACATTTGTATTCTTAAATATTCTACTCTCTCACTGTAACCACTCTTTAAAACACACCTACCACAGCTTTACCGGAACAACCAGCACCCTGATTCACATAACCCGCCAGCCTTATTCCAATGTTACTTCCTTCTCTTCCTAGCTTTGAGTTCATAGGCCATTCAACCACTCTCACCTCTACTGTCAATTCTTTTCCTCCTTTCCTCACAAGATCACAATATTAGAGAAATGCAACCACTGACTCAACTCTAATACACAAATTAAATGCAAGTGGGGATTTGATGTTTATTGATGACCAGTGGATACCTGTCCAAGTGACAAAGTTATACAAGTCTTATCAAGACTCAGTTTAGACGGCAATTCGTGTGACACTTTTCCTAACTGCCCTTTATACTGTCAGATGCTCCATCTCTGCCCCTACATCTTTTTTACATATCTCCATGAATGCAAGTCTGGATACTATTATAGTATAGTATTGTAGTAGATCTCCCTCTCTGCTACTTCTTTAAGAGCAGATGTTCCACCTTTTTATGCTTTTGCAGCTTGTTCAACCCAATACGCACTTAATATTTTCTCAATGTATGGACAGATTCAGGATTTATATTTATATATATAAACACACCAAAGGTGGAGAAGAGGAAAGTGTTAGTGTTGTCTAAGGACATCTTGATGTGAGTGCTTTTAACCTCTTTAATGCAGCGCTCACTTCACAGCACATATACTAACTCCTTTCAATGCCGAGGCACATTTTAATTAGGGCTTCTAAAAAGAATGATTCTAGAACCAAGATTCTAGAGGTAAAAAATTAACCAAATATAGAGAAATTTAGTTTACAGATATTAATTAGAATATTAATAACAGTTAATTTCTGACTTACCATGGCAACATCATCTAAAATGCTCTGAGGTGAACTATGAGCCATAACCTAAAAGAAACAAATACTTGTCATTTGGAAAATAAATGAAAAATTAGCAATATAGTCAAAAAACTTTAAAGTACCCTCAAACTAATAGAGGAATTTTTTGTGGCTGAAGAAACTTTCTATAAATTTCTTAATTCCCAGAATCCCACTCTCAATAGTTTACCATGACAACCTGGGATCTTAATCACTATACTGTGTTCTAGCTCAAATCCAGAGTTACAAATTCCAATGCTAAAATAATTTTGAGTAGAAAGGGCAGCCTAAATTTACTATTCTTACTGTTAAAAGAAATAGTGGTAGAAAAATAAGCATTTTCTTAAACCGCAATGAGTTACTCTTTTAGAGACATACAATGTTTCTACTATAATAACTATCTCATTAAAGATAAAACTTTGCCTTCAGGAAACAATGGATATGGTATACCTTAATGGGTAAGAGCACAGATGTGGCTCCCACAGATTGTTGGGAGGTTTAAAGAACATAAAATTTACAAAATGCATATTATCACAGTACCTGCCCAGAACGAAGCCTGGCACACAGCAAATCAATCAATAAAAATGACTATTATTGTGCTATGAAGGAAACTATTTTGTTCCTGTTCCACAAGATGGATGACTGACAAATTGGTAAGACAAGCTATCAACTGTCTCCACAAAAACTCCCTTAAATGGATTTCAGCAGCATTCTAACCATTAAGACAAGGAGGTGGCAAGGCATTCTCAGGAGTAGGGAGAGAGCAAAACTGGCAGCATTCAGCAAATCTGTCCTCCTTGACCCCCCGAAATGAAAGCATATGATGTAGAGGTACGAAATAGAGTGGAGGGCTTAAGTAGCCATGAAATATCTTAACTGAAATTAAACTACCATAGAATTGGCTTTGTAAGATTTTTTATTTTAGAGTATCTAATATTTTAAAGTAGAATACAAATGTTGGGGATGGAGTAAAAGACTAACCTTAGAACAAACAAAATCAACTAATGTAGCTTCTTCTTCACCTATGTATTCTATAATTTTCTTATTAATCCATGGTCTAATCCGTCGTTCCATCAATATCTGCAAAATAAAGCACAGTTATTAAAGAACTTTTAATTATTTTTACTAGAAAGTCTACAGCCTCATGGTTTTTAAAACTAAAATACAGTATGCTCTCAGTCACAATAACTAAAACAGGTATGTATTAAGATACAATTACTTGCTTCTAATTGATGAAGACTTCAAATACTACCAAGAATTTCCCCAATCATCTACCTGAATCCCAAGCAGGTCAAGATGCCAGCCACATTATCATCTCTACCTGTCATTATTAATACAATCATCTGAGTTTGTATGCTATATTCAAAAACCACTTCAAAAAATGATGAAATATAATTTGCTACTCACAGAATCCACAATAGACCAATCCAGAGGATAAGCAAAGAGCTCAGGTTTGGCCGTAGGGATTTTCTCAATGAGACTCTTAATGTGTTTTCGCTTTTCTTCAGTGTTTACAGTGCCTTTGGCAGCATTTTTATCATCTTCACCATAATCCAAGGGAACTAGTTTCCTTTTTCGGGGTACGTCATCACTGTCTTCATCCTCAAATTTGTTAAAGACACTATCTACGGGGAGTTTCTTTCTCTTCACAGAATTAGGTTGACCAGGACTATTGGAAGCACCTATAGTAAAAATACTGTATTAGCATGATGACTTAATTTTCAAATGTTAATACATTTTACAACCCACCATCCCTCAAGAGCAGTGCATAATATACTTCCACAAATCTCAGAGAAAGATCCCAACTGTAGAAAATAACTCACTACTCACAAGTGCTAGAAAATTTAACTTTTCACTTCTTCTCAGAACTTGAGGCAGCTGCAGATATAGGAGCACTAGTAGAACTATGAAAACAATCGTGAGCTAGAAAGGCATTTTTGAGTATTTTTCTACCTACCTACCAAGCAGCACATAAGTAATTTTTCCTTAAGGCAAAAACTAAGTATATATTGGGTGGGGGTGGAAGGATAAAGGAAAGAAGGAGAAAATGCTAGCGTACCCAGTTTAAGACTTAGTCCTATTTTTGGCCTATGCTCCTCAGGTTGCTGTTGATCTGGTGAATTTTCATGAGGAATGATAATACCACATGGAGACTCATCCCCAGGAGTGTTGGGGGTTGCATTGCCACTGGCAGAGGAAACAGATGGGGCAGAACTGATGGGCCTCAGAGTTGGTTTAAGACAGGGCTTTTGCTCTGGCTCTTCTTCCTCTTCCATGGGTTCCTCTCGCTTTTCTTCTTTTTCTTGCTTTTCTTCTTCTTCTTCCTCTGATTCGGGTTCTTGCTTTATTTGTGGTTGTCTGCGCCTTTCAGCCTCCTGTTCCATCTAAAATAAAAAATTAATGTTACTAACAGGCCACAACAACATCCAACTCAACCAGCTGTTTTACATTATCTTTCAGAAAAATCTGTATTTTTCACTAGGAATAATGAAACACTGCCTCCTTCTATAATCGGAAAGTCTGTAGAATATATTACGTACACTGAAAATGCTATTTTCTTGTATTCTTAATATTTACATATAAAACTATTTACACTCTTCAGATAGAACAAATGCAAATACATAACAGGTGGCTTATTTAAAAGGGAAAGGTATGTTTTTATATTTTTATTGAAGAAATTATAACCAAGTTTTATTTTATTTTTAAAGATTTGTTTGAGGGCCGCCTGGGTAGCTCAGCAGTTGGGCGTCTGCCTTCGTTCCGCTCAGGGCATGATCCCAGGTCCGGGGAGAGTCCCACATTGGTCTCCCTGCGAGGAGCCTGCTTCTCTATGTCTCTGCCTCTATGTGTCTCTCATGAATAAATAAAATCTTTTTTTTTTTTTTTTTTAATTTTCTTAAGTAACAGAAAGACTCAGGGTGGCAGCAAGAGAAGGAACTCAAACTCCAAAAGTCATGAAATATCAGAGTACATTATAGGAAGGACAGGTTTCTAGAAAAGTTTTTATTAGATGACAGTCATTTAACTTAGGTCAATATTTCACAGACATAAATAAGACGCGGGACAAATCAACTAATACAGATGATTTACATAATAAAATACTAATATCCTCCACCCAAACAGCAAGATACATGGAGCATAAACTGCATTTCCCTTATGAGAAAATGTTGTGGATATTACAGTAACTCACCCTCTGGAGCTCTGCATCTGGATCTGGGTGCCCTTCAGCCAGAAGGCGCTGCCGGATTTCCTCTAGTTCTTCTTTCTCTCTCTTCCTATCCCGTTCATCTGCTTCCATTTCCTTTTCCCTATCACGCAACCTTTTCTGAAGAGCGCTTCCTCTGCAAATGCAAATCATAACAGGCCTTTATACTAAGATCAACTATTATGCCTAATGTCTCCAAAGGTACCTTCTTTAAATACTAAAAGCTGCATGTTAAGAGAATGAAAAATGCCTCACTGCTCTGTATCTAGCAGAACACCCAAGACCATGTGCTCTCTACATATTGCTTAATAAGGAAGCATTGTCTTGTCATTTATCACAATGCTTCATTCTCAAGTCATTCCAAATAAGTGTCTAAAACAAGGAGAAAAGTAATCTTCAGATGAAATAAGGCTCTCATTTTGTACTCATTTCACACAGAAAGCCCAACATACAATTTGTGTTTTCTTGGGTGCCAAGTTGTAAAACATTACAAGGAGTAGTAATACCATGAAGAACGGTTTTCTATCTTCAATTCTTTCCCTTATACAAAGTCCTTAAAGCAGCGCAGAATCAACAGAAAGCAGAGATTCTCTCTAGCTAGCAGTATATCACATCTCAGAATTCTGAAATTATATACTGCTACTGACTTTATGATTGAATAATTTTGCTGACTTTTTAAATTTTCTATAAAATCAAATCCTCGGCGTGCTTTTGAAGTTGCTAACTCTAATGTTTTAATTATGTGAGGTATAGTGTACTAAAATTATATTAAATGCCTTCACTACATTCCCTGGATCATGTCAGATACATTAAGTTAAAAAGAAAAATCAGGGCAGCCCCGGTGGCTCAGCGGTTTAGCGCTGCCTTCAGCCTAGGGAGTCATCCTGGCGACCCAGGATCGAGTCCCACGTCAGGGTACCTGCATGGAGCCTGTTTCTCCCTCTGCCTCTGTCTCTGCCTCTCTCTCTCCCTCCCTCTGTGTCTCTCATGAATAAATAAAATTAAAAAAAAATTTTTTTTAAAAGAAAAAGAAAAATATTGTCTATATGCTCAGAGAAATTATAGTTTTGAATACAGAAAGAATAGGGCCAACAACTTTACCGTATTCCTACAGTGCTAGAATGAGTAGTTTAGAAATGCCATGGGAACAAAGACATGAGGGAAGGCAGGCTTTACAACCCTCACTTCAGGGCAGCCCAGGTGGCTTAGCGGTTTAGGCCACCTTCAGCCCAGGGCGTGATCCTGGAGACCCGGGATCGAGTTCTGCATTGGGCTCCCTGCATGGAGCCTGCTTCTCTCCCTCTCCCTGTGTCTCTCCCTCTCTCTCTGTCATGAATAAATAAATAAAATCTTTAAAAAAAAAAAATTACACCTATATAAAACACATGAAAAAAAATCAATCTGTTTTAATACTATTGTATGGACCAACACCGCACAGAAGATAGAATATTGATCACTTTCCAACAATTCTTCCCCACACTCCCAAAAATAGCATAACAAACATGGAGGTGATTACAAGGTAGAATATGAAGATTTTCTTTCTTATTACACTGAACTCACACCCTCTGGTAGGAAAAATACAGCTAATAAAAGTATGAGCTCATAAAGCAAGGCTTATTTTACCTGTAATATTTGGGATCATCTCTATCATCATCATAATCTTCTAAGAATTCTTTTAGTCTTTTAGCTTCTTTTGCCTTTGAGAAAATGAAAGACAAAGTGTGCAAAATTAACATAAAAATCATGTAGTCTATCTCATTTCTTGGAAACAGTTTTCTTATCCATACCACTTGAACTTTGTAATTATCATGTACTGAGTATATTAAATTTAAATAGCATTAGATATTTAAAAAATAAAATAAATAAATAAATAGCATTAGATATATTTTATCTTCTAATTTTAAAACAAGTCAGATTTAGGACTGCTCTACACGCACAAAAAAAACCCACATTGTATTTCTTCTCTGGATATATCAAAGTATAGTAAGGATTTTGGTAGACTGGAATTTTCTGAAGATTACATGAAATATATAAAAATTAAATTATCTAGGGAGGCCTGGGTGGCTTAGCTAGCTGGTGTCCTGACTCTTACTTTCGGCTCAGGTGATCTCAGAGTCATGAGATCAAATCTCACTGGGCATGGACCTTGCTTGACATTCTTTTTCTTCCTTTGCTCCTCTCTCCCTCAAATTAAATGTCTATAATACTAAGAGTTCATACATTTTAATTATAATGTTACTTCTAACTAGTCAATGGACAAGAATTTGATCAGATTTTTATCTGAAAAATCGCTTGTCTGTAACCTAGAATATTACCATTTCTCTTCTTCTTTCTTCTTCTCTTTCAGCTTCTTTCTCATATTCCCGGGTTTTCTTCCGTTCTCTAATTTCCCAATTCTTAAGGCGCTAAAAAAGTAATTATCAAAGCTTTACAAATGCATGCAAAGGGCTCTAAAATTTTTGACTAACCTACTGAGTAGCAAGCTTTAAGAATAAAAGTGCTTCTCGGGGCATCTGGGTGGCTCAGTCAGTTAAATGCTGGACTGTTAGTTTTGGCTTGGGTTATGATCTCAGGGTTGTAAGACTGAGCCCTGAATGTCAGGCACCATGTTCAGTATGGAGTCTGCTGGAGATTCTCTTTCTCTCCTTTCCACTCTGCACAAGTGGGTGCGTGCTCTCTCTCTCAGATAAAAAATTAAAAAAAAAGAGTAAAATCATTTCCTCAATTTACCTCTTGGTAAGCAGCTTCTTTCTCTCGGAGTTTTCTTTCAAGTTTTCTTCGTTCATAAGCATCTTCTTCATCCTCTTCTCGGTCCCGCTTCTTGTCTTTCTCTCTCTCTCGTTCCCGTTCCCTTTCTCGCTCTCTCTCTCGCTCTCGTTCTCTTTCTCGTTCTCGTTCTCTCTCTCTCTCTCTTTCTCTCTCCCGTTCCCTTTCACGATCTCTGCTCTTTTCTCTATATAAACAAAAAGATTTTAAAAGTTCATCAGACTGTTTTCCTTTAAAAACCAAGGGAGAGGGGATCTTGGGTGGCTCAGCGGTTTAGCGCCTGCCTTTGGCCCAGGGCACGATCCTGAAGTCCCGGGATCAAGTCCCGCACGCGTCGGGCTCCCGGAATAGAGCCTGCTTCTCCCTCCTCCTGTGTCTCTGCCTCTCTCTCTCTCTCTCTAACATAAATAAATAAATACATCTTTAAAAAAATAAAAAATAAAAATAAAAACCAAGGGAGGACAGCCCAGGTGGCTCAGCGGTTTGGCACCACCTTCAGTCCAGGGTGTGACCCTGGAAACCTGGGATCGAGTCCCATGTCAGGCTCCCTGCATGGAGCCTGCTTCTCCCTCTGCCTGTGTCTCTGCCTCTCTCTGTGTCTCTCATGAATAAAAAGAATCTTTAAAGGGGGGGGGAGTGAAGGGGATCCCTGGGTGGCTCAGCAGTTTGGCACCTGCCTTCAGCCCAGGGCATAATCCTGGAGTCCTGGGATCAGGTCCCACATCGGGCTCCCTGCATGGAGCCTGCTTCTCCCTCTGCCTGTGTCTCTGCCTCGCTCTCTTTCTGTCTCTCTCATGGGTAGATAGATGGAATCTTTAAAAACAAAAGGGGGGGGGGAGGTCACCTGGGTGACTCAGGAATTGAGCATCTGCCTTCGGCTCAAGTCATGATCCCAGGGTCCTAGAATCAAGTCTTGCATCAGGCTCTCCAGAGGTAGCCTGCTTCTCCCTCTCCCTATGTCTCTATGTCTGTGTATCTCTCATGAATAAATAAAATCTTCCAAAAAATTAAAAAAAAAAAAAAAAAAAACAGAAGAGAAAGGAGAGTAACATATATTACAAAATAATACACAAACTCACAGGCCAGAATTTACCATTTGATTTCTGCAGAATTGCAAACTCCACTATATTTTTCAGGATGACCCAAATATAATTCTAGTCCCAAATTCTGAACTGCACTCTAAATTCAATGTTAATGGCTTGTCGGTATCTCGGAAAACAAACCAACCTGGATAGAAGAAATATGAGGGACTAATAAACATGTTAAAAGACAGCCTACTTCACTAGTCATCAAGGAATAAAAGGTGTTGGTAAAAGTATGGAGAAAAGAGCATGTTGCATGGATAAATTAGAACTATACTGACCAGCAAAGTTCTCAAATATTTAATTCAGATTACTAAAACCAAACTGCAGAATACATGTAGCATGCCATGAGTCTAATCAAATACAGACATATTTGTATGTATATAAAATATACTATTTATGGATTAATATCTGTAGTATAAGTATACACACATACTTTTGACATTTATACATTCAATTAATTGTATATGGCAAATTCTGAATAATTGTTACTCAAGAGAATAATGATTATTTCAGGAGCAGAAGGAAGGGAAGGATTGATTAGTTAATTCATTAATTAATCCAGTAAAGATTAACGACAATGGATTTCTAGTTCCAACAACTGGTGGACTAAAAATGGACCTTCCTTCAGCTACAATCAGGTAAAAATTTGCAACACAGAAATGTATTTATCTGAAAACCAGCTTGGGGAAAAAAGGTGAGCTTTTCTTCTTTCCCCACTTCCTTTATTCATTTTTGCTTTACTTATTCCTAAAGAATTTGAGATGATTCATCAAACATTCAATATAATTAAGAAAAAAACTTAAAAACAAGATAAAATTACTAGGAGTCCTAAATTGAGAGCTAGGAGGTGAGTTGTGGCCAATCAGTAGGCTATAAGACCAAGTAAAGACGATGGGCTAAACGCAGTGGCGCTAGAGAGGATTTCCAAGGATGCAGGCCATCTTGGTGGGTAAATAGTAAAGATGCCCACCAACTCAGGAAGACAAGAGGGAATCATGTCTCCCAAACACTAGGTGGACAGTAGTTGTGCTCTGGGTTTGTGTATAAACTAGCTTCAAACTATTAACCCTGAAGTTGAGAACTGATAGTTGAGCCAATGTTTACATGTATGAGACAGCAAATCAGGCATGCTTTACGGCTTAAGTTGTTCTTTTAGCACACAAATATAAATGGTGTGTAGAGTGCCAACCTGCAGTTCTACCAAAGTGATCAGCACACAGTAACTTCCACCAAGCCTTACCTTGATCGACTCCGATCCTTATTCCGATCTGAGCTCCTTTCCCGGTCCCGGTCCCGGTCTCTCTCTCGGTCCCGGTCACGGTCTCTTTCTTTGGTCCGGTCACGATCCCTATCCCGTTCTCGTTCCCGCTCCCGTTCCTTCTCTTTTTCTCGTTCACGTTCTCTTTCCCTTTCTCGTTCCCGTTCTCGCCTTTCTCGTTCCCTTTCACGCTCCCTCTCTCTTTCTCTCCGTTCTTTCTCAATTTCCTGTCTTTCTTTCTCCTTTTTGCCTTTCTCTTCTTCCAGTTTCTAGAAACCAATAAAAGTGCTTTTAGAGTTAATTCTGTAGCTCCAGTATTCAGATATTTCCCGGCGCAATGCCCAATACGGGGAACAAAAACAACCAAACCACTGGTACTTTAATATTAAGTACTTGTGGTTTTACTTGACAAATTAAACTGAAGCAATCACAAGACTAAATAGATTGCGTGCAAACCCATATACTCTACACAGACCAGGAATCTCCAATCTTGGATGCTGGGAGATTGTGTCAAGTGTGGCTGGTCACTCAATGATTACGCAATAACTAAAGGACATGAGCAATGTGGTGATTAGTAATAATTTCTAGAAATACAATCACTTGGCTAAAATGTAATTCCCCTCATTATGAATTTCTGTAAATCAGTGTGATTACTGATTTACTACTGATACTAAATGTAACCCCAGACTTCCCATTACCTCCTGGTTATTTACTACTTGAACATTTTAAAGGGGATGTGAGAGTGGAGAGTCGGGTCACTGCAATACAACTACAAAATCTTCTACCCTCTGGTTTGCCCACCCTCCAAAAGGTAAGCTGAATTCAGCCAACATTTGCCCTATTATCTAAATGGAAACATTTACTCCCACCATTACAAGATGGACAGTCAACCAAATACAAAAAGTTTGAAATCACTCACTTCAAGCAAAAATGTACATAACAGTAATATTCTCATTTCACTTAATTTTAAAAGCAACATATTTATGCCCATTATACCTATAAGACAATAAAAATATATCAACAGTGATAAATTCATCCTTGGAAGGAATGATTGCATATGAACTTACAGATGCTGTGCTAGGACATGGATCGCCAACACTGGATTAACCTTGCCTACAAGCTATGTTTCTGGGAGGAAGAGCAAGTACATGGTTCACAAATAAACCAAATAACAAAGTCAGACCAAGTTTGTACCCTGACAAGATTACCAGTGTACCACACGGTTTCTACACAAACTCAGGAAAAAAAACCAAAAAAAAAAAAAAAAGAAAGAAAAAACCAAAAAAAAACCAAAAAACAAAAAACAAAACCAAAAAAACAAAACAAAACAAAAAGCCCAAACAGGAAAAACAAAACAAAAACAAAATACATTTATCCCTTTGGTTCCATGTTTAGTGTCACCAAAATGAAATTTAAACTGCAACAATAAAATGTGCATTTTTTTTGTCTTTTCTCAGTCATGTAAAGCATTTAAAACAACTTTAAAAAGCATTCTTACCTGTTATACTTTTTCTCTTGCTCATGGATCAGAGAACTGATAGAGGATTATGAAAGAAAAGCTAATGCATGAGAAATCAATATATTCAGCTGCTGTGCCAGTCTATATCAAAGGAGAATGTAGGCAAAGCCAATACTGAATACACTGAGGTTACAAAGAAAAGAGAAAAGAAATGATAGCAAGAGGACAGAAAGTGAAAGCTTTTTAAAGGGGCAAATTCTACTTTCTGAAACAGTTCTAATGCACTATAAAATTTTGTATTGTAAATGAGGCTAGACTACATAAAACTTACCTCAGTGTCATACACTTATAAAGAAATATTTATTTCTGAGATAACAGATACTTACAGATTTATTTTAGCAGTTCCAATAATTTGTAGAATTTAACATTTTACTTTTGCTTATTCATTGTACTATTTATTTCTTAGTAGTGTATACTTCCACTTATGTAAATAATAATTTGTTTCAGAACTCATTTCAAAAGTTTTGTTCTAAGTAAATGAACAAGTGAGTGAATCTGGTCCACTAAATGCATTTCTAGAAGACTATGTATGCGTTAAGTAGATGCACACATATGTACATATATATTTTTTAAGATAAAGACTAGAGAAAGAGAAAATGAAGTGAGTCTAAAAAGATTTATGGAAATAATGAAATAATGAAGAGGAAAGGACAGAAAAAAAAATCATAAATCTTACCTTATTCTCTCTTCAGACTCGTCCGTGCTGTAAATGGACGCCCCCTGCCACGCTGATACCCTGACAGTCCGTGGTTATTTAATAAACTCATACCAAAACATGCAAAGGTTCACTGAGCTCATTTTTTGTTACTGGAGTTTCAAATGTTCCCTTTACCATACCACCCAACAAAAAGAACTGTTTTTCATCTTTTTAAAGTACATTTTGGAAATTCAAAACATTTCCCCCCCATAGTGAAGTCTAAGGCAGTCAAATGCCTGACAGCTTCTCACACTCTGAAGCAAATATATATCTTTTGAATTAATTTTTTAAAAACACAATTTTCTTACCAAATACGTGACAGGGTTTAACAAATAACAACAAGGGGGTAAACCACACACACAACTGTATACCATTTTCAAGCTTACTCAGACTCTGAATTTGAGTACAGAACCTGACCAAAAATATTCCTCGAAAATGACTTCCCACAGACTACCTTTTAAACTCAATTAATTTGGGAAAATTACATTTGTGCTTTTAGACATACTTAATTTCTGAAAAAGCACTGTGTATGTGAGCTAGGGCTGGGCATCTGGATAATAAGTGTTCAGCAGCACTGATTCAATGGCATTGTCAACGTGGGATTTTGAAAGCAGTAAGAAAAAATAAGATTATATAAAAGAAAAAAAGAACACTTAACATTTCACTGAGTTAAAGATCACTCAGTCTTTAGAGTAAGAACCAGTTAACATCTTATTATCTCTAATGTCAAAATACATTTCATGCAGTGTTTCCATTTTACCGTCCATAAGCATCACCTTCAACACCAGCGAACATTCACAGATGCACTGTCATTGAGAGAAGCTTTCAATAGGCAAAACTCGTGAGTGGGATTTACTATGCATAAATACCCATTTCCAAGCCAGTTACCCCTTTGCATATTTTTCTGAGGGGGCATCCATAAATATAATAAAAAACAGAAGCTCATACTTACATCCTATTCCTTGTTACTTTCCAAGCTGAGAGTTTCATCTTGCATTAGTCACCATATGATCTCTATCATAATGGTGGGGGTCAATGAATAGATTAGCTTTATGGGAATTTACAGTTCTTCCATGCATCTAAAATTTGGTAAGTCTGGTAACCACTGACCTACTTTTTAAAATCTCCCCCTCTCAACTTAAATCTACACAAATATAAATCTTAAATTTTAATCTCAGCTCAAAAGAAAAGGTTTTCCTAAGATCAAGTTAAATAACTGCCCCCAGAAATACACTACAGTGTAGGTTATCCTGCTGCCCCACTGAATCTAATTTAAATCTGACCTTGATGTTTATGTTAAAATCTAAAAATAAAATTATCTTTTATTCATATTAAAGTGAGATGACTGCAGAGTAGTCAGTAACTGAAAAAACTAAGAACAGTATGTCCAGGACCACTTTAATATGGTATTGGTTCTTCTGTTTCTTTGTCCCTATCTAAATATTAATTAACCTATAAAAAGCATTTAAAATTATATTCTAATGTAAGGTTGAATTTTTTTTTTTTTTGTCTGTTTGCTTTGGGTTCTGTAAAAAGTCTAGATTGGTATCAAGTAAAACAAGAATACTACCTTGTGTGTGTCTCTGAATTTGCTGATCTCTCGGGATATCAGATCTCTTTTGTCTTCTTCCATTTCTATAGCATTTATATCCTCCTAAAAAAAAGATGGGGGGGCGGGGGGACAGGAGAGAATGCGTTAAAGATCAATCTACATCAACACAAAGACATTAAAATTAAAATTAGATATTCTGAACTATTTTACAAAAAAGATAGAAATAAATAAAACAACTTATATAGTAGCAAATCTAGTGATCTAATTAGTGAGAAATCAGATGAACAAAAATCACAAGTCTGGCCATTAGCATCAGTTATTGTCAATGCCTATAATGTAAACGAACCTTAGTGATGAGTGGGTAAGGGATCAGTGGGGCCACTGGAAATCTGCGGAAAATCTGCGGAAAAATCCACAAAGATTAAAAAAAGAGCAAGAAAAAAAAAAAGAGCAAGAGTTTATATTATTCTGCACAACAATTTACTGTATGCTTATAGTGTAAGCAATGAAAGATTTCTGTGACATTTTCTTGATTTCAAATTACTTAATAAAAAAGATTTCACTTACTCCCTTTAACAACCCTCCTGTCACCCACCACCTCCTTACCCTCCAACTCTCCCAGGCAATGGAATAAGGAAAGTCTCACACTAGCAGGGTTTTTTCCTTCATCCCCTAGAAACAATCATACCAATAACATTTACCCATAATTCCTGTCACTGAGTAGGATCTCTTTGATCCTCTGCTCCCAACCCAAACCAAACAAATATTCTAGTTATTTTCTCCTTTCTCATTAATGTTGGAGACGAAGAATGACTCTCAAACCCCAATTATCCTATACCTGACAGACTACTAATTCCCATTCCCAACGACTGGCATTTCACTAGACAAGTTTTTATGACCACATGAGGAAAAGTAATAAGCCAAGCAATAAAAATGTATTTGGCCACAAAGCAAATTGAAGATGTCCTAATTAAGACACTCAAATTCAAAATACAATGAATCTTAACTACCCCTTGATATTAAAAACCACAGTCTATGTTTTACGGTACTTTTTCCAGGGCATATACAATCCATGAACACAATATACTTCCAATATTTTTAAAGAATACTCCCCACAATTTCTCTAAATTTATTCAAAAGAAATGACTGTAAAAAAACAAAACAAAACAAACAAATATTTTGTGCCACCTGGATGGCACAGTGGGTTAAGTATCGACTCTTAGTTTCACCTCAGGTCATGATATCAGGACTGTGAAATCAAGACCCTGGTCATACTCCAAGCTCAGTGTATAAAAACTGCATGAGATTTTCTCTCGCTCTCCCCTCCCCCTTCCACTCATACTCTCCCTCTCAAATAAATAAATCTTTCAAAAAAATGTTTTCTTCTTCTAACCTGGACTCCCTACTATTCAGTTAGCTTAGGCTGGCAAAGAGTGCTAAAAAATATAATACACTGGGGAGGAGTGTTTCATCTTGTCCTACTCTTTCACAGTGCTCCAGTGAGACGTTCAACTGTATTAATGTCCACAGAGGGAAAGGAGATGCACTATGAAAGAAAAGGTGGTTAAGAATTAAAGAATGGGTAAAAATCTTCAGTGAAGGATATCTGGTGTTCTGCTTGGAGGAGGAATAGAACAAGGTCAGGAAGTAAGGCAAAATAAAGCCAGCCCCCTTGTGGTAAAAAAAAACAAAACAAAACAAAACAAAAAAAAAAACTCTGTTCCTTAATATCAGCATCTACTTCATCAGTCAAGGGTTTGTTCCTCAGGTAATATGAATCCACAGATAAACACAAACACCCATGCCAGTGCACTTCAAACATCTGGAACAAACATTTTGGTGAAAAAAAAAGAGTTACTTGGTAAAACATGGTCAAATTAGGCTTAACAGTACATTGTTATAAATTCTAGTCATTTTCCCCTACAAAGTTGCAATCCAATGAAAGCATAAGAGTGACACCATAAAAAGTAACCCATTGAAATGACTGTTGTCAGAAATCAGTAACACATACGTCCTCCTTCTTTTCCTTCTTCTTCTTCCTAGGGTGAGAGTCAGATTCTTGTGAGGGGGCATTAAGCTCACTGGAATATTCTCGTATTAAAACTTCAATGGCCCCTTTGATCATCTGATCTCTTCTCTTTGTTTCTTCATCCAAGGCTTCTTCATCATCATTAGTGACAGTTTCTGGCCTTGCATTCTTTAGACAAACAAACAAACAAGTTCAGGGGAGTGAAGGGAGGAAAAAAAAAAATCAAGAAAATGACAATCAATCTAAAATAAGTTAGTACACAAAACAAACATGTTTTCCCCAAAACAACTCCATAGTCCTATTATGCAGTTTCAGTTTTGTTCTCAACTTCCACAAAACTAAACTTCATTTACTGATTTTTCTTATATATTGATACTTTATCATTTTCTTTTCCCATTTTCTTTTTTTTTTTTTAAGATTTGTTTATTTATTTATGGTAGACATAGAAAGAGAGAGAGGCAGAGACACAGGAGGAGGGAGAAGCAGGCTCCATGCCGGGAGCCCGACGTGGGACTCGATCCCGGGACTACAGGATCACGTCCTGGGCCAAAGCCAGGCGCTAAACCGCTGAGCCACCCAGGGATCCCCTCTTTTCCCATTTTCCTTTAATAGTTAATACTCTGACCCCCAACCGGTAACAGGGAGATTAAACTACGGTAACTAACATACTACATAACATATCCACAAAGCTTTCAGTTTTTCAGCCTGTTTTCCTCAAATACTTCCATAAACTAATGATGTTTACTGAATAAACCAACTCATAGTTGAATATTTATTTATGTGAAAAAAAGCAAAATACAATTGTACGTACACTATGAGAGGCACCATTTAAAATAAAGCATATGTAGCTTAAACAAATGAAAAAACACAATGCAGCTATATGCAAAAAAAAAAAAAAAAAAGCATAAAAAAAAAAACCCAGGGCAAGCATCAGATATGCCAGAGGCTGAAAAAATGGTATCTTTTAGCCCTCTACTTTCTATAATGTTGGAATACACTTATAAAAACCATATACACTGAGGAACCAACTGTAAATACTGTACAAGTCTTTCTCCCACAAACCACACTTATGTTACAAAAAATAAAAATGCAAAATTCAGTTTGTAATGCTTCTGACAAATAAATATCTGTAGGACTTTACTTTTTTAAAGACTCAACTAATTCTATCATTGTGAAAAAAATTACTGACTTCTAATATACTACTATTCTTCTTCCTTTTATCTTAAGATTTATTTTAAGGCCCCTGGTTAAGGAATTAATCCAGTTCAAACTACACAATTTAGAAAATGACCTCAGAACTCTAGATAATTTCGTTACTCTAAACCAGTCTTTTCTTAAAACTGGAAAAGTATGGGATCCCTGGGTGGCGCAGCGGTTTGGTGCCTGCCTTTGGCCCAGGACGCGATCCTGGAGACCCGGGATCGATTCCCACGTCGGGCTCCCGGTGCATGGAGCCTGCTTCTCTCTGCCTGTGTCTCTGCCTCTCTTTCTCTCTCTGTGACTATCATAAATAAATAAAAATTTAAAAAATATATATTAAAAAAAAAACTGGAAAAGTATGACAAGCAGCAAGATAGAGATGTATACAAAAACTTTTGCTTTTTTTTTTTTTTTTTTTTAACTTATTTATGATAGTCATCACAGAGAGAGAGAGAGAGAGGCAGAGACAAAGGCAGAGTGAGAAGCAGGCTCCATGCACCGGGAGCCCGACTTGGGATTCAATCCCGGGTCTCCAGGATCGCGCCCTGGGCCAAAGGCAGGCACCAAACCACTGCGCCACCCAGGGATCCCTACAAAAACTTTTGTAATTTAAAACTACACACACACACATCTTAAAGTGTTTATCAATTACTTGGTAAACACATGCCATGTGCATTTTCAGATACAATTAAGAACAATGCTCTTCTCCATAAATACTAGGTCTTAGTCACAATACATACCACTATTTGAGGTAGATTTCATATCCTGTGGCTCCTGAATAGAACTTAGCAGTGACTTCGTATTTCATAATTTCACAATTCAGAAAGCTACCTCCAATGGATACTAATTCCTCAGGCATTTGTTTCTTAATTTTCTTTAATTAATTTTTTTTAAATTAAAAACAATTTTCTTTTTAAAATAATCTTTACAGGATCCCTGGGTGGCGCAGCGGTTTAGCGCCTGCCTTTGGCCCAGGGCATGGTCCTGGAGACCCGGAATCGAATCCCACGTCGGGCTCCCGGTGCATGGAGCCTGCTTCTCCCTCTGCCTGTGTCTCTGCCTCTCTCTCTCTGTGTGACTATCATAAATAAATAAAAATTTAAAAAAATAAAAAAATAAAATAATCTTCACATCCAAATTGGGGCTCGAACTCACAATCTTGACATCAAGAGCTTCATATTCGGGACGCCTGAGTGGCTCAGTGGTTGAGCATCTGCCTTCGACTTGGGGCACGATCCCAGTCCTGGGATCGAGTCCCGCTTCAGGTTCCCTGTGAGAATCCTGCTTCTCCTTCTGCCTGTGTCTCTGCCTCTCCCTGTGTATCTCTCATGAATAAGTAAATAAAATCTTTAATTAAAAAAAAAAAAGCTGCATACTCCACTGACTATAACCCAGCCAGGCACCTCTGGCTTGACAAATTCTTAAGGGCCTATTGTGTGCAAAATACTAATATGCTAGATGGCAAAAATATTGGAAAAAGAAATAACTTTGTCCCTAAGCATTTAACAAAAATGGCAAGCACTTCTGCTACAGACCGCTTTAGTCAAGTCATAACGTGTGGTATTATAAAACTAACTACACTCTGAGTTCCTCACTTTCTCAAACCTGCCTTGTCATCCAAATTTTTTCAAGTAGGTTAAACATTGGGTGTGGAGCCCAAAGTAGGGCCTGAACACTCATCCCTGAGATCAAAAATCAGACTCTGAGCTACCCAGGCACCCTTTTGTCCAATCTTCTTCTGCCAACTTTTTACTTGGTACCTTCAATAAAGACAAGAAGTTTACCCACGGACTATAAATAACAGTTTAAATTATTTACCAAAAACACTGTACACTGTAAACGAGGTGATGTGTTTTTACCTTAAATCAATAATATATGGCAATAAGGCCTTGGTGCAGTTTTCACTAAAATCCCTTCAGCAATACTCTGCTTCTCCACAGGTTGTTATTTTATTTTATTTTATTTTATTTATTTTATTTATCTTATTTTATTTTATAGATTGTATTTATTTATTCATGAGAGACACAGAGAGAGAGAGAAGCAGAGACACAGGGAGAGGGAGAAGCAGGCTCCATGCAGGGAGCCCTATGTGGGACTCAATCCCAGGACTTAATTCCGGGACCCCAGGATCACGCCCTGGGCTGAAGGCAGGCACCAAACCACTGAGCCACCCAGGGATCGCCGTCTCCACAGGTTTGTTCATTCATTCATTCAGTCATTCATTCCGCAGGTTTTAAATGAAAGAATTAATCTGCCATGGGATACCTTGGTGGCTCAGTGATTGAGCGTCTCGTCTCTGTCTTTGGTTCAGGGCATGATCCCAGAGTCCCGGGATTGAGTCCCTGCAGGGAGCCTGCTTCTCCCTCTGCCTATGTCTCTGGCTCTCTTTGTGAGCCTCTCATAAATTAATTAATTTAAAAAAATAATAATCTGCCAGTAACTTGCCACTGAAACTGTAGATCCTGAGACACACATGGGCCATTTCAACTCAAACCCTCAGCTATTGATACCTAATTTATTATGAAAATAGACTTTGAGAGTATGAAGTCTGTCTTTAGCATATCCCCTACATGCTGAATTCCTATCCATGAATCTTCTGTATCTCAGCATACATGTATCTCTTTATCTCTAGCATAAAGATAGAAGTGGGGTTATATATATATATATAACCCCAGATATATATATCTGAAGGCCTAGTCCTTTAAAAATACTCATAAGCCTCCCAATTCCCGACACCACCTCTTAAATCAAATTTAAGTATTAGTATATCTGGTCTTACCTAAATTAGAAATAAAGCATTTGGAATGAATGAATTCATAATACCTTAATATCTATTGCCCCTTGAGCTATAGAGAAAATGTACATTTTTAAAAGGAGAGGTTATCAGGGACGCCTGGGTGGCTCGGTGGTTGAGATGCTGCCTTCAGCTAAGGGCGAGATCCTGGAGTCCCAGGATCCAGTCCCACATCAGGCTCCCTGCATGCAGTCTGCTTCTCCTTCTGCCTATATCTCTGCCTGCCTCTCTCTCTGTCTCTCATGAATAAATAAAATCTTACAAAAAAAAAAAAAAGGAAAGGTTATTAGCCCATCTCTCTTCACCAAAAAAAAAAAAAAAAAAGAAAAAAAAAAGGAAAGGTTATTAAGCCCATCTCTCTTCTCTTTCTCTTTTGAGAAAACCAAAAATAGTAAGATATATCACGGAAGGAAAAGTTTGTGTTTCTTTTTTAGTCAAAGAGAACTACACAACTACTTGTGTTCTGTCTTCCGGATGGCAGTCGGGAAAATGCCTGACTTGAGAACCATACGAGCTCCCCGATGTCTCATACTCACATCATCCATCTTAGGTCACTATTTTCTAGACTTCATCCAACAGTCAACAATCAAGAAAGAACAATACCCTCTCATATTTTATCTGAAAAAATTATGACAAATCTGGCATTTACTCTACAATAGTTATATTTGCTTAAGTTATTTGAAACAACTTTTTTTATCTGAGTTGCTTAACTTTTTCTTTATACCAATACTGTTGAGTAAAATGGACATTCCAAGAGACTATGCCATGTCTTCAAGTATCTCTGGGTACCATGACAAGAATACCCAGAAGTCATGCCTGTTAATGTTTTAAATTTCATCTTCTCTGGGGACGCCTGGGTGGCTCAGTGGTTGAGCGTCTGCCTTCGGCTCAGGGCGTGATCCCAGGGTTCCGAGATCGAATCCTTTATCAGGTTCCCTGCATGGAGCCTACTTCTCCTGTCTCTGCCTCTCTGTCTCTCATGAAAAAATAAATAAAATCTTTTTAAAAAAATTCATCTTCTCTGAAGAAATAACTGTTCTGTTTTTACTGAAGGTAGCTCCAATTCCACTCTTCGCAATATAAACAGATTTAAGTTGTGGTTCCTCTCACTTATGGTGATTACAAATTAAATCAAAGCCACACAACTGTGCATTTCCTTATTTACAAATATAATGAAGTCACTTACTTCATATGCAGAGTTCACTATTTGCAAATGCTACAAATTAAACCACTTTACCAGCCAATACACAGGGAAAAAAAGACTCCCAGGGAATTATATAAAAACTGTGATGCCATTAATTTCATTCAGTTCCCTGCTTTATTTTATTTTAAGATTTTTAAATTTATTTATTCATGAGAAACAGCGAGAGAGAGAGACAGACGCAGAGACATAGGTAGAGAGAGAAGCAGGCTCCATCCAGGGAGCCCGATGTGGGATCTGATCCCGAGACTCCAGGATCACACCCTGGGCCGAAGGCATGTGCTCAATCGCTGAGCCACCCAGGCATCCCCAAGCTTTATTTTAATTAAGAATTCAGTTATCACTGTAAGGAAAATCTGAAAAATCTTATTTCAGACAGTTGGTTTTCTGATGTGACAAACAACACTGTTCATTTGAAATATAATTTATACTATGGAGTAACTGCATTTTATTATTTCTTTATATAGCCAAGTAAAAACAGTAAGATTACCAGGTGAGCAAGGTAACAGAAACTGTTGCTCAATAAAGGAGCACTCCATCTTTGCTATGGGCAAGATACTGTCCTAGGTTCTATGCAGGTACAAGAGGAAGAGATAGTCTGTGAACTTACTGCTCTTTCTACCTTATAATGAGAGACATGGAAATAAACAGAGTAAAGGGGTGTGAGAGACAGATACCAACAATTTATGGTGCAGACGGACCTAACAGCAGTAAAAAAAAACTGGGAACAGAGGTGGGAAGAGAGGAATCAATTCTGTCTGAGAGAAATAGAGGGTAGGATTGATGAAGGCTATATGAATCGAATAGCATTGTAATTAGAGCTATATGGACAAAATTGCATCAGGGAGCTTGGATGGGCAAGAAGGACGTAAGATGTTTGGAAGGGATACATGATTGACTCATGGAGAACAGATGAGAGAAATCTACAGTAGACTGAACAAGCCCTTGAATGCCATGCTGTGAATATGGGCTTTACTGTTAAGAAATTCAAAACCAGGGATGCCTGGGTGGCTCAGCAGCTGGGCATCTGCCTTCAGCTCAGGGCATGATCCCAGGATCCAGGATTAAGTCCCACATTGGGCTCCTTGCAGGAAGCCTGCTTCTCTCTCTGCCTATGTCTCTAACACACTCTCTCTCTCCGTGTCTCTCATGAACAAATAAAATCTTAAAAGAAAAAAAAAAAAGAAAGAAATTCAAAACCATTAAGGATGTGTGAGCAGAGGATTGACATAATTCTATTTGTTTAGAAACATAGGCAGTGCTAGAATAGTCAGATGAGAGGAAACAAAATGCAGAGAATCAGTTAAAATATTATTAAAAGTACAAGAAAATACACAAGTGAAAAAAGCTATTTATAAAAACTTAAGGGGAATCCCCAGGTGGCGCAGCGGTTTAGCACCTGCCTTCGGCCCAGGGCATGATCCTGGAGACCCGGGATCGAGTCCCATGTTGGGCTCCCTGCATGGAGCCTGCTTCTCCCTCTGCCTGTGTTTCTGCCTCTCTCTGTCTCTGTGCCTCTCATGAATAAATAAATAAAATCTTTAAAAAAACAAAAAAAAAAACTTAGGGACAGGGATCCCTGGGTGGCGCAGTGGTTTAGTGCCTGCCTTTGGCCCAGGGCACGATCCTGGAGACCCAGGATCGAATCCCACGTCGGGCTCCCAGTGCATGGAGCCTGCTTCTCCCACTGCCTATGTCTCTGCCTCTCTCTCTCTCTCTCTGTGTGACTATCATAAATAAAAAAAAAAAAAAAAAAAAAAAAAAAACAACTTAGGGTCGCCTGGGTAGCTCAGCTGTTGAGCATCTGCTTTCCACCCATGCATGATCCCGGAAGTTCCGGGACCAAGTCCCACATCAGGCTCCCTGTGAGGAGCCTGCCTCTTGGTCTCTCTTGAGTATATAAAATCTTAAAAAAATAATAAATTTATAGAATACTTAGAACTCAACCCTTTATTTATGAAAAGAAAACAAATTCCCACATTCCAATTAAAAACTATATTCAGGGATCCCTGGGTGGCGCAGTGGTTTGGCGCCTGCCTTTGGCCCAGGGCGCGATCCTGGAGACCCGGGATCGAATCCCACATCAGGCTCCGGGTGCATGGAGCCTGCTTCTCCCTCTGCCTGTGTCTCTGCCTCTCTCTCTCTCTTTCTCTGTGACTATCATAAATAAATTAAAAAAAAAATTAAAAAAAAAAAAAAAAAAAAAAAAAACTATATTCATCCATATAGAGAAAAATGGAGAATATGCAACAAAAATGTCTACAGTGGCTCCTAATGGCAATGGGATTACAGATAGTACTCAATTTCTTTACAGTTTGCTTTATGAGTTTTTTACAAAGAATATACAACATTTTTGTAAAGGAGGGAGGGGTAATACCAAGAAAGCTATTTCTATTTTGAATGATAATGGAAGCCTGAAAAGGGCAAAAAGGGATTTTTTCATTTTTGTAGAGACAAGAAGGTAACCATGAACCTACTTTAAATCCATTCAAGTTTAAGTGCCAAAAGGAAATAGGAAACATACCCAGGTTTTAGCTACCTGTTTTGCTGAAAAGGAGTAATGTATGATAAATACAAGACAACATATTAAAACTTTCTTTACTTTAGCTACACTTAATATGGCCACCAACCTGAAGAAAGTAACAAGGCTTATTTTCATTTATTTTAGAACCTGTGTACTTTTGGGGCACCTGGTTGGCTCAGTGGGTGAGTCTGCCTTTGGCTCGGGTCATGATCACAGAGTCCTGGGATCAAGTCCCGCATCGGGCTCCCCACAGGGAGCCTGCTTCCCCCTCTACCTGTCTCTGCTTCTCTCTCTCTCATGAATAAATAAATAAAATCTTTAAAAAAGGAATATGTGGGTATTTGTTTTTTGTTTTTTTAAAGTACATTCCACATCCAGCATGGAACCTCAACATGGGGCTTTAACTCACAATTCTGAGCTCAAGACCTGAGTTGAGATCAAGAGTCTGGATGTTCAACTGACTAAGGCACCCAGGTGTCCAAGAACCTGTCCTCACTTCTAAAAGAGAGGACAAAAAAAAAAAAAGACACACAAAAAAATAAATAAATAAAAATAAAAGAGAGGACAACTCATTAAAAATGTGTAGTCTGAAATATTTTTTGATTTACAAAACTGCCTTAAATGAATTAGCACTGTTTTGAATAGACTTATACCAGTGTTCTCCCTGGTAAGTTAACCTTGTCCAGCCTCTCTCACTACCTTCATCCCAACCTGGAACAAACAAATCAACAGTCATCCACCTACTATGGGGAGATAAAAGACTTAAAATAACTATAAACTATAAAAATACCCTCATGCACTTTAGCCACAAGCACATATCATGACGATGATCTTGTGAAGCCCCATAGCAGATTCACTTGTAAGCATTTACACTGAAAGTGAAGTTGGCCTAGAAAAGAACACTATAAAAACATACCCCATTAGAAGCTTTCTTCTTTGCTTTCCACTCATCCAGTTGTGCCTTTGTCTTTGCGTCAACTTTAACAAGTAGCTTCTTTTCTCCTATCTGCAGGTCATGCAACAATCTGAGTGCACGGAGGGTAGACTCAGGTTCCTTATACTCACAGAAGCCAAAGGCTAGAAATGGATATAAAGAATTAGTGAAATATCAATTCAGCTGGGGGGGATGGGTAACTGAGTGACAAGCATTAAGGTGGGCATGTGATGTGATGAGCATTGAGTGTTATATGCAACTCAGGAATTACTGAAAACTATATCTGAAATTAATAATGTACTATACATATGCTAGAAATTGAATTTAAATTTAAAAAAGTTGTGAAAACAAAATATTTATGGAAAATTAAAATCACTAGAGACCAAATGTTATAATACTAGGTTATTCATGCTATCACTCTTCCTTTCCTTCAATTACCCTTGATGATTTTACTTTTAGCACCTTCAAACTACCAAAAGAAAAGAGAACAAAAATGGGAAGGAAGGAAAAAATCTAATTGGGCAAATTGCTACTTATTGGAAATGCTGATAAAATATTTAGTAGAACCAGCAAGTCATTGAGTCTTTTAATTATTTCCTGAATTCATTCCATCCAGACTTCCTAACAGCTACAAAGAAGTGACAACAGGTTCCCTGAACCTATTACAAGCACTTAAAAACTTTTTAAGATTTTATTTATTTATTCATGAAGGACAGAGAGAGAGACAGACAGACACAGAGGCCGAGGGAGAAGCAGACCCCATGCAGGGACCCCGACATGGGACTCAATCCCAGGTCTCCAGGATCACACCCTGTGTTGAAGATGGCGCTAAACTGCTGAAACACCCAGGTTGCCCATTTTTCCCTTTTTTTTTTTTCATTTTTCTTTTTTTGAATAGCAGCTGCTTCTCCTGTTTGTTTTATAAATATTAATTTATTTTAGAGACAGAGACAGAAAGATAGAGCGCGAGCAGAGAATCTCAAGCAGACTCCCTGCTCAGCAAGGAGCAACATGGAAATCAAGTCAGACGCCTTACCGACTCAACCACCCAGGGACCCCAAAGCACTTTCCAATTCTGAAAAATTAAACTACAAAAGTACTGACCTATTATCTGAGTTATGTTTGATTTTTTTGTATCTGTTTAATTTTAATAACTAGTCACACCATTATTACTATGATTTAAATCAGAGATACTGGGATGCCTGGGTGGCTCAGCAGCTGAGCGTCTGCCTTCAGCTCGGGCTCAGGGCGGGCTGTGATCAAGTCCCGCATGGGCTCTCTGCAGGGAGCCTACTTCTCCCTCTGCCTATGTCTCTGCCTATCTCTCATGAATAAATAAATATTTTTTAAAAAATCAGAGATATTAAGATATACATTTTAAAGGAGGAATCTAAAAATTCAAAATAAATGAATCCAAATGTGTATCCAAATACATATAGTTAAGGACACAACCACACAGAGAGAAACTATTCTGAGTGATTTTAAAATAGCAAATCTGACCATAGGTTTAAGTGTGATGTATCTTAAGGATAGAAGCCTTTTACTAAAAAAGAAAAATTTCTATAATCATATTGCTGATGATAGTGTTGGTGTTATTAAGTATTAAACTGTTGTATTTGATGAAGCAAGCCAGTAATTATTTGTCTATCATCCCAATGTCCTTGAAACTCATTTTTTTCCCATTCCCATTTTCCCATTCCCATTCTCAGTATGGGAAAAAAAGAAAAGATATATGACAGAGAAGGTTAAATAAAAACCTTTATGTCCTGAATGTAAACTAATGTGTACTGGAAAAACACAAAAGCAAAGAATAAACAAGTGAGTTTTTTTTTTTTTTTTAGTTTTTTTTTTTAAGTACGTTTTAAAAAATATTTAAGTAATCTCTATACCCAACATGGGGTATCATGAGGCTTGAACTCACAGCCCCAAGAAAGAGTTGCATGCTCCTCTAACTGAGCCAGCCTGTCCTCCCAAGACTAAACAGACAAGTCTTATAAGGAGTATAACTAATTACCAGACTATGATTTCTTTTTTTAAGATTTTATTTGTTTATTTATGAGAGAGAGAGAGAGAGAGAAGGGGGGGGGGGGGCAGAGGGAGGAGCAGGCTCTCTACAGGGAGCCTGATGCGGGATTCAATCCCAAGACCCCAGGATCACAACCTGAGCCAAAGGGAGACGCTCAATCACTGAGCCACCCAGGCACTCCACCAGACTACAATTTTTAAAGCAATTTCCCACTAAAAGGAACCAGAGTTCTTTAAAGAAATGGCTGATCCTAATTATGGGACAGAAAAACTTCTAGATAAGCTTAGATTCCAAATCCCAGATAATATTCCAGACAACAAGGTAACTATCAAAGGGAGTTAGGCTTTTGTCAAACCATTGGAAAGCTTGGAATTGCTTACAAATAATAAAAGGAGGAAATGGATAGAGTATAGGATAAGCACAACTGGCCATGGTTTGATAAATGTTAAGGCTAGGTGATGAGAATGTGGGAGTTCGTCATATTATTATAATTTTATAATATGTGGATGAACTTTCCAATAATACTGTTTAAAGAATGTACATCAAACAGGTACTTTTACAACAAGTATGAAAAATAAGTTTGTTTCTAAGACTAATAGGTCATCTCACCACCTGTTCTGCTTTCTTCCTAAATCCTAACTGTTGAATGTTGATCATATATTACTGCTCTGAGGGAAAAAAAAAAAATGACTTTTCAAAATAGTATTGTAAAAAAAAAAAGTCTGAGTAATTTTTCCTCTCCTACCTTTCCTGTTAATACTTTCCCACTTTCTAATCTCAACTATCAGCTAAATCTTCCCAACTGCCTCTAATCCTTTTCCAATAAGAAGGAAGACAGAGTGTTGACAGAATATTCCCATGGTTCAGGGCAATGAGAGCAAAACATGCAACATGTAATTTATGCACACAGGTTAAAATGATCTCACAAAGAAAAAACTACCTACCTTGAAGTTTCCCAGATGCACCTTGTACTCTCTTCCAGCTCAAAACCAAGCCACATTTCTTAAAAACAAAATAAAGAAAAATGATCATTATCATTTAAAAAAATCAACTAATCAGTAATAAAAGTAAGAGCACAATCATATTTCCACCAGGAGAATATAAAAAACAAAAACAAAATCATATCAGGTTATTAAATTTCTTAAAATTCCATCCATTCCCACATATCCATTACATGAAAGAAAATAGATAATACAGTTAAAAGAAAAATATAAATTCTAACAAATTCTTATTTACAGGAAAATTGACTATCTTTTAGATTTTATTTATTTTAGGAGGAGGAGAGCACACAAGAGTGGGGAATCCCAAACAGACTCCATGCTGATGAGTGTGGAGCCTAACTCAGGGCTCGATTTCACGATCCTGAGATTACAACCTGAGCCAAAAGCAAGAGTCAGATGCTCATCAACTGAGCCACTCAAGCACCCTTTGACTACCTTTTAATAAATTAGAAATTTTACAGCATTTTTATCCAACCCAAAATATATACATAAAAACAAAATTGCCAATATTATATTTAAAATAAACTATAATAAATTCATGTAAATACTATGAATCCAGAAAGATTATGTTTTAAAACACACATATATTTTAAAGAACTTTTTCAAAGATTTTTTTTTTTTAAGATTTTATTTATTTGAGAGAGAGAGAGAGAGAGAGAGGCAGAGACAGAGGGAGAAGCAGGCTCCATGCAGGGAGCCCGACACCGGACTCAATCCCCCATCTCCAGGATCACACCCTAGGCCGAAGGTGGCGCCAAACCGCTGAGCCACCAGGGCTGCCCTCAAAGATTTTTTTTTAAGTAATCTCTACACCCAATGTGGGGCTTGAACTCACAACTCTGAGATCAAGAGTCCCATGCTCTACTAGCTAAGCCAGCCAGGTACCCCAATATTATAAAGGACTTTTTAAAGATTTTATTTATTTGAGAGAGAGACACAGAAATAACAAGAGAGAGCATGAACAAGGAGAGGGAGAAGCAGGCATCTCGCTGAGCAGGGAGGGAACCCAATGCAGGTCTCAATCCCAGGACCCTGATATTATAACCTGAGCCATCCAGGCACCCCATAAAGGACTTTTAGTAACAGGAAAACGCTTGATAGGGAATGCAAAAATAACATGGGACATGAAATTACAGACATATAATAAGACTTTATGTAAAGAAAAAAAAGTCCATAAAACAATGAAAAAGATTAATGGGGCAGGTTGAAGAGTAAAACATTACATTTTGTTTACATTCAAAGTTTTTAAATATATATATATATTTTTAAGATTTATTTATTTAGGAGCACCTGAGAGGCTCAGCTGGTTAAGTGTCTGCATTTGTTCAGGTCATGATCTCAGGGTTCCGGGATCAAGCCCCGCATCCGGCTTCCTGCTGCACTCTCCCTCTGCCCTTCCCCTACATGTTCTGATGCTAACAAATAAATAAAATCTTAAAAAGATTTATTTGATAGCACATGAGGCCAAACAAGGAGAGAGGCACGGGGAGAGGGAGACAGTCTCAAGTAGACTCAACTGAGCAGGGAGCCTGACACAGGGCTTGATTGCAAAACCCGGAGATTATGACCTGAGCCAAAATCAAGAGTCAGACACTTAGCCAACTCTGCCACTGAGGCATCCCAAACATTATTTCTAATTATTAAAAACTAGGTTAAAAAATATAGTTATTTGTGGAAAATGGTAAATGAAGATTGCCTGTCAAAGCTCAGAGAACACATGAATTTTTCACATCTCCCTTCAGAGAAACCAGTAAAATGATTATCAAGGAATATAAAAGATATAAACCCCTGAGGTCAGACACTGTATGAAAAAATAGCAGTAGAATTAAAATTTTGAAAAGAAAAAGGGCAAATAGAAAGATGGGAACTCATTCAAGTAGATTAGAAAAAAAAAAGGCGGGATCCCTGGGTGGCGCAGCGGTTTGGTGCCTGCCTTTGGCCCAGGGCGCGATCCTGGAGACCAGGGATCGAATCCCACGTCGGGCTCCCGGAGCATGGAGCCTGCTTCTCCCTCTGCCTGTGTCTCTGCCTCTCTCTCTCTCTCTGTGACTATCATAAATAAATAAAAATTAAAAAAAAAAAAGAAAAAAAAAAGAAAAAAAAAAGGCTGTAACTTCAAGTGTCTACAAATGAAAATATTGTTAAGAATTAGGCTAATTGGGGATCCCTGGGTGGCGCAGCCGTTTGGCGCCTGCCTTTGGCCCAGGGCGCGATCCTGGAGACCCGGGATCGAATCCCACATCGGGCTCCCGGTGCATGGAGCCTGCTTCTCCCTCTGCCTGTGTCTCTGCCTCTCTCTCTCTGTCTGTGTGACTGTCATAAATAAATAAATAAATAAATAAATAAATAAATAAATAAATAAATAAATAAATAAATAAATTAAAAAAAAAGAATTAGGCTAATTGAAAAAAATAAAAATAAAAGAATTAGACTAACTGATTCTACAAAGTCAGTGATCTAGGCTGGAGGTAAAAGGTATGCACAGTGGAGAATGGGGTGCATGGGGAGCATGAGGCTGGATAAAAACAGGTGCTTGCAAGGTACCTGGGTGGCTCAGTCAGTTAAGGATCTGGTCGTCAGCTCAGGTCATGATCTCAGGGTCCTGGGATCAAGCCCCACATCAGACTTCATGCTCAGCATGGAATCTGCTTCTCCCCTGCTCCTATTCCTTGTGTTCTCTCATTCAAATAAAATCTTTTTTTTTTTTAAAGATTTTATTTATTTATTCATGATGGGGGAGGGGGCAGAGACGCAGGCAGAGGGAGGAGCAGGCTCCATGCAGGGAGTCTGACCTGGGACTCCAGGATCACGCCCTGGGCGGAAGGCAGGTGCTTAAACCACTGAGCCACCCAGGCCGCCCTAAAATCTTTAAAAAAAAAAAAACAAAAAACAGGTGCTTGCCTCACAATATGAATATGGAATAATCAAAGCCTCAGAGTTCTTTTTTTTTTTTTAAGATTTTATTTATTTATTCATGAGAGGCACAGAGAGAGAGAGAGGCAGAGACATAGGCTCTTCTGCAGGGAGCAGGCTCCATGCAGGGAGCCCTGAGCCTAATGAAGGCAGATGCTTAACCCCTGAGCCACCCAAGAGACCCAAAGGCTCAGAGTTCTTCAGGCAACTACTTTACTCTCCATCCCCAGAGAATATAACCTGCCGTCTTTACAAACAACTACACTATCCCTATCCTCAAGGAAGACAGAATAAAGCTAAGGTCTGAAGAAAGAGAACAGGCTTGATACAGAGCACCAGATAGATACAAAAGATCAGGATGGGATACAGAAAGGGTAACAAGAGAAGAAAGTAAGGTAGACAATACACTTTAATTCAGTTCTTCACCCTCAATCACATATAGGCCACCATATACTCACTAGGCATGAAACGAAGTTTGCTAGAGAAACAAATCAGCTCCAAAGAAAACTCCATATACTAACATTCAAAACCTCTAGCTGCTGGGTTGATTACCCCACAATGATGCTCAACATTTTATAAACCCAGCTTAGGCATACAAAAAGACTACTTTTTATTTTTTTAAGATTTTTTTTTCTTCAAGATTTTATTTATTTATTCATGAGAGACACAGAGAGAAAGGCAGAAACATAGGCAGAGGGAGAAGCAGGCTCCTTGCAAGCAGCCTGATGTGGGACTCGATCTCAGGACCCCAAGGATCAGGACCTAAGCCAAAGGCAGACAATTACTGAGCCACCAGGCATCCCTAAGATTTTACTTTTTAAATTAATCTCTAGGGATCCCTGGGTGGCACAGCGGTTTAGCGCCTGCTTTGGCCCAGGGCGCGATCCTGGAGACCTGGGATCAAGTCCCACATCGGGCTCCCGGTGCATGGAGCCTGCTTCTCCCTCTGCCTATGTCTCTGCCTCTCTCTCTCTGTGACTATCATAAATAAAATTTAAAAATTAATTAATTAATTAATTAATTAATCTCTATATCCAAAATGGAGTTTGAACTCACAACCTCAAATCAAGAGTCACATGCTCCACCGACCCAGTCAGCCAGGTACCCCTAAAAAACTTTTAATCCCTAACTCTTAAATATAAAGATAATCAAGGATCACTAGATATTTAAGGAATGCCTTAAAAGAAAAATGAAAGAGATAAATTCAGGAATAAAACTTAAAAACAAAACACTCTGCTGTACATGTAAGTCAAAAATAGGTTTCAAAAGAGGTTTTTGAGGCACCTGGGTGGCTCAGTTGCTTAAGTGGCTTTTGATTTCAACTCAGGTCTTTATCATGGGATCATAGGTTCAGGCTCTATGTTGAGCTCCAAGCTGGGCATGGAGCCTACTTAATAGAAAGAGTGGGCAGCCCATTGGCTCAGCGGATTAGCACCGCCTTCAGCCCAGGGCATGATCCTGGAAACCCAGGATTAAGTCCCACGTCAGCTCCCTGCATGGAACCTGCTTCTCCCTCTGCCTGTGTCTCTGCCTCTGTCTCTCATGAATAAATAAATAAGATCTTAAATAAAAAAGAGAGAGAAGAGGTTCCAAAATAGAATATATATATAAAATCTCCACACACCGGCACAAAAATATTCACAGCATCATTATTCATAATAACCAAAAAGTAGAAATAACTCCATTGTCTCTTAAGTTATGAATGGATAAACAAAAAATGATATATTCATTAAATAGAATATTTATTCATAAAAAGAAACAAAATACTGTCATAAGCTACAATATAGATGAAGCCTAAAAATATATTAAAAAAAACAAAACATGAAAGCGATACATATTCTATGATTCTGCTTATTATGTATGATGCCCAGAATAGGCAAATCTACATGGACAGAAGGCAGGATGGTGGTTGCCATATGCTGGGGAGGGAAGAGAACGAGACGTGATTTACTGAGTAGAGGGTTTCTACTTGGGGTGATGAAAATGTTCCAAAATTAAGACAGTGGTGATGTTTGTGCAACTTTCTGAATATACTAAAAACCACTGGATTATGCTTTATAAAAGGGTGAATTTTATGGTTTATGAATAATATCACAGTAAAGAGTTTTTTAAAAATGCCCTCCATTTGAGGGAAAAAATTGGCATTATCTTGTAAAAGTGAAGATAAACCTGTCCTAAAACTCCGAAATTCCACTTCTAAGAGAATTACATGAAGAAATTCTTTCACGTTCACTGAGGAAAACAGGATATTACCAATAATAACACAGCAAAACATAATATCAAGAATAGAAACAATCCATATGACTATCATTAGAAAATTGACGATTCAGGGACAGCTGAGTGGCTCAGCAGTTGAGCGCCTGCCTTCAGCTCAGGATGTGATCCCAGAGTTCTGGGATTGAGTCCCGTATCAGGCTCTTGCATTATGCCTGCTTCTCCTCCCTCTGCCTGTGTCTCTGCCTCTCTCTGTCCTCTCATGAATAAATAAATAAAATCTTAAAAAAAAAAAAAAAAGAAAATTGACAATTCATGGTACATTTCAACGATGCAATGATATATAGAAGTGGTAAATAAACTAGTTATATATATATGTTGGGTGAAAAAAGCAAGTTATGAAGAAGTACAGAATTAAAACTTATGAATTATAAATTTTTATGAATACATTAACATGTAATTAAAGTAAAAACCACATACAGGAATGATAAACACCAAATTTAGGATAGTGGATTACCTCTGGTTAGACTATTCATTCAAGATTTTGCAGAATGAAATTTTTAAAATAAAAAGGAGAAAATAATTAGAAATCCTTTTTCTGCCTTTTCATACATTTGAAATCCAAAACAATAAAATTAAAATGAGAACAGTTTAACTTACAGCAAGGAGCTGTCTTATAAGCATGTCGGAGGCTTTCTCAGAAATGTTGCCAACAAAAACTGTTGTAGTGGGACCACAATTTTCATCATTTTCTTTAGCCTTTAAGCCTGGGTGATCCTTTCTTGCTCCCAAATGCTTTCCAACCATGGACACAGTGGGTACTAAAACCTAGAGTGAAGAAAAGCAATAAAATTTGAGCTGGCTATTACGTTTCCTATCATATTTAATGTAACTTTATTCTAAAAACAATTTTAAAGTAGAAAATATATAGCATATTACTATTAAAGGTTCTACATACTTAATCTAAAGCTTCTATCACATTTTTCATTAATGCAAATTCATTCATGACAAGTAAAAATCCACTACTGGATTACCTTTCTCTTATTAGAAAGATTTATTTGAGAGAGAACAGGGGCAGAGGGAGAGAGAGAGAATCTCAAGCAGACTCCCATGGAGCCTGATGTGGAGCTAATGAGCCCTGATTTCTAGTAACCCTGACATCATGACCTGAGCCAAAATCAAAAGTCAGACATTTTTAACCAACTGAACTACCCAGGCACTCCAGATTACCCTTCTTTGGAAATTAACTTGGAATAGCAAATAAAGATAAATTGGATAGAGAATTTTTTTAAATTTAAGACAAAATTTAAAATATCCAAAACATCATAAGTCATTTAAAATTATCAAATAGGGCAGCCCTGGTGGCTCAGTGGTTTAGCGCCATCTTCAGCCCAGGGCATGATCCTGGAGACCTGGGATCAAGTCCCAGGTCAGGCTCCCTGCATGGAGCCTGCTTCTCCCTCTGCCTGTGTCTGCCTCTCTCTCTCTCTCTCTCTGTCTCTCATGAATAAATAAATAAAATCTTTTTAAAAATTAAATAAATAAATAAAATAAAATTATCAAATATATCCAGGAGTTTCTTCAAAATTTTACTCTATACTAACATAACAGCAAGTTTCAGGGCACTTGGGTGGCTTAATCAGTTGGGTGTCAGACTCTTAATTTCAGCTCAGGTTATGACCACAAGGTTGTGGGACAGAGCCCCACAAAAGACTCTACCCTCAGGAGGGAGTCTGCTTCTCCACCTCAATCTCACTCTGCCTCCAAAACCACGTTTCTTTCCAAAATAAATAAATCCAAAAAGAATTTTTTTAAATAAAAGTAAATGTCAATCATCACCACTAATCCTCTGATAGAGTATTTGAATACTCTCATAACACTCTCCAACATTTAAATTTTACTATGCAGTTAATTGCATTTTTTAATTTTCCCTTTCTAACTTTCAACTTCCCAGAGGAAGGAACAGTCTTACTCATTTTTATATCTGGAATTGAATTTAGCAAAACATCCAGAGCAGGCACGGAATAAATAATGGTGAACTGAGGGAACTGCTCCAAACCCCAAGTCCCACCTTTTCCTAGGCTGAAATGCAAGAGGTTAAGAGTACTTATCATGTGCAGGTTTTACAAAACAGCCAAACAATGGGTATCCAATGCAAGAAAAATTAGACACCCTCTTGGTCTGAAAAAAAACATATCTTCTTAGAGGTCTGCCTCATAGCAGACTCCTGTTTGCCCACAGAATTACCATCTCCTTTTTATTATGAATAACTCCCCCCTCCCTCCCTTTACAAAATCCACAGCTAAAATAACAGTTAAAAGTAATGAGATCTACCCTCTATCATAGTCGAATTCCAAATGAAGCCTGATACTCTACCACTTAACTCAAAGAAAAATTCTGGTTAAACAGTTCAAGAGGAAGAGAAGGTTATTATTTATTCATGTGTTACAGCATATTAGCATTATGAAGTAAGATGCTTAGAGTGTACAAATGCTTTGACGAATGTGAAGAATTAAGACTTAAAAAGACTGAATAATGAAACATTTTAAAAGAATAAAGGCTTCAAGAAAACTGGTTTTGTTTTTTTTTTTTTTTAATTTTATTTATTTATGATAGTCACATAGAGAGAGAGAGAGAGAGAGGCAGAGACATAGGCAGAGGGAGAAGCAGGCTCCATGCACCGGGAGCCCGACGTGGGATTCGATCCCGGGTCTCCAGGATCGCGCCCTGGGCCAAAGGCAGGCGCCAAACCGCTGCGCCACCCAGGGATCCCAAGAAAACTGTTTTTTAACCTCTGGTTACAGATATCATACCAGAGGACAGAGAAAAAAGTTTGGAAGGCACTAAAAATTATGCAGGTGAAAGTAAAGAATGAAAATATATTCAATAAAAATTTTATTTCAAAATTTAAATTTTTACTAGGATCACTTCTATAGTTTTTTTTTCTATGAGGTTATTAAATGTGTCAGATCATTCTATCTCCTATGATCAAGACAAGAAGAAGGAGTGATTAAAGAACCAATCTAAAATAACAAGTGTATGAAAAGTCTAGAGAATTTGAGGTGAATCATAAAACCATTTATTGGGGGTGCCTATTTTAAGGGCAATTGCATACTATGCATAGCTGAGTGAAAATGATACTCAAGTAGTATGGTATACATGGATGCTATCACTCTCAATTATTCTTTTGAACACTTAATTTATCTAAGTTAATCAAGTGTTTTTTAGCTTTAAAGGCAATAGCCCTACTGTATCTCCTAATTCCTCCTTAAAATTATACTTACAGTTGGAGCAGGAGCCATAATGCTCATTGGTACAGGAATCATTGGGGTCCCTAAGAAGAAAGCATAATAAATCTTATGAATATAAGCATATGAGACTATACTCTATATCAATTACATGGCACGCAAGTAGGTATCTTCACTCAGTCAATTTAAGTAGAAATGTATGAGTAATGAAAATGAGATATTGATGAATGCCTTATTTTCAAAAGCAATATGGCACAGGTCTATTAAAACTTAACACGACACCAAAAACTACTCTAAAAGACTACCACCACAACATGCTTTTGTATCAGGAGTTTAAAAATCTGGATAGTTACTGATTCATGTTCATCTGATTCGGGACATCCTGAAAGCCAGTAACATACACAAATACAGATCCACCTATGAGTAAACAATGGTATTAACAAACCTTTTTTTTTTTTTTAAGATTTTGTTTATTTATTCATAGAGATACGCACAGAGAGAGAGAGAGAGAAGCAGAGACACAGGCAGAGAGAAGCAGGCTCCATACAGGAAGCCTGATGTGGGACTTGATCCCAGGTCTCCAGGATCACACCCAGGCTGCAGGCAGTGCTAAACCGCTGTGCCACCGGGTCTGCCCCTATTAACAAACCTTTAAAGGTTACAAAAAAAAGTTATCAAATGAGAAATTAATCTGGAAACCTAAAAAGAATTTTGTTATTGCTTGTTCTTTAAGAAAAACAAGGGGATCCCTGGGTGGCGCAGCGGTTTGGCGCCTGCCTTTGGCCCAGGACGCGATCCTAGAGACCCGGGATCGAATCCCACGTCGGGCTCCCTGCATGGAGCCTGCTTCTCCCTCTGCCTGTGTCTCTGCCTCTCTCTCTCTCTGTGACTATCATAAATAAATAAATAATTTAAAAAAAAAAGAGTTGAGAGAGAATGTATATTAAAAAAAGAAAAAAAAAGAAAAAAAAAACAAGCAATATCACCAATAATCTCAGTCAGTATCAAAGAAAAACTCGGGATCCCTGGGTGGCGCAGTGGTTTGGCGCCTGCCTTTGGCCCAGGGCGCGATCCTGGAGACCCGGGATCGAATCCCATGTCGGGCTCCCAGTGCATGGAGCCTGCTTCTCCTTCTGCCTATGTCTCTGCCTCTCTCTCTCTCTCTTTCTCTCTCTCTCTCTCTCTGTGTGACTATCATAAATAAATAAATAATAAAAAAAAGAATAAAATCTCTAAGACCATCTGCTGCACTAAGAGTCAATGGGCATCTTAGTGATACGTGCATTTTTGTTTTCAACCACATTGCTTGCCAATCAATAACTACTATAGGGTATTCTTGTGCATATAACTAATGAAAAAATCTTTGCAAATGACGTATCAGATAAAGGGCTAGTTTCCAAGATCTATAAAGAACTTATTAAACTCAACAGCAAAGAAACAAATAATCCAATCATGAAATAGGCAAAAGACATGAACAGAAATCTCACAGAGGAAGACACAGACATGGCCAACAAGCACATGAGAAAATGCTCCGCATCACTTGCCATCAGAGAAATACAAATCAAAACCACAATGAGATACCACCTCACACCAGTGAGAATGGGGAAAATTAACAAAGCAGGAAACCACAAATGTTGGAGAGGATGCGGAGAAAAGGGAACCCTCTTACACTGTTGGTGGGAATGTGAACTGGTGCAGCCACTCTGGAAAACTGTGTGGAGGTTCCTCAAAGAATTAAAAATAGATCTGCCCTACGACCCAGCTTTTGCACTGCTGGGGATTTATCCCAAAGATACAGATGCAACGAAACGCCGGGACACCTGCACCCCGATGTTTCTAGCAGCAATGTCCACAATAGCCAAACTGTGGAAGGAGCCTCGATGTCCATCGAAAGATGGATAAAGATGTGGTTTATGTATACAATGGAATATTACTCAGCTATTAGATAAATGATGAATACCCACCATTTGCTTCGACATGGATGGAACTGGAGGGTATTATGCTGAGTGAAATAAGTCAATCAGAGAAGGACAAACATTATGTGTTCTCATTCATTTGGGGAATATAAATAATAGTGAAAGGGAATAGAGGGGAAGGGAGAAGAAATGGGTAGGAAATATCAGAAAGGGAGACAGAACATGAAGACTCCTAACTCTGGGAAACGAACTAGGGGTGGTGGAAGGGGAGGAGGGTAGGGGGTGGGGGTGACTGGTTGGTGGGCACTGAGGGGGGCACTTGACGGGATGAGCACTGGGTGTTATTCTGTATGTTGGCAAATTGAACACCAATAAAAAATAAATTTATTAAAAAAAATCTTACCATCTGAGCACTAAGAAAAAGAATGCAATAAGGGCAAAAACTAATGAAAGACTTACTTTTCTACTATAAATTTTAAAACGCTTCTAAACATATCTCAAAGAAGTTCTGAAATCATTCTTTGGTTCAAATTTAACATCAATTTATGAGAATTCTCCAACTAAGACTGGTAATAAAATCTTAAACATTTAACACTATCCATTTATTTTCTAACCTAAATTGTTTTTTGAATGAGAAAAATCAAGATTCCTATCATTAAGTCAACAGAACACTGCACAAAATAGAAAAAAAGACAGAGATGCCTGGCTGGCTTAGTTGGAGAAGCATGTAACGTTTGATCTCAGGATCACGAGTTCAAGCCCCACGTCAGGTGTAGAGATTACTTCTGTAAGTAAATATGCACGTAAACTTTTTAAAAAGGAAAGAAAAAGACAGAGTTCAACTCTTGGTTCTATTACATCTAGCTATGCAAACTTGAACAAGCTAAGCTGTTCAAGCTGCAGTTTCCTCAATTCTCATGAGTTAATTTCTTTGGAGCACCAATGAGACAGATCATTTATGTGTAGCAGTTGAATACAGTACATGCTCAAAACTATAATTCATCAATCTGTATATCTAAGTTTTTCACTTTTAAGTTTCAAAGCAAAAAAAGTCCTTCCCCTTTATCAACTGTAAACTACATGGCACCTTTCCCATAGGTGAATTTTCTATTAAAGAAAAGTTCAGAAAAAGACGTAGTGGGGTAAGAAATGTTTTTTTGAGTTTTTTTTTTTTTCTTTTTTGGGTAGGGGGTTATGTAAGCTCTACAACCAACATGGGACTCAAATTCACAACCCTGAGATCAAGAGTCACATGCTCTGAGCCAGCCAGGCATCCCATTTTTTTTTCCTTTTTAACAGTTACTAAATGTTTAATAGTTATGTTTCCTACCTCAACTTACTAATATCCTGCAATACAGAATTCACAATTCACAATGGAAAATGTATTGTTACTCATTACAAAGATCTACACGTGCTAAAGTGAAAAGAAGCAAAGTACACAAAGCGTGAACAGTGTAGTACTAGTTGAGTTTTTAAAAACACAGAAGTAGGAAAAGGGTAAACAAAAGCAAACACACCAGGATATGCAAAGTGTTTGTCTCTGGAGTGTTACAAACTAGAAGCTGATACAAAAAGCTGTTAGGGGAAGGAAATTCTCAGGAATGTGAAAGAGGGGATGGACTTCCTTCTGTTCTATGCATATTACTTTTTAGGGAAATTTTATGGTTATTTTTCCAAATTGATTTTCTAATTTAATATAGAATGTGACCATTACATTTAGAGTTCAATTAATCACACTAATAGGCAAGACAAGAAAATTACACATGAACATGGGTATTATGGTCTTGAATTACCACCCTAGTTTAGCATACTATTTCATTATTTACCTTTTAAAGTATTGATGCTACACAAAGAATGTAGAATGAGGTGTAACCAAACTCTGATTTATCATACAAATATATTTCCCTAAACAGAAATGACAGTATATGCTGTTATACAGAATCAGAATTAGCACGTTACCATTCTGAATAAATGCCCACATTACTATGGCATTGACCAGTCAAAAAGAAAAACTGATGAGACGCCTGGGTAGTTCATCAGTTGAGCGTCTGCCTTCAGCTCAGGTCCTGATCAGGTCCGGGGACCAAGTCCCACATCTGGCTCCTTGTGAGGAGCCTGCTTCTCTGTCTTTCTATGTCTCTGCCTCTTTCTGTGTCTCTCATGAATGAATGAATACACACACACACACACACACACACACACACACTAAAAAAACTGACAATCTGGTTTTGAGGTCTCCTGACCCATCTTAAAAAATTATGCAGGGAGTAGTCTTATCAGACATAGGTTTCATTTATCTTCTACTTCTGTTTTAATAATTTGGCATAATGTTCATCACAAAATGTCAAATTTAGTGTTTGCTCTTCAAAATTCAAAGGAATTTAAAAACTTTTCTATAAAACCAATTTATTAGGAAGGAAATTTAAGGTACTGATTTTTCTGTCACTTTTCCTGATTCTAAAAGATTAAGCTTCATTCCCAATCCCTTAATTTTCTTAACAAAGGAATAAAACGTAAACTATTCTTCCCTATAAAACTATAACACAACCGTTTTGTTTTTAGGAAGGATCATGGTTACTAGTAAAGGCCATCAAAAACGTATCTTATGAGACTAAATTGATTAACAAAATCAGGATATATGAACCTCCCAAAAATTGATGCCAAAACAAAAGTGGCTCTCAGGACACCATCCTTCTTATATTATTAATCTGTTAGATGGTTGACAACTAACTTTATTCAGTTTTCTGTTAACATTATTCTCTCAATCCCCCTATTCAGCAGGAATTCCTTTATACATTATAGAACAACTCAATTACTGACTAAAATTCAGTAAGTGTTCTATGAAATAATAAACTGGTTTAGATTTAAATTTAAATATGTATTTCATTTTTATTTTTAGATTGATTCTCTTTCTTTCTTTTCAGGGTCCTGGTATCATGACCTAAGCTGAAGGCAGATGCTTAACGGAACTGAGCCACCCAGGAGCCCCTAAATACGTATTTCAAACTATATTCCTGGAAAGAGGTAGTAATAAATACACATCCATGATTACCTAGGACAGCTTAAAACAAGTTGCTACAAGCATAAATGTCCTAAAAATTTGTACAAATATTGCATTCTACTCCATAATGTGTATAAGTACTTGTTCTAACTTTCAGAAGAATGATTTACCCCCAAATTCCTGAAGTGCTAAATGATATTCCAAAAACACTGCCATGTTTATCTGTGGCTTTAGCACTGCTATATACTTGATCTAGAAGTTAGGAGGCCCCCAAAGCTGAGTCTCTAGAATATACATGTTATGAATCAACAGCCTTGGGGCACCTGGCTAGCTCAGTGGCTGAGCATCTGCCTTGGGCTCGGGGCGTGATCCCAGGTCCCCTGCAGGGAACCTCCTTCTCCCTCTATGTCTCTGCCTCTCTGTGTCTCTCGTGAATAAATAAATAAAATCTTAAAAAAAAAGGGATCCCTGGGTGGCGCAGCGGTTTAGCGCCTGTCTTTGGCCCAGGGCGCGATCCTGGAGACCCAGGATCGAATCCCACATCGGGCTCCCGGTGCATGGAGCCTGCTTCTTCCTCTGCCTGTGTCTTTGCCTCTCTCTCCCTCTCTCTCTCTGTGACTATCATAAATAAATAAAAATTAAAAAAAAAAAAACTATATGGAAGAAAAAAAGAAATGGATGAGCCTATTTCATTTCCCTCTTTCAGTAAGGGAATAACAACGGTTATGTGGGAATGTGGGCAAAATTTTTCACTGTATACCTTTTTAACTACGGAATTGTATGAATTAGTATATATTTGCTGGTTTACTTTATTTTTTAAATAAAGGGATTTTTTTAATCTTCCCAGATTAATTTGATACTCAATTTGATATGAAAAGTACTGTCATAGAATAAGACATCACATTTAAAGAAAAATGCTAACATGTTTACTACTAACACAGTCACATACATTATCACTTTCCTAAAGTTTATACTATTATAACAAAAGTATAGGCTAAAAAAACAACAGTATCCAAAAACTTACCTGGAGGTACAGGTGGAGGAAAACCAGGAAATTGTGGGGGTGGGATCCCTGGTGGGAGTGCTGGGATTCCCATGGGAGGGCGATTCAAATGAGGGGGGAAAGACATTCTTACTGCAGCGGTCTAAAGAAAAAAATCATGACAAATCATTTTATTTGAAAACTTTGCAATTTGATATGCCTGGTTTGTTGGCCTTCATTTTTAGAGTATCTGCAAAATTCTAAAGTTTTCTTACCCAAAGGAGTTGGCAAAGACCCTCTTTTCTCTGTCTGTCCATTGAGAATTTTTAAAACTTAGATCTTTTCTAAAATAAGTTCCCAAAATGTACACGATCTAAATTCAGGATAGACTCCTACAATCATATGGGAATACATATAAAGGAAGAAAAAAATTTTGAGGTTCAGTTAATATCCAAAAATTAAATACCAAACATCAATGAATCTTTTTAAACCAAACTCAGAATCCAGGAAGATTATCTAAGGCTTTTTTCTTTAAATGTTCTGATGCATTTTTCTACATACATCAGCACCCTGAAAACTAAATGTACCAAGTTACACAATATTTGTTGACTCAATGTTGGCCAGTTCCTCAAGGACAAATGAATGTCTCAGTGAACCATAAACCTGAGAGGGAAGAAACCTCCTGACATCAGGTCACATACTAACTACTCAGATATAAAGAAAACATACAATTTGTGACAATGAGAAAATATGTAACTTTTATTAAACTTAAAAGTCAACTTCCTAACCATTCTTGAATGAAATTCAAGAATCAGAACTTAGCATTTGATTTCTTTGAATATTAGAATATACTGTACTGTTTAAATGGTTTGATATTACTTAAAAGAAAGTTAATTTTGTCCTTTAGTTAAATGAATATAAGTATTTAAGACTCCCCAAGCACCAAATTTTGTATCTTCATCAACATACTTGAATGTCCAGAACTGTAAGAAAAAGTATAAAAATTCTATTAGGATATCCTAGGAGGATTCCATGCACCAATTCAAAGAAGCAGCCAAAATAAGTGATCTCATACCAGTAATGGCACTAAATAGCAGTGATTTGATCAACAGGAGATATGTCTGTCGGGCACTAGGAAAAATTCCCCCTACACTCTGTAACTGAAGGAGTCTAGAGTTGTTTGAAGTTTTTAAAAAGAATCTGTCTCTATTTTTGGTCTATTTCATACATTGATTTACTCACCCTTCAGAAGAGAGAAGATAAAAAGTGCATGTCTTCCACTTCCTCGCCCCCTAATCCCAACAGTTTGGTATATATCGTTGTATTCTTCTAAATACCTTTCTATACACAAACTAACATATAATTATTTGTGTTTTTCTGCAAACAATATAATCATACTATACTGTTAGGTACATTTCTCCCTCATTATCATTAACATCTCATCAGTTCATATAGTTCTATTCCAACCTTTATAATACGGTAAACTACTACAAGCATATAATAATTATTCATTCAACATGGATGGTTGGATCCACATTTTGCCTCTTATAATACTGAACGTTCTTGGACATATAAATCTATGCACCTGTGCAAGTAACTCTCTTATGCAGATTAGTACTATATGTATCTACACTTTACCTCCGAATCATCCTCCAAAACTAGCGCACAAATCCACATCCCCACCACCAATATATGGGTATGCCCTTTGCTCAGATCTTCACCATTGTTAGAGTAAATCAGTGTTTAAATTATAACAATCTGAAAACTAAAAAATACTCCCATTTTAATGTACATTTCCTTAATCTCTCTTGAATATTTTTACCTGTTTATCAGACATTTCTTTAAAACAGTCTTAGAAAAGTATGTCCTTCAGGCTCACAGCTGTTCTTCCTCAGTATTCTTTTGACTTAATAAGTTAGGATAATATTCTATAAAATCTTAACTTCAATTTCAGAAAACACAGTACACTTAAAATATTTAGAAAGTTTTTTTTATAAAAAATATTTAGAAAGTTTTACAAACAAAATAGATTCCTAAAATTCCATATACTTAGAAAATAAGATAGTAGAAATGCCTTAAAATATTTAGTATCAGTATAAATTAAAAAGGGAATTTTTAAGTAATATTTTTGTAATACTTTTTCTCCAAAAACAAAACAAAACAAAAATTCTATATAAAGGGGGTGAGTGTATCTCCTTTTAAAAGAGGGAAAAAGGGGGATCTCTGGGTGGCTCAGCGGTTTGGCGCCTGCCTTTGGTCCAGGGCGCGATCCTGGAGTCCCGGGATCGAGACCCGCGTCGGGCTCCCGGCATGGAGCCTGCTTCTCCCTCCTCCCGTGTCTCTGCCTCTCTCTCTCTCTATGTCTATCATAAAATAAATAAATAAATCTTTAAAAAAAAAAAAAAAAGAGGGCTACTATCCTACTTCCACAAACTCTTCTATTATCATTATTCTTTATCATTATTCTATCTTAGCACTTTCTTAGGAGGGCAGTTGAAATTAATACCTGTCAGATAAATTAATTAATCAATGAATGAATCAGTAAACCAATTTATTAGGACGCTCCCATGTACCAAGTACTATGCCAGTAATGAAGCAGTGCCTAGCTTCACAATGTTTACAAAGACTGGAGCATAAAATTCATCTCTAGAATCATTTATTGTCAAGTACTAGCTATAACTATTACTTTTTAGAAACCTAGGTTCTTGGTGTTTATATTTCATAGCTTTTAAATGTATAATTTCTTCCGTACAAATTAACCAGATTGTTTTAGTGTATGCCAATGTATCCATTCCATTCACTTCTAATTTTTCTATGTTCTACATCTCTTTCATTTAGAACTGTTCAAAACTTGCTTATTCATAAGTGAACTTCAAAGGTGTCTGATAATTTTATCTTAATTAAGGTTATAGTTCCTCCTATGGTCAGAAAACTACAATTCTGGTGATCACTGGTAAATAATATAAAAAATCACTTCAAAAAATAAATAAAAATCACTTTAAACATCCTAAAATAGGAGTATCAACCACTTTTTTCAAAATGAACTTTTATGTTTTGACATGTGAAAATGAGAATAAACTTTTATAACCATAAAACAAAGCTTATCAGTTCTTAACTACAGTTGATAAATTGTAATACTCTCATCACAAATTATAGAGATTCAAAGTTGGCAGGTTCTTTGCAGAATAAAGTAGGGAAGAGAATTAGGGAGTTCTTTAGTTAAATATGGTAGGCCTCACCAAGAAGGTAGGTAAACTGACCTCCAAAGGGGCCAAGGCAGAGAAGCCTTGTATCTGGAGGCAATAGCCTTCCAAAAAAAAAAAGGAAACAAATGCAAAGAGCCTGAGTTGGGCATGGAGTGCTTGTGGGAGGAAAGCAAGGCCAACAGCTGGAGCAGAGTACTTGAGGAAAGTCAAAGATAAATGCCAAGTATTACTTGAGGGGGGGGGGGGTTCAGAGAATGTAGTACTTTGTAGGCCACTGTAAAGGTTTTGATCTTTACTCTGCATGAGATGGAAAACATTAGAAAGGCTTCTGACCTGACTTATATTTTAAGTGTCACTGGCCACTGTAGAACTGGAGACTGGGGATCCCTGGGTGGCGCAGCGGTTTGGCGCCTGCCTTTGGCCCAGGGCGTGATCCTGGAGACCTGGGATCGAATCCCACGTCAGGCTCCTGGTGCATGGAGCCTGCTTCTCCCTCTGCCTATGTCTCTGCCTCTCTCTCTCTATGACTCATAAATAAATTAAAAAAAAAATTTTTTTAAAAAGAACTGGAGACTGGAGAACAAGGGGCGATACAGGAGACTACTGCAATAATGAGACAAGAGAGGGTGGCCTGGAATAGGTGGCAGTGGTTAAAGTGTTAGATTCAGGGAATCCCTTGGCACCTGCCTTCGGCCCAGGGCGTCACCCTGGAGTCCCGGGATCGAGTCCCACATCGGGCTCCCTGCATGGAGCCTGCTTCTCCCTCTGCCTGTGTCTCTGCCTCTCTCTCTCTGTCTCTCATGAGTAAATTAAAAAAAAAAAAAAGTGTTAGATTCAGGATGTAGTACTTTGAAGGTAGCCAATTTCTGCTAAGGGAGTGTGGAGTTTAAGAAAGATGCAATAATTATTTTATTTGAAAAAATAAAAATAATAATAATTATTTTATTTGCACTGAGATGATTTAAATAACATTTAAAAATACTTGTATTTTTTTACTTTTTTCATTTTCACTTTGGAGTGCTTCACTTTTAAAAGGTTCAAAGCATTTTTACCTGCTAGGTATGAAACCTTATGGCCTAAAGTAACAAAAACAAGCAACTATGATGCAAGTATTATCTCTAGTGTTGCAATGGTCATACAGGTTTATTATACATTTGTCAAAATTCACTGAAATTAAAATCGGTATATTTTATTGCATCCAAATTTTATCTCAATAAATCTAGTCCCCATCCAAAAAAAAACCTTTAAAAAAAAGAAAACTTTTAAATAAGATTTCTCTTTAGCACTCATAATATACATGCTTTTTTTTTTTTCACTTTTTCCTCTTTACACTTTTAAATCACTGCTTTTTTCCTACACCATTAACTGCTTACAACCACTGCAGATTTATCCCAAGAGAAAACGAATGATTTCACCAGGAATAGATATACTGGCTAACCCCATCAGGGCACTGTATGTCAAATTTCTGAATGCTAAGAGGCAAATGAACCAACAGATTCTTCTTAGTAAACATTTATACAACTCATTCATTCATTCAACAAATATCTAGCTCCAATTTTGTGTCAGGTTCTTTTCTAAGTATTATTTTTAATAACTCTGAAAGAGCAAATTTTAAGTTATTATATAGTTACACAGCCAGCCCAGTGGCTCTCCAGTGAATATAAATGATCATAACTATAGAATGCATTGTCCCCTGCTCTGCTTATAACCTGCAAGGCACAATGAACTGACAACCTGCCCCAGCCTAAGCAAAGCCAGCCCTTCAAAATATCATTTCTCAAACTGAATTTCTACAGAAGGGAAGTGTTCAGTAACTATTCCTAAGAAAAAGTATTCCATGTCCAAAGAATGGGAAATGCTTGATTAACAAAGTTTCTTTTACAGGAAAACTTTTCAGAGGTATGAAAATACTCAAGTCGCCAAAAAGGGAGCTCATCATTTTCTGAGATTTCCACTTAGCTGTTTTCTCATTTTCGATGATTAAAAAGCAATGCTTGGGCAGCCCCGGTAGCGCAGCAGTTCAGCACTGCCTGCACCCCAGGGTGTGATCCTGGAGACCTGGGATCAAGTCCCACGTCGGGCTCCCTGCATGGGGCCTGCTTCTCCCTCTGCCTGTGTCTCTGCCTCTCTCTCTCTCTCTCTCTCTTACTCATGAATAAATAAATAAAATCTTTAAAAAAAAAAAAAAAGCCATGCTATCTAGAGAAAAATTAGTGGTAGTCTGGAGTGACTTGAAAACAAGAAAGAAAATCCTTTTGGGGGAAAGTCACATAACTCTGAACATTTACTAAAAATCATCAAATTGCACATTACAATGAGCCTGTTTCCTGCGTTAATTACACCTTAATAAAGTTGCTTTTTAAAAAAAGCACTACTTGGGCAGCCTGGGTGGCTCAGCAATTTAGGGCCGCCTTCAGCCCAGGACGTGATCCTGGAGACCTGGGATCCAGTTCCGCATCAGGCTGCCTGCACGGAGCCTGCTTCTCCCTCTGCCTGTGTTTCTGCCTCTCTCTCTGTCTCTCATGAGTTAAATTTAAAAAAATCTTAAATAAATAAAAATAAAAATAGTACTACCAATTCAGGACAATTTCAGGCTAAATCCAGTTAAGACTTGAGGATTAGACAATACTGCATCAATATTAATTTCCTGATTTTGTTGAATGTACTGTTGTTAAATATGGAAATGTCTTTATTCTAGGAAATATACACTAAAGTGTTTAAGGGTTAAGGGACATCTGCAGCTTACTAGCAAAACATTTCAGAAGAAAACTATGAAGAAATAGAGAAGATAAAGCAAATTCGTCAAATGTTACCATTTGGGGACCCTTGGTGAAAGGCATTTGAGAATTCTTTCTACTATTTCTGCAACTTGTTTAAAGTTTGACTCATGCCAAGTAAGTGTTAAAAGTAGTATTAAGAGGTGCCTGGGTGGCTCAGTCAGTTAAGCATCATCTGCCTTCTACTAGGGTCATGATCCCATTAGGTTGCCTGCTCAGCCTGCTTCTCTCTCCTGCCCCACTCATGCTCTCTAGCTATCTCTTATCTCTGCCTGCCTCTCTCTCTCAAATAAATAAAAAAAATTTTTAAGGCAGTATCAATTCTGGTGGTGTAAATATTATCTTCTTTTTCTTCTCTTAACGTTTCAAAAGTAAAAAAAAGGGGGGGGCAAGAAAAAAAAAACTATTCACCAACTTTAAGGGGGAAATCAGTTGATATCCTTTTAGAAATGGCAGTGGTAGTTGTCAGAAAAGACTACCAAAATTAAACAAAATACACAGAATGTTTTTGTAAGACAATGACTACTTTTGCTTCCAAAGGTACAAAATAGTTTAAATCATACGCAAACGAGAAAAGTACATAGCTAATTTATGACCCAAAAAGTTACTCGAAAATCCCAAACTTGTATTAGGTCTGAAGTGTTACCAATGTTACAACAAACTCATTTTATTTTAAAAACATATTTAAAACCTTACGAAAGTGGAATAAAAAGATACCAAACCACAAAATAAAAAGTACTTAGCCCGAACTGTCATTAATATATGGTACCTATGCAACACTGGGGCAATAAAAACATTTTCTTCCTAAAAGTGTTTCCGAACCATACCAAAATAAATAGATAAATAAGGGGAAAACCCTACTTTGGGGATCCAAGATGCAAATTTGGTAACCTCAAGAAAATAATTTTTTTTTTTTTAAGTTGGCTACCCATCATCCAGCGTGGAACCCAACGCAGCGCTTGAACTCATGACCCTGAGATCAAGACCTGAGCTGAGATCAAGAGTTGGACGCTCAGGGCACCTGGGTGGTTCAGTCGGTTAAGTGGTTAAACATTTGACTCTTGATTTTGGCTCAGGTCATGATCTCGGTGCCCAGAGGCTGAGACCCACGTCGGACTCCGTGTTCAACAGGAAGTCTGCTTGAGGTTTTTTTTCTCTCTCAAATAAGTTAATCAAAAGAAAGAAAAGCCCGACACATAACTAACTGAGCTGCCCAGGTGCCCCAAAAAGATGACTTATTTAACAAAAATATTAACATTTTAATTTACTTCTGTTTACAGAAAGTCTTTAGCATACATTATCTCACCAAATCTCCCAAATTACCTATTGCAGATATATTAATCTCCTTTTATAGATGAAGAAGCTAACTTCTCCAAGGGAACACAATATGTGGGTGGGGACTCCAAGGTCCTCATTATCCTAAAATTACCAAACCAAAGGCTGTTTTCACTGTTATCACAATAACATACCAAGAAGAAACTTAAGAGTTAACTTTTTTTTTTTTTTTATTTATAGAAGTCTATTCACAATACACTGAATGAAACGTTAAGACTCCGGATTAGGCTCTTGCGCTTCACATTCTTAAATAACAAACAATATCAACGTGGACTAAACCCTACGTTACTTAGACATTGCACTAAGGATTTTACATGTTTTTCAAAGCCCGCAATCACGATAACCTATAAAGTGGATACTATTACAATCCTCAATTTACAGATGAAGAAAACCAAGACTCCAAGAAAAGTTAAATTAATTACAATAGTACACTATCGGCTTAAATCACGAGAAACCGATGAACCACACTGAATTATCTTTCAAGGCCTATGAATGTTTTTGGAAATCTTCTGAAAAATTAAAGTTCCCAACACAATATATAAAAATTGCTTATACTCTACTGCCAACCACCTAATTCACGGTACTTCATACTACGGCAGTCTGGGACAAGAGAAGTCCAATCTCTCGACTCTCCTTTTGGTCTGCTCCACTCTGCCCAGTGGAGGAAAATGGCTTTTCCATAGCAATATAAATCCACATTACATAACTTCATAATAATCTTCATACTCCTAGATCTACTTCGAAAAACGTTATTTATGAAGCACTGAAGACCGAAGAAGAGTAAGAAAGAAAGAACACATTTTAATGTGGAGGTTGGTCACCGCCTAGAATGAATGGGGGGGGAGGGGGATAGTTTACTGCAACCTCCAATGGAGTAAGGGGGGGGGGGGGAAGGACCACACAGTATTCATCACAATCTCAAAAGAATGGTGGGGGAGGGTGCTTTAAAAAAAGAAAGAAAGAAAAAGGTGGGCATTAGTTGAATTCGGGGTTGGGAGTGGGGGAGTCCCCTCGGTGGCGGGCTCTGCATGACCCAAGAGGGAGGGAAAGAAATTCGGTAAACAGGCTGGGTGGTCGCCGGCTTGTACGCAGAGCCTGGGGCAAGAGCGTCCTAGGCCCGAAAAATCGACGGCAGCACCTCCGCCGAGCTCGGGTTAGAAAGGGGCCTTCCTCTGGGAAGGACTCCCAAGGGGCCGGACCATCATCGCGGGGCAAACGTGGGAGCCCAGAAGGGGCCGAGGCGATGCGCTCGGTGTGGCGGACCGCGGAAGGGAAAGGGAAAGTGGGCGACAATGCAAGGGAGAACAGCTCTGGCCCCCACGGGCCCCTGCTGGGCCCACCTGGATTTCCGAGGCCCTAGAGAAGTGCAGAAACCCAAGCCTCGCGCCCGTCCCCTCCCCCACCCCAACCTCCCTTCACCCCCAATCCCACCCGGGGCCCTCTCGCAGCCTCCCTGGCTTCCCTCCTGCCACCGAGGTACCCCGTTCTCCCCCGGTTCCCACACGCATTCAGGGGCGTGAACTCACCCTCCGCTGAGGAAACGGTACGATCTTCGCGGTCTTCGAGGCTCCAGGTTACGAGCGGGCGCCACCGGCTCGAGGTCTCTGCGCGCCGCTCGCCGGGAGCCGAGTCCCGAAGCGCCTCCACGCACAGGCCGCAAACACAGCCGCGCTGCGCGGGGAGCTTCTGGAGGTCTTCCTCTTGCCCGGCGTGCACTGCGGCCGCGGAGCGTAAAGAGGAGGAGCATAGAGAAGGACGCGTATAGATAGTCTGCTCTTCTTTGGGTCTGAGTCACCGCGCAGCCGCGAAGAACCATAGAGAAGGAGCGCCTGGTGGGGACTAGAGAGGCTCGAGCTGTAAATGACGACCCACCCGGCCATGTTTGATTGGAGCTGATTGAATCTTATGACTAAGAGACGCCATCTTGAGGTCAAGGTTCCGCTGCGCGCGGAGTAGAGGCTGTTAGGGTAACTCCTCGCTTTTTGTAGTTTGGTGTCCCGGGGCTTACAGCCCTGTTTTGTGGCTCAGTGAGGTTCGGTGGACTGCAAACCGGGCCTCTCCCAGCACGTCGGCGGAAACGCCGCCTGCTGATCTTTCCTGGAAAACAGCTAAAAAACTGGCGAAGGGCGTGGTGGTTCCAAGTGCAGGCGCACACCCCTTGTGCGAGCTAGGCCAAAGAGGGGGCCGGACATCCTCCAAATACCTGAAACGGCCTGTAGACCGTTTTCACGCGACTTTCATTCTGTCATGTAGAGGTGCTGGAAAGAACGTCACTTACTGGGTCAACGGAAATAAAACTAGATCCACGCACATAAAGCAATCATGAATGATTCTTTGATGAACGTCATGGTCAACATCTTTTTTTTTTTTTTTTTTTTTAATAGGGAAACCTGAGTGGCTCAGTGGTTGAGCGTCTGCCTTTGTTTTGTGTGTGTGTGTTTTTGAAGATTTTATTTGTTCATGAGAGACACAGGCAGAGCGAGAAGCGGGCTCCATGCAGGGAGCCCGACGTGGGACTCGATCCTGGGTCTCCAGGGTCAAGCCCTGGGCCCAAGGCAGGCGCTCAACCGCTGAGCCACCCGGGCATCCCAGAGTGTCCACCTTTGGCTCAGGGTGTGATCCTGGGGTCCTGGGGTCAGGTCCCCCACATCGGGCTCCCTGCAGGGGACCTGCTTCTCCCTCTGCCTTTGCCTTTGCCTCTCTCTGTGTCTCTTATGAATAAATAAAATATTGCTAAAAATATCTTTTTTATAGGCCTTTGTTAACTCTTGCTTCTTTTTTTTTTTAATTTTTTTAAATTTTTTTTATTGGAGTTCAATTTGCCAACATATAGTATAGCACCCAGTGCTCATCCTGCCAAGTGCCCCCCTCACTGCCCATCACCCAGTCACCCCAACCACCCCCCACCTCCCCTTCCACTACCCCTTGTTCCTTTCCCAGAGTTAGGTGTCTCTCATGTTTTGTCACCCTCACTGATATTTTCTCTCCTTTCCCTTCTATTCCCTTTCACTATCATTTATATTCCCCAAATGAATAAGACCATATAATGTTTGTCCTTTTCCAATTGACTTATTTCACTCAGCATAATACCCTCCAGTTCCATCCACATTGAAGCAAATGGTGGGAATTTGTCGTTTCTAAAGGCTGTAACTCTTGCTTCTCAAAAAGCTTGTCATTTACTCAAGGTAAAGCTGTTGTTTCCCTGGGTGCCTGGTGCTGAGCTAAATGCTGGGAGTATGCAAGTAAATGCAAGTGAGAGTTTACCCTCCTTTGGAAAGAGCTGCAAGCACGGTGGAACAGATGACAAACTGAGGACTGTGTATAAAATTAAAACATACATACTGCCTTTCCTTACCTGCTTTTCCTTTTGAATTTTACTCTGTAGTACTTATCACCACTTAGTGTATTGTGCATTTTTCTTGTTTATTTTATGATTTGTCTTTCCCTACCCTACTAGAATGTAAGGAGTGCAGGGATTGTCTTTTTTGTTCACTGCCAGATCCCAGTGTCTAGGCCTGGTACATAGCAAATGTTCAATAAATATTTGTTTCTGTTTGGTGTGTGTGTGTGTGTGTGTGTGTGTTTAAAAATTTTGTTTATTTGAGAGAGAGCAAGTAAAAGAGAGAAAACATGAGCAGGGGGAGGGGTAAAGGGAGAGGGAGAAATAGTCTCCCCGCTGAGCAGGGTGCTCCATCCCTGGACCCTGGGATCATGACCTGAGCAGAAGAAGGCAGACGCCCAACCAACGGAGCCATCCAGGCGTGCCCCTCAATAAATATTTGTTGAATGAAAGAAATTGTGTATATGAGTACCAACATAATATAGAATACAGTGGGAGACCCATGGGATAGACTATAAAATTACTATCATTTGTAAAATGTACATCCATCTGTATTTCTATTCACTAGGTTTTCTTACCATTAAGTAGGGCAAATAATATTTATTCCCCAGAGCTATCGCAAGAATTAAAGTAACTAATGCATGTGAAAGTACTTTGTTCAATAAAGCGTTAGTCAAACTCTAGTTACAGGGACGCCTGGGTGGCTGGCTCAGCGGTTGAGCATTTGCCCCACGCTCAGGGCGTGATTCTGGGTTCCTTGCAGGGAACCTGCTTCTCCCTCTGCCTGTGTCTCTGCCTCTCTGTCTCTGTCTCTGTGTCTTTCATGAATAAATAAGTCTAAAAAAAAAAAAAGCTCTAGTTACATTTTGCAAATAAAAAGATTCTGCCTTTTTTTTTCTTCTTTTTTTTTTTACAGTTACAGGCTTGAGGGGCACCTGAGTGGCTCAGCGGGTTGAGCATCTGCCTTCCAAGATGGTCATGGTCTCAGGGTCCTGGGATCAAGCCTCATATAGGGCTCCCTGCTCAGCAGGGAGTTGGCTCCCCCCCCCCCCCCCCCCCCCCCCCGCTTGTTCTCTCTCTCTCTCCAGATAATAAATAAATGAAACCTTTAAAAAAAAAAAAAAAAAAAAACAATTACAAGCTTGGACAGAAATCCTTTGAGGTTACTCTGTATCCCCTTGTTTTGTTAGAAACATTGTATATAGGGCAGCCTGGGTGGCTCAGCGGTTTAGTGCCACCGCCTTTAGCCCAGGGCCTGATCCTGGAGTCCCTGGATGAGTCCCATGTCGGGCTCCCTGCATGGAGCCTGCTTCTCCCTCTGCCTTTGTCTCTGCCTGTCTCTCTCTCTCTGTCTGTCATGAATACATAAAATATTTAAAAAAGAAACATTGTATATAAATTCATGTATTACTTGTATAATAAAACCTTAGCTCTCTCAAGTAAGTTTGCTAACTTTTTTGTAGTAGACATTTGTTGCTTGCATTGACTGGGTATCCATTTCCCTACCTTCAATAATGGCACTCTGAATTTTTTTTTAATTTTTTTTTATTATTATTCATTTATGATAGTCACACACAGAGAGAGAGAGAGGCAGAGACACAGGCAGAGGGAGAAGCAGGCTCCATGCACCGGGAGCCCGACGTGGGATTCAATCCTGATTCTCCAGGATCACGCCCTGGGGCAAAGGCAGGCGCCAAACCGCTGCGCCACCTAGGGATCCCGGCACTCTGAATTTCATAAAAGAAACCATCCTTCCATACTCTAGAACTTTGTAGTGCGGATATAAAGTCCCAACCAGAGCCAGGCCCTTTAGGACAGAGGTATAAAGCCATAATTCAATCACAGCCTGGCAATTGAGTATTTATGTTGTACCAAGCACTACTTAAGCATCTTGAAAATATTAGCAAATTTAAACCTCAAAACAACCCACCAAAGTAGGAATTATTGTGGTACAAATGAAGAAACTAAGGCTTAGAATGGTTAAATATGTTGCCCAGGGGCAACTGGGTGGCTCGTGGTTGATTGAGCGTCAGTCAGCCTTTGGCTCAGGATGTGATCCCCCGGGGGTCCTGGGATTGAGTCCTGAATCAGGCTCCCTGCAAGGAGCCTACTTCTCCATCTGCCTATGTCTCTATGTCTCTCATGAATAAATAAATGAAATCTTTTTTTAATGCAAAAAAGAAAAAAAAAAGAAAGATTATTTATTTGGAGGAGGAGGAGTAGAAGGAGAGGACAAAGAAAAGAGTGAAGCTCCAGTGGACTCCCTGCTGAGCAAAGAGCTTGAGATGGGGCTTCATTTCACAACTTGGAAACCATGACCTGCATGGAAATCACGAGTCAGACGCTTAACTGACTGACCCACTCAGGTGCCCCTAAAGTTATTCAATTTTCTTTTCTTTTTTTTTTTAAAGATTGTATTTATTTGAGAGAGAAAGAATAGCACAAGGGGGGTGGGGGCAGAGGGAGAGGGAGAAGCCGACTCCCTGATAAACAGGGAGTCAGATGTGGGGCTCTATTCCAGGACACTGAGATCATGACCTGAGCCAAAGGCAGACACTTAACCTACTGAGCCACCTCGGTGCCCCAGATTTATTCAATTTTCATTCATGGATGGGGCTAGGGTTTTTTGGTACATTAAATCAGTATGTAGAAATCTACCTAATTTTAAAGACTGGACTACCTCATTTTTTTTTTTTAAGTTTATTTCTTTTCTCAGTAATCTCATAACCAACATGTAACTCAAAACTCACAACCCATAGATCAGGAGTCGCACACTCCTCCCACCAAGCCAGCCAGGTAACTTTTCAGGAGCAAGTAACAGAGGACCAACTCAAACTGGTTTAAACAGTAAGGAAATGTTTTGGCTCATCTAGCAGAGAGACTAGATAGGCTCCCTTTCAGGATTGGGTGATCCAGAGGCTCACTAATTTTATCAAGAGCAGGGTTCTTTCTGGGTTGCCTGGGTGACTCAGTCATTTGAGCGTGTGACTTTGGCTCAGGGTCCTGGGAATGGCCCATGTCAGGGCCCACACTCAGCGGAAAAACTGCTTCCACGTTTCTGCTTATCCCTCTCCCTCTGCCTCTCCGTCTGCTTAAGTGTAAGCACTCTTTCTTTCTTTCTCTCCCAAATATATAAATGAAATATTTTTTTAAAAAAGAAAGAACAAGGTTCTTCCTGTTTTGCTTTTTTCCTATCTCCTTGCTCTACTATCTACAATATGGGCCTTCTTTTTTTTTTTTTTTTTTTAATTTTTTTTATTTATTTATGATAGTCACAGAGAGAGAAAGAGGGAGAGGCAGAGACATAGGCAGAGGGAGAAGCAGGCTCCATGCACCGAGAGCCCGATGTGGGATTCGATCCCGGGTCTCCAGGATCGCGCCCTGGGCCAAAGGCAGGCGCCAAACCGCTGCGCCACCCAGGGATCCCAAGGCCTTCTTTTTTTTTTGTAAGTTTTTTTATTCATTTTTTTTAAGATTTATTTATTTATTTATGATAGACACAGAGAGAAAGAGAGAGGTAGAGACACAGGAGGAGGGAGAAGCAGGCTCTAATGCCAGGAGCCTGACGTGGGACTCGATCCCGGGTCTCCAGGATCGCGTCCTGGGCCAAAGGCAGGCGCTAAACTGCTGAGCCACCCAGGGATCCCCTTATTTTTATTTCTTTAGTAATCTCTGTACTCAATGTGGAGCTTAAGCACACAACCCCAAGATCAAGAGTTATACACTCTTCCACCTGACCCAGCCAGGCACCTCAATGTGGGCCTCATTCTTGGGCCAGCTCCCCCCAAGCTCATAGGATGGCTACATGGAGCCCACATGCTTTTGATTCAGAAGAGAAACTAAGTGGATTTCAGAAGCTCTCCCAGAAGATCAAGGAGGAACTTTCCACAAGCTCCAGGAATCTGAACTGAATGACATCCTAAACTAAGTTTCTTCTTGCTTGAAACAATCATTGACAAGATAGATGCAATTACCCTTGGAAAATCAGTCCTGTCCCTTGAGCTAAGAGTCAAGTCAGCTTTCCCTGAAACCCAAGGTCTGTGCCAGGTAAAGGTGATATTTAAACAAAATTAGAATTCTATTAGAAAAGAGGAAGAGAGAAATAGAAACTGAGAAGCCAGCCATAGTCCACTATATAGTTTAATTAATAATTTCCTTATTTATGGACATTTGCTTCCATTTTTGACATTTTTAATTTTAATTTTTCCTTTTTTTTTAAAGATTTTATTTATTTGTTTATGAGAGACACACAGAGAGGCAGAGACATAGGCATAGGGAGAAGCAGGCTCCATGCAAGGAGCCTGATGTGGGATTTGATCCCAGATCCTGGGATTACGCCCTGAGCCAAAGGCACTCAACCACTGAGCCACCCAGGCATCCCAGGAAGGTCCTTTTCTTACATTTATGTTTTAAAATGTTGGTTTTCCACATGCCTTCTTCTCCTTACTCTAAGTGATTCCACAGCTGACTCATTTACTCTTAGAGCTTCAAGAACTATCTATTCCCAGATCTATACCTATAGCCTAGATAACTTTAGTTCCCTTCTGTTATTGGCCAGCTACCTAAGAACTACATGCATTGGGATATTCCCTGGGAACGTCAAACCCAACATGGGCAAAACTACACCTATTATTGTCACCTTTGTTTTTATTTAAGTAAAAATCACATAAAACTCACCATTTTAAATATTTTTAAAATGTACAATTCCGTGGCTCTCAGTACATTCACAGTATTATGCAACAATCACCACTATCCAGGGCATTTTCATCATCCCAGATGGAAATTTCTTTTTTTTTTTTTTAAGATTTTATTTATTTATTCATAGACACAGAGAGAAAGGCAGAGACACAGACAGAGGGAGAAGCAGGCTCCATGCAGGGAGCCCGATGTGGGACTCGATCCCGGGTCTCCAGGATCACACCCCAGGCCGCAAGCTGCACCAAACCGCTGCGCCACCAGGGCTGCCCCCAAATGGAAATTTCATACACATTGGGGAGTCACTCCTTATGACCCACTGGCAACCACTGATCAGCTTTTGTCTTCATAGATTTGCCTATTCTGGGCACTTCCTATAAATGGAATCACAGAACATGTGGCCTTTGGTGTCTGGTTCTTTCATTCAGCATGTTTTCAAGGCTTATCCATTTTATTTTTTTTTTTTTTTTTTTTAAATTTTTATTTATTTATGATAGTTACACACACACAGAGAGAGAGAGAGGCGCAGAGACACAGGCAGAGGGAGAAGCAGGCTCCATGCACCGGGAGCCTGACGTGGGATTCGATCCCGGGTCTCCAGGATCGCGCCCTGGGCCAAAGGCAGGCGCTAAACCGCTGCGCCACCCAGGGATCCCAAGGCTTATCCATTTTATACCACATGACCGTATTTTATTCCTTTTTAGGCTGAATAATATGCTGTTGTATGAATATGCTACATTTTATTTATCCATTCATCAATAGATGGACATTTGGGTTGTATCTACCATGAATAATGGGACTATGTTCATTTGTGTACACATTTTTAAAAGATTTTATTTATTTATTTGAGAGAGAGAGAGCACACGTGAGAGAGAGCAGGAGCTGGGAGGTGGGGCAGGGAGGAATAGAGGGAGAGGGAGAAGCAGACTCCTCCCTATTCAGGGAGCCCCACGAGGGACTTGATCTCAGGACCCTGGAACCATGACCTGAGCTGAAGGCAGATGCTTAACCACCTGAGCCACCCAGGCACCCCCATGTACAAGTTTTTTGTTAGAACATGTTCTCAATTCTCTTTGCTATATCGCTAGAAATAGAAGTGTGTGATCATATGGTAGTTCTATGTTTAACTTTTTAAGGAAATGCCAAACCATTTTCTATAGCAGCTGTACCATTTTACATTCCCACCAGCAAAGTTTGAGGATTCTATTTGTCTGCATCATTACCAACACTTGTTATTCTTTGGGGTTTTTGTTTGTTTTTTGTTTTTTTTACTAATTATACCTTTCCTCGTGGGTGTGTAGTATCTCATTAGGGTTTTAATTAGCTAAGGATTTTGAGTATCATGTGTTTTTTTGGCCATTTGTATATCTCCTTTGGAGAAATATCTATTTAAATACTTTTCCATAAATAAATAAATAAATAAATACATACATACATACATACATAGATACATACTTTTCCTGGGACACCTGGGTGGCTCAGTGGTTGAGAGTCTGCCTTTTGCTCAGGTTGTGATCCTGGGGTCCTGGAACTGATTCTGCATCAGGCTCCATGTAGGGAGCCTGCTTTTCCCTCTGCCTCTGTCTCTGCCTCTCTCTGTGTCTCTCATGAATAAACAAATAAAATCTTTAAAAAAATTATTTTCCCATTTTTAATTAGATTATTTGACTTTTTATTATGCCTTAAGAATTATTTATATATTCTGAATATTACCCCTGATCAGATACATGATTTGCAAATATTTTTTCCTGTTCTGTGGATTGCTTTTTCTCTCTCTTTATAGTGTCTCGATTCACAGAAGTTCTTAATTTCAGTGAAGTCCAATCTACCTATTTTTTTCTTTGCTTGTGCTTTTGGTGTCATATTTAAGAAACTGCTAAAAAAAAAAAAAAGAGAGAGAGAGAGAGACAGAGACAGAGAAACTGTTGCCTAATCTAAGGATTCTTAGACTGTTCAGGCCACTATAACAAATATACCCAAACACAGGGTTGCTTATACACAGCAGAAATTTAATCCTCACAGTTCTGAAGTCTGAAAGCCCGATATCAGGGGGCTAGCATGATCAGGTGAGGCTCCTCTTCTAGGTCACAGACTTACTGTATTCTCATACAGCAGAAAGAGCTGGGAGGTCTGTGAGATCTCTTTTATAAAAGACTAATCCCATTCACCAGAGGCCCCCCCCCCATAACCTAATGATCCCTCAAAGACCCCCCCACCTAATAATATCATCAACTTCAGGGGTTGGAATCTCAACATATGAGATTTGGAGGGACGTAAATACTCAGACCTTACCACAGGGCCATGAGGATTTATATCTATACTTTTTATAAAAGTTTTATACTGGGATCCCTGGGTGGTGCAGCGGTTTGGCGCCTGCCTTTGGCCCAGGGCCCGATCCTGAAGACCCGGGATTGGGTCCCACGTCGGGCTCCCGGTGCATGGAGCCTGAAGCACTCCCTCTGCCTGTGTCTCTGCCTCTCTCCCTCTCTCTGTGTGACTATCATAAATAAATAAAAATTAAAAAAAAAAGTTTTATACTGTTAGCTTTTCTAGGTCTTGGATTGATTGAATTGATTTTGTATTGTTGCAACAGAGGGGTCCAAATTCAATCTTTTACATGTAAATATCCAGTTAACCCTGTACCAATTACTGAAAAGACTATTCTTGCTTTCTTTGAATAGTCTTGGAACTCTTGTCAAAAATCAATTGTCCAGGAATCCCTGGGTGTCTCAGTGGTTTAGTGCGGGCCTTCTGACTGGGGCCTTATCCTGGAGACCCAGTGTCGAGTCCCGCATCAGGTTGCTTGCATGGAGTTGGCTTCTCCCTCTGCCTGTGTCTCTGCCTCTCTCTCTGTGTCTCTCATGGATAAATAAATAAAATCTTTAAAAATAAATCAATTGTCCATAAACGGATGGGTTTAATTTTTTTTTTTTTTTTTTTTTAGGTTCGAGAGTGCTTTAATGGGGAGCACTCCCGGGTGAGGTTCCATGACTTGGAGAGGTGGCCTGAGTCAGGGAAGTCGCCAGATGGGTTTAATTATGGACTCTCAATTCTATTCCATTAATCTATATTTCTATCCTTACACCAGTGCCACATTGTTTTCATCACTATAGCTTTGTAATAGGTTTTTTTTTTAAAGATTTTATTTATTTATTCATGAGAGACACAGAGAGAGGCAGAGACACAAGCAGAAGGAGAAGCAGGCTCCTGGCAAGGAGCCCGATGTGGGACTTGATCCCACATCCCGGGATCACGACCTGAGCTGAAGGCAGTTGCTTAACCACTGAGACACCCAGGCATCCTTGTAATAAGTTCTTTTTTTAAAAAAAAAATTTTTTTAGAAAATTTTATTTTATTAAAAGGTTTTATTTATTCATGAGACACACACAGAAAGAGAGAGAGAGAGGCAGAGACAGAGGCAGAAGCTGGCTCCATGCAGGAGCCTGATACGAGACTCGATTCCAGGTCTCCAAGATCACATGTGGGCTTGAAGGCGGAGCTAAACCGCCGAGCCACCCGAGCTGCCCAAGATTTTATTTATTTGTCATGAGAGACACACACACAGAGACAGAGACACAGAGACACAGGCAGAGGAAGAAGCAGGCTCCATGCAGGAAGCCTAATGTGGGACTGGATCCCAGGATCCCAGGATCCCAGGATCACGCCCTGATCCAAAGGCAGACGCTTAACCGCTGAGCCACCCTGGCATTCCTGTAATAAGTTTTAAAATCAGGAATGTGGGACGCCTGGGTGTCTCAGCAGTTGAGTGTCTGCCTTCGGCTCAGGGCATGATCCTGGAGTTCCAGGATCGAGTCCCACATCGGACTCCCTCCATGGAGCCTACTTTTCCCTCTGCCTCTCTTTATGTGTCTCTCATGAATAAACAAACAAACAAACAAATAAAAAGTAATCTTTTTTTTTAAATAATCTTAAAATAAAATAAAATAAAATAAAATAAAATAAAATAAAATAAAATCAGGAATGTGTGTCCTTCAAATTGTTTTCCTCAAAATTGTGTTCAAGATTGCTATTCAGGGTCCCTTGCAATTCCACATGAATTTTAGGATCAACTAACTGTCTATTTCTACACAGACACAAAACATAGTTAGGGGGGCACCCAGGTGGCTCAGTTGGTTGAGTGCTTGACTCTTGATTTTGGCTCAAGTCATGATCTCAGGATCATGAGCTCCAGCCCCACATTGGGCTATCCAGTCAGCAAGGAGTCTGAGATTCTCTCTCCCCCTCCTTCTCTGCCTCTGCCCCTACCCCTATTTGTGTGCATGCACTCACTCTCTCTCTTTCTCTCTCTCAAATACATAAATAGACAAATCTTTTAAAAAAGCAGCTGGAGGGCAGCCTGGGTGGCTCAGTGGTTTAGCACCTCCTTCAGCCCAGGGCCTGATCCTGGAGACCCGGGATCCAGTCCCACTTCAGGCTCCCTGCATGAAGCCTGCTTCTCCCTCTGCCTCTGTTTGTCTCTGTCTCTGTCTCTGTCGCTCTCTCTCATGAATAAATAAATAAAATCTTTAATTTTTTTTTTAAATAATAAATTTTTCTCAATAATGGCTGCATGCAGGGAGCCTGAGATGGGGCTCCATTCCAGGACTCCAGATCACGCCTGGGCTAAAGGTGGGGGCCAAACCGCTGAGCCACCAGGGCTGCCCTCATTTGTCTTTTTAAATTTATTTGAATAATGGAGCACCTGGGTGGCTCAGTGGTTGAGCGTCTGCCTTTGGCTCAGGGCATGATCCTACATGATCCCACATCAGGCTACCTGCATGGAGCCTGCCTCTCCCTCTGCCTGTGTTTCTGCCTCTCTCTTTCTGTGTCTCTCATGAATAAATAAACAAAATCTTTTAGAAAAGGGCAGCTCAAGTGGCTCAGCTGTTTAGCGCCACCTTCAGCCCAAGGTGTGAGCCTGGAGACTCGGGATCGAGTCCCAGGTCGGGATCCCTGCATGGAGTCTGCTTCTTCCTCTGCCTGTGTCTCTGCCTCTCTCTTTCTCTGTGTCTCATGAATAAATAAATAAAATCTTTTTAAAATTTAAAAAAAATAATAAATTTCTCTCAACAATGTTTTGTAGTTTTCAGCGTATGAGTCTTGCATCTCCTTGGTTAACTTTATTCCTAAGTAGTTTATTCTTTTTGATGCTATTGGAAATGGAATTTTTTTTCTTCTGAAACCACAAAACTCCTAGAAGAAAGTATAGGTGGTAAGCTCCTTGACATCAGTCTTAGTAATGATTTTTTGAGGGTTTGACAACAAAAGCAAAGTCAGCAAAAGCAAAAATAAACAAGTGGTACTATATCAAAGTAAAAAGTTTTTGCACAGCTGAGGAAACCATCAACAAAATGAAAGGGCAATCTACTGAATAGGAGAAAATATTTGCAAATCATATATTTGGTAAGGGGTTAGTATCCAAAACTCATACAACTCGGGACACCAGCTGGATCAGTTGGTTAAGCGTCTGCCTTTGGCTCAGGTCATGAGATCCTGGGTTGGAGGTCCATGTAGGGCTTCCTGATCAGCAGGAGGTTTTCTTCTCCCTCTCCCTCTCTCTCTGTAATCTCTTTCACTCTCTCTCAATAAAATCTTTTTTAAAAAAAGAACTCATACCTGGGATGCCTGGGTGGTGCAGCGGTTTAGTGCCTGCCTTCCCCCAAGGGCATGATCCTGGAGTCCCAGGATCCAGTCCCACATTGGGCTCCCTGCATGGAGCCTGCTTCTCCCTCTGCCTGTGTCTCTGCCTCTCTCTCTCTGTGTCTCTCATGAATAAATAAATGAAATCTTTAAAAATAATAAATAATAAAATTAAAATTAAAAAATTAAGAAGAACTCATACAACCCAACAGAAAAATAGAATATTATTTTCATACAGTTGGCCAACAAATACATAAAAGGTATTCAACATTACTAATAATTAGGAAAATGCAAATTAAAACTGAAATGAGATGTCATCTCACACCTGTCAGAATGCCTAGTATCAAAAAGATAAGAAATAACAAGTGGTGGTAAGGATGTGGAAAAAAGGGAGCCCTCTTACACTGTTGCTTGGAAATGTAAATTGGTATAGCCATTATGGAAAACAGTATGGAGGCTCCCCCTAAAATTAAAAATAGAACTACCAATGGGCCTGGGTGGCTCAGTTGCTAAACATCTGACTCTTTATTTTGGGTCAGGTCATAATCTCAGGGTCATGAGATAGAGCCCTGTGTTGGGCTCTATGCTTAGCGCAGAGTTTGCTTGAGGTTCTCTTTCTCTCCCTCTGCCTTTCCCCTCATTCATGCTCTTTAAATCAATCAATCAATCAATCAATCTACCATATCATCCATTAATTTCACTTCTGGATATTTATCTGAAGAAAATGAAAAAAAAAAACTAACTTGAAAAGGATATATGTACCCCCATGTTCACTGTAGCATTATTTACAATAGTCAAGATATGGAAACAACCTACATGTCCCTTAGTAGATCAACGGATAAAGAAAGGGTGGTATATATACACAATGGGATATTATTTACCTATAAACAATGAAATCTTGCCATTAGCAAAACATGGTTGGACCATGAAGGCATTATGCAACCCTAGGGATTTTAAAAGACCATATAGGGGGATCCCTGGGTGGCACAGCGGTTTAGCGCCTGCCTTTGGCCCGGGGCGTGATCCTGGAGACCCGGGATCGAATCCCACGTCGGGCTCCCGGTGCATGGAGCCTGCTTCTCCCTCTGCCTGTGTCTCTGCCTCTCTCTCTCTCTCTCTCTGACTATCATAAATTAAAAAAAAAAATAAAAAAAATAATAAAAATAAAAATTAAAAAATTAAAAGACCGTATAGGGATCCCTGGGTGGCGCAGCAGTTTGGCGCCTGCCTTTGGCCCAGGGCACGATCCTGGAGACCCGGGATCGAATCCCCCACATCGGGCTCCCGGTGCATGGAGCCTGCTTCTCCCTCGGCCTATGTCTCTGCCTCTCTCTCTCTCTCTCTCTCTCTCTCTGTGACTATCATAAATAAATAAAAATTGAAAAAAAATATTAAAAAAAAATAAAAGACCGTATAGTCTCACTTTTAGGTGGAATAAAAAAAAAAAACTCTACAAAACTGATAGATAAAGAGAAGAGATTGGTGGTTACCTAAGGTGAAGGGGAGGAGGTGAAATGGGTGAAGGAAGTCAAAAAGTACAGATTTCCAGTTATAAAAAAAAAATCCAGTTATAAATTAAATGTCATGAGGATATAATGTACTACATAATGACTACAGTTAATGTTAATACATTTGAAAGTTGCTAAGAGAGTAAATCTTAAAAATTCTTATGAGAAAGAAAGTTTTGTAACTATGTATGGTGACGGATATTAAACTAGACATATTGTATTGATCATTTCACTAGTATACACAAATATACAAGCACCTGATGTAAATATGTTACATGACAATTGTATCTCCATAAAATAAAATAAGATGGAAAGTGTTCCCTACTCTTCTGTTTTCTAAAAGAATTTGTGGGGATCCCTGGGTGGCGCAGCGGTTTAGCGCCTGTCTTTGGCCCAGGGCGCGATCCTGGAGACCCGGGATCGAATCCCACATCGGGCTCCCGGTGCATGGAGCCTGCTTCTCCCTCTGCCTGTGTCTCTGCCTCTCTCTCTCTCTCTCTGTGACTATCATAAATAAATAAAATTAAAAAAAAAATAAAAGAATTTGTGTAGAATTTTATTATTTTTTTTTCAATAAATGTTTAATAGAATTCACCAGCAAAGCCGTCTGTGCTTGGAATTGTCTTTCTTGGGATCCCTGGGTGGCACAGCAGTTTGGCGCCTGCCTTTGGCCCAGGGCGCGATCCTGGAGACCCGGGATCGAATCACACAGGCAGAGGGAGAAGCAGGCTCCACGCCGGGGGCCCGACTCGGGACTCAGTCCCTGGACCCCGGGATCGCGCCCTGGGCCAAAGGCAGGCGCCAAACCGCTGAGCCACCCAGGGATCCCCTCTTAGAAGGTTTTAAACTAAAATTCATCTTAAGAGAGCTATAGATCTGAGTTCTCCCTGAGAAATGTTCTCTTCCTTTGTATTTCCCCCTGTAAATTCTAGTCCCTATGATCTCTCCATACTCTGAACTATCTCTGTTTCTCTCTCTCTCTCTTTTTTTTTACCAAATATTTTTTTTTATTTATTTATGATAGTTACAGAGAGAGAGAGGGAGGCAGAGACACAGGCAGAGGGAGAAGCAGGCTCCATGCGGGGAGCCCGACGTGGGATTCGATCCCGGGTCTCCGGGATCGCCCTGGGCCAAAGGCAGGCGCCAAACCGCTGCGCCACCCAGGGATCCCTGTTTCTCTCTTTTTTTAAGGCTTTATTTTTAAGTAATCTCTATACTCAATGTGCGGCTTGAACTCACAAGCTCAAGATCAAGAGTCAGATGCTCTACCAACTGAACCAACTAGGCACCCCTGAATATTCTCTGAGTGAAACTGCTAGGATCAGTTTGGGTTCTCATTCCTTCTCCCAAACTTCGAAACTCTCTCCAGGTAGTAACACTGTGGCAACCCACTATTGTAGGGCTCATCTTGTTTCTCTTTTTTCAGACATTAACGTCTTTTGCTGCTTGTTGTCTAAAAATCCTTGTTTTATATATTTTGTCTAGCTTTCTAGCTGCTTGATGTGGGTGGGTAGATCTGGTTCCTATTACCCCATCACAGCCAAAAGCAGGAGCCCGTCCATTGAATTTTTTTTTTTTTTTAAGATTTATTTATTTGAGATGGGCAAGGGGCCAGGAGACAGGGAGAGAGAGAATCTTTTTTTTTTTTTTTTAATTTTTTTTATTTATTTATGATAGAGAGAGAGAGAGAGAGAGAGAGGGGGGCAGAGACACAGGCAGAGGGAGAAGCAGGCTCCATGCACCAGGAGCCCGATATGGGATTCGATCCCGGGTCTCCAGGATCGCGCCCTGGGCCAAAGGCAGGCGCTAAACCACTGCGCCACCCAGGGATCCCGGGAGAGAGAGAATCTTAAGGGGACTCCCCACTGAGCACAGAGCATGACATAGGGCTCAATCCTACAACCCTGAGATCATTACCTGATCTGAAACCAAGAGTTGGATACTCAACCATCTGAGCCACCCAGGCACCCCAGAAAGCCCACTGAATTTTTAAGATTAATTTTTTATTTTCTCCCTAAAAGTTCTGCCTCATTTTTTATTTTTTACAGATTCTTCCTAGTTTTATCAAATAATTCAATAATTTCTCTATATATGATTAATATATTTGATATGACAACAGCTCAGAATCTCAGAGGTAAACATATCTCACTGTTTGCTGATTCTTATGGAACGGGCTTGTTTTAATCTAAGTTTATCTTTGACAATATTTAGGAGTTTGGGTTGAAGATGTTTTCTTCCAGAAAGGGTTTTCATATACATTGGCTTTGGGCCCCAGTGCACTCACTACTAGCCTGGGATCACTGCAATTCAAACTCAGACCCTCATGGGGGTAAAACTATGTTTACAAATTCTTAGTTAATGGGCAGCCCAGGTGGCTCAGTGGTTTAGCACCTGCCTTTGGCCCAGGGCATGATCCTAGAGTCCCAGGATTGAGTCCCACATCAGGCTCCCTGGATGGAGCCTGCTTCTCCCTCTGACTGTGTTGTGTCTCTGCCTCTCTCTCTGTGTTTCTCAAAAAAAAAAAAAAAAAAAAAAAAACAACTAAATTATTGGTTAAAACTATGATTATCACTATTATTAGCAGTAGCATTATCATTATTATAGTATAGTCTACTGGATTCACACAAACAAAGACAGGTTTCTTTTTTGTTCCTTTTGCTGGTGGCAATTTTTTTTTCTAGCTCACCCTTTCACTCAGCCTGTTGAGGCTCTAAAATCTTTTTTTCAGAGGCTTTCTTTTATTGCCCAAGACTTAGTCTCCTATTTTCCTACATCATTACTAGTTATCATGACTCTAGGATAGGCCCCTTGGGCTTCCCCACAAATTTACCACTCTGGAATTTTATATTTCATTTTTTAAAAACACTTGGGGATTCCTCTTCCCTTCTCCCCAGTTTAGTACTGCATTTAAATGTATATTAGTGTAGGGCAGCTTGGGTGGGGCTCAGCGGTTTAGCGCTGCCTTCAGCCCAGGGTGTGATCCTGGAGGTGCGGGTCTCGATTCCCGCGTTTTAAAATCTTTTAAAAAATGTATATTAGTGTAGTTTATCCAATATCTGAGTATTTTGCTACATAAGCCTTTTTAGAATATCAAGTCAGGCATACTCTTTTTTTTTTTTTTTTTTTTAAGATTTTATTTATGTATTCGTGAGAGACACAGAGAGAGAGGCAGAGACATAGGCAGAGGGGGAAGCAGAAGCAGGCTCCCCACAGGAAGCCCAGTATGGGACTTGATCCTAGGACTCTGGGATCATGCCCAAGTCAGGCACACTCTTAATTTTTTTTTTTTTATTTTTATTTATTTATGATAGTCACAGAGAGAGAGAGAGGCAGAGACACAGGCAGAGGGAGAAGCAGGCTCCATGCACCGGGAGCCCGACGTGGGATTCGATCCCAGGTCTCCAGGATCGGCCCCGGGCCAAAGGCAGACGCCAAACCGTTACGCCACCCAGGGATCCCGAGGCACACTCTTAAAAATGGAAGCCTCATTATAAATTCCAAATTATTCCATTTATTTATTCATTTATAATTGATTTGTTTGTTTGTTTGTTTATTCTATTGTTCTGGATTCATGGTCCTTGGTCAGCCCACAACAAATGTTTCATTGATGCTTACACAACAGGTATATCTCCAAATTTAGGAAAGACATTATAACTAATAGGGCAAACTCAGTAACAACTGCCACTCTATTCATTGTTTTTGGATGTCAATTCCAAATTCCCTGGGCAGTTTGTGATTGGCACAACTAGGGATCAGACTGATAGAACTAGTGTGATGGTCAGGGCCCACCTCTGAGGATTGATGTGAGTGACCATCTTCAGAGAAAGAGAAAGTAATTATTGATCTAGAAGATATTTTCAAAGATATCTATTTTTGCCTTCTCTACCTGCCATAGAGTTTCAAAAAAGTTAATAATTCCAAATGCCGTATAACTGGTTTAGCCTTAGCAGTAGAAATAACAGGCAGTGTGTGAATGCTGACTGAATTCCTATGTTGAAAACAACTTTGGGCCATATTTTCTTTTCTCAATTCATGGTATGGTTACCACAGAAAGGAAAGCTTTCATTCGATGAGATTTTTTTTCTTTTAGATGTTTTCTCTTTTATGAATTATTTTTGGTATCATGTCTAAGAACTCTTTACCTAGCCTAGGTCTTGGATTTTCTCATGTTTTCTTTTGAAAGCCCATTACCTAGGACACCTGGGTGGCTCAGTGGTTGGGAGTTGGCCTTTGGCCCAGGGTGTGATCCTGGAATCCTGGGATTGAATCCCACATCGGGCTCCCTGTGTGGACCCTGCTTCTCCCTCTGCCTGTGTCTCTGCTTCAATCTCTCTCTCTGTGTCTCTCATGAATAAATAAAAAAATCTTAAGAAAAAAAAAAAGAAATCCTATTACCTTTATTTATTTTTTATTTATTTATTTAAAACAAATTTTTTTCCTATTACCTTTAAATCTATGATCAGTTCTGAAGTGGTATTTTTCCTGAAGACTTTATTTTTATTTATTTAATTTTTAAAGATTTATTTATTTATTTATTTATGATAGAGAGAGAGAGAGAGAGAGAGAGGCAGAGACACAGGAGGAGGGAGAAGCAGGCTCCATGCTGGGAGCCTGACGCAGGACTCGTTCCAGGACTCCAGGATCATGCCCTGGGCCCAAGGCAGGTGCTAAACCGCTGAGCCACCCAGGGATCCCCAAGACTTTATTTTTAAATAATCTCTATATCCAATATAGGGCTTGAACTTACAACCCTGAGATCAAAAGTTGCATGCTTCCCCCACTGAGCCAGCCTGGCATCCCCAGTTTTTAATTAACTTTTGTGTAATTACATATGAGGTTCAGGTTCAGGTTAATTTTTTTTCCCTATTTTTTGTCCAAGTGCTCCAGCACCATCCTTCCTCTAGGATATAGGAAAGACTATACTTCCTGTATTGAATTGCTTTTGTACCTTTGTCAAAAATTGGTTGGGTGCAGGTCCAAAGATGAGGAGTGGAGAGGCAAACAAGGTCCTGAGCATGTTATTTGATTCCTAGATTGGCTTTTGGTTGAAACTGTAATTGTCCAGATTTTTCAGTTATGTGAGCTAGTACATTTCTTTTATTGATTAAGGCAGTTTGATTTGTGGTTTGTGTCTTTTTTTTTTTTTTTAATTTTTATTCATGATAGGCACACAGTGAGAGAGAGAGAGGCAGAGACACAGGCAGAGGGAGAAGCAGGCTCCATGCACCGGGAGCCTGATGTGGGATTCGATCCCGGATCTCCAGGATCGCGCCCTGGGCCAAAGGCAGGCGCCAAACCGCTGCGCCACCCAGGGATCCCTTTTTTTTTTATTTTTTTATTTTTTTTTAATTTTTTTTATTTTTTTAAATTTTTATTCATGATAGGCACACAGTGAGAGAGAGAGAGGCAGAGACACAGGCAGAGGGAGAAGCAGGCTCCATGCACCGGGAGCCTGTGGTTTGTGTCTTAACTAATGGAAGAATGATACAGCTCATATATTGGCTGGACTTAAGTATAACCTGATGAAATACCTTATATTTAGAGAACAAGCAGAAATGGAGTAAGGCCAGCCATTTAAGTATAGATTAAAACAAGGTGCTCTTGGCAAAATCCAGGATTGCCCCTAATTTGTTATTTTGTGGTCCAAAATCCAACATCCCTTTCTATTTGGAGGTAGTCCCTCACCATGTCATGCCTCCCATTCTGGAGCTCAAGAGAAAAGATACTCCCTCTTGGGGCATCTGGATGGCTCATTTGGTTGGGTGTCTGCCTTTGGCTCAGGTCATGATCTCAGGGTCCTGGGATTGAGCCCCAACTCCCTGTATAGGGCTCAATACAGGGACTTGCCCCTCCCCCCCCACACCCACATGTTCTCTGTCTTTCTCTCCCTTGCTCACCTGTACTCTCTCTCTCTCAAATAAAAAAACAAAATCTTAAAAAAAGAAAAATATCCTCCCTCTTTCCATTTGGGATACATCCAAGTTGTGATCTGTGTAAGACCTTAGATTCTCCTGCCCAGGATCTTGAATCTTGAAAGACAGATATACTTCTTTATTTTATTTTTTTTAAGTTTATTTATTTATGATAGTCACAGAGAGAGAGAGAGAGAGAGAGAGAGGCAGAGACACAGACAGAGGGAGAAGCAGGCTCCATGCACTGGGAGCCCGATGTGGGATTCGATCCCGGGTCTCCAAGATCACGCCCTGGGCCAAAGACAGGCGCCAAACCCCTGCGCCACCCAGGGATCCCTTGAAAGACAGATATAAAAGTGCAGAAAAGTTTAGAAATTATTCACAGCAGTGCTGCTGTATTACTTTTCCATTGTTCCTGTACCAAATTACCATAAATGTAATAGGTTAAAAGAAACTAGATTTATTATCTTATGCTTTTTTTTATGCTTTATTTTTTAAAACATTTTATTTATTTATTTGAGAGAGAGATTGAGACAGAGAGCATGAGCAGGGTAGAGGGGTAGATGGAGAGAGAGAGGGAGAAAGAAGCAGGTTCCCTGTGAGCAGGATATGTGGGGTTTGATCCCAGGACCCTGGATGCTTAACCAACTGAGCCACTCAGCCTCCCCACTTACTTTTTTTTTTTTTTTTTTAAAGCAAGGGGACAGGACCCATAGGTAGGAAGAGCTACCTTTATAGTTTCATACATCGGAAGCCGAATACAAGTTCACCGGAGTAAAATCAAGGTGTTGACAAGACTGTGTTCCTTCCCCAGTTTGTAGGGGATTATCTGTTTCCTTGAGTTTTCCGAGCTTCTAACCACTCCCTCCTCCTCCCCCAGCCCAGGATTCCTTGGCTCCTGGTTCCGTTTCTCCATTTTCAAAGCCAGGAACTCTGACTCTTTCTGTCATCATGTCTATGATTACAGCTGGGAAAGGCTGTCTGCTCTGTGATTAGATCACATAACCACCTGCATAACCCAAGACCCTCTTCCCATCTCAAGATCCTTAACTTTAGTCACATGTGCAAAGTCCCTTTCACCATGTAATGTACCATCTACAGGATTTGAGAATTAGAATGTGGACATCTCTAGAGGCCATTATGCTGCTTGATACTTCTGCTGTAGTTGAGAGTGCAGTGGTGGCAAGATCATAGAGAGTGCAGTAGAGAAAGTATTCGGTGGAGACAACACTAATAATGGCATCCTACCCTAACCTGCACGGTGTGATTCTTGCTAACTGCTACCCTGATACCTGACTAGTTTTTGAGCCTGATGTTCCAAACTTCTCGTCAAGCCTAAGATATCTAATAGCTATCCTATCGATTAACTTTCTTCTTAAATACAGAGTACTTTCTGAGTTCTGTTTTGGTAGGTAGCTACATAATTTCAAAGAGAAAGGTAACTTTAGAATTCAGTTATCCTGGTTCCCTGGACAAAGACTATCTCTAATAAGAGGTCTATACATGTTAGCCTTTTACCATACATATTCAATTATCTGACTACTTTTCTCTTGTTCTGATTCTATACTCACCAAGTACCTTTTCAGCAGGCTTCTCCATAGGACTATTGTCATGAGAACTATTATCATGGGAACAAATGTGCTGTGTTAATTTTGAGCATTCCAGTCTGAGTATCAGTAATATTTCATTTTTAAACTATTGGATTGGCATCCTCTATCTGGTAAGATTGTTTAAGAGAAAAAGAGAGAGAGAGAGAGAGAGAGAACCCACTCGAGGTGAGTGATAAAATAAAAATTCTGTACATGTAAGGCTGAAGGTTAGATTCTGGGCTCTGGCAAATTTACCAAGGAAATGAACGTCATCTCTTAGCACCATTTGGGAATTTGGGAATTGGATTTATCTTAAGCCATACTGGATACCTGGATGTAGCCACTTAGACATGTTTATTTCAGGGGCTCCTGGGTGGTTAAGTGGTTGAGCATCTACCTTTGGCTCAGGTTGTGATCCCAGGGTTTGGGGATCGGGTCCCACATTAGGATCCCCACAGGGTTTCTCCCTCTTCCCATGTCTCTGCCCCTCTCTCTGGGTCTCTCATGAATGAATAAATAAAATCTTAAAAAAAAAGAAATGTTTATTTTAGGGGGGCCTGGGTGGCTTAGTGGGTCAGGTGTCCAACTCTTGATTTCAGCTTGGTTTGTGAGCTCAGGGGCCTGAGATAGGACTTCACATTGGACTCTGTGCTCAGCAGGGAGTCTGCTTTGAGATTTGCTCTTTCCCTTCCCCTTTGCCCCTGCCCCTTCCTCCTTCTCTCAAATAATAAATAAATCTTTTTATTTTATTTTATTATTATTTTTTTAAATAAATCTTTAAAACATTAAGAGAAATGTGTATTTTAGTAGCTAAAGACCAATTGTGTGTGTGTGTGTGTGTCTGTTTATATTAAGGGAAGATCAAAGGGCACAAGCCTGGAAACCTGTCTTCTACTTGTTTTATATTTCCTATTGTGGCTAAATATTGTTAAGACCCTTTCCTTCCTTTTTTTTTTGATGTAATTTCTACCCTCAGTGTGGGTCTCGTACTGATAACCCTGAAGTCAAGAGCCATGTGCTCTACCAAGGGACCCAGCCAGGTGCCCTTGTGAGGATCTTTGAAATGTAATGTTGAACAACTTAAGGAAATGATTCTATTAAGTACAAGGCCTTGGTTTGCTTACCTTGTAGAATTTACTCTCTCTCTCTCTCTCTCTCTCTCTGTTTTTTTTAAAGATTTTATTTATTTATTCCTGAGAGACACACAGAGAGAGAGAGAGAGAGAGAGAGGCAGAGACACAGGCAGAGGGAGAAGCAGGCTCCATGCAGGGAGCCTGACTCGGGACTCGATCCTGGGACCCCAGGATCAGGCCCTGGGCTGAAGGCGGCGTTAAACCGCTGAGCCACCGGGGCTGCCCTCTCTTTTCTTTTAAAAATTTTATTTATTTATTTATTTATTTATTTATTTATTTATTTATTTATTCATGAGAGGTACACAGAGATAGAGGAGGCAGAGGCAAAGGCAGAGGGAGAAGCAGGCTCCTCGCAGGGAGCCCGATGTGGACTTGATCCTAAGACCCTGGGATCATGCCCTTAGCCGAAGGCAAATGCTCAACTGCTGAGCCACCCAGGTGTCCCTTAGAATTTACTCTTATGTTAACTTTCACTTTAATTTTTACCTCATTAAAATTTAAAAAATGTTATCTTCTATGGTGAAAGATAGCATACAAATGAAAGAATGCAAAAGACATACACAATTGTTTGAAACCAAATTATCAAGTGAAGATTAGTGTAGGCAACACCTAGGTTAAGAGTTGAACACTGCCAACACCCAGAAGCTGACCGTGGGCCCTAATCGTCAGTTCCCTCTCTGAACTAAAGACTAGCTGGATTGTTCCTTTTTTATTATATGACTCAGAATATGGCAAACATTTCATCCTTCTGAAAACAACAAAAATGTTGGTAAAATATTGAAGAGTCAACAAAAAGAGAAGTAATTATCAGACTAAAATCTAGGTGAAGGCAGGATCTCAGAGTAAGTGGAGCAATGATGTCATTTTTACCTTGAGGCATATTCCTTAATTGGCAACTTAAGTTTGGTTTTTCTAGGCCTTGAGGGCCAAGTAGGACAGAAGATAAAGCCCAGTGCCTGGTGGGAGTGGGAAGTCTAAAAGGGGATCTCAAAGGGCTACAGTTTTGGTGTAAGGGTAAATTATAAATAAATAGACCATTTAACAGATTGGAAAGAATGTTGTCTTGGAAGGAGGAGATTGAAGGGAGCTGTAGAAGGGGCACTGGACCCATAAGACAGCCCTCCCAGGGATATGTAACCCAATATGCATCTCCTGGTGACTTAAAAAAAATTCCAAACAGTGAACATAGCTTAACATGGTCCCTCCTGGTAGAAGCAAAAGCAGATCCTCTCTGGAGGAATAAACCTTTATCCTAGGCCTCAAAGAATTCCCATGAATAATTTTCCAAGTTAAGTGCAGCTCACAGTAAAAAATAAGCAAAAGAATGGAAATGAATAAAAACAAGCAACAACAGAAACAGGTCTCATAATTCCAGTTATCTGTTAAATAAAAATAAACTAGTTTTTTTCATTATTATTGACATAATTGCACTTATATAGTGAAAAACTTTAAAAGAGTACAAATGTGTTTTGGGGTGCCTGGTTGGTTCAGTCTATGGAGTGTGCCATTGGTTGAACGTCCAACTCTTGGTTTTGGCTCAGGTCATGATCTCAGGGTCATAGGGTTAGGGTTGTGGGATCTAGCCCAGCATCTGGCTTTACACTCAGTGTAGAGTCGGCTTGAGATTCTTTCCTCCTTTCCCTCTCCCTCTCTCCCTGCTCTTCCTCTTTCTCTAAAATAAATAAATCTTTAAAAAAAAGTACAGATGGATTTAAATGAAATTTCTCTTCTTACTAATTTTACTTATACTCCTTGGAGGCAACCATATTCCACAGTTTTAGGGGTGTTTATTATAACTTTATTTATTTATTTATTTTTATAACTTTAAAAAATAAACTTTAAAATAGATATTCTTGGCTTCAAAAGGGAATAAGTAAGATTTTATTCCCAGGATATATCCTCATTTTGTAGTTACGAGTATAAAGCAAAATACTAAGCCTACAAAAAAATTACAGTGTCAGCTTTGGAATAAAACTCTCTAGGGATTTTTTTTTTAAGATTTTATTTATTTGTTTGTTTGTTTGTTTATTTACTTATTTAGATAACGTGAGCAGGGGGAGGGGTAGAAGCAGTCCAAAAGAGACAATCTCAAGCAGGGTTGGCCTCTGAGTGTGAAGCCTGACATGGAGCTTGATTTCATGACCCCCTGATCATGACCTGAGCAGAAACCAAGTATCACTCAACCCAGGCACCCCCTCTAGAGAATTTTTAAGAGCCTAGCTAAAGATCTATTCTCTTACTAAAATCCCTCCCCCCTCTTTTTTTTTTAAGATATTATTTTTATATAACCTCCACACCCAACATGGGACTGGAATTTATGACCCTGAGATCAAGGCTTGCAAGCTCTATGGACTAAGCCAGCCAGGCACCCCTAAAATCTGTCTTAAAAAAAAAACAAAAAACAAAAACAAAAAAAAACAAATAAAATCCCTGGTTTCTTCATCCCACTTTGAAACTTGAAGTTTTAATTTTTTTTTTTTAATTTTTATTTATTTATGATAGTCACACAGAGAGAGAGAGAGAGGCAGAGACACAGGCAGAGGGAGAAGCAGGCTCCATGCACCGAGAGCCCGATGTGGGATTCGATCCCGGGTTTCCAGGATCGCGCCCTGGGCCAAAGGCAGGCGCCAAACCGCTGCGCCACCCAGGGATCCCCGAAACTTGAAGTTTTAAAATACTATAGACAGCTTGTTTTTAATATTCTGGTTTGTGATATGCGTAGGGAAAAAATTGTTAGTCATGTGCAGTTAGCTCAACTGTTGGCTATATGCCCAGTCTGGAAAACATAATTTTCAGCACTATAATCCTCATAATGAGGGCTCACTCATTATTACATAGATTTGGTTTTTACCATTGGTCTAATTATGTCCTTTGAATAAAAGAGTGTGTGACTAAGTCAGGAGATGGATTCTTGTCCCAGCTTTGTCAATAGTTTGCTGTGTGATTTGGCAAGTCACTTAACCTTAGTTTTCTCTACTGGGTTAACAATTACCAAGATAGAATCATAGATCATTAGAATTGGCAGAGACTTCAGAATTGATTAAGTACAACTCCCTTATTTCATGGAGAGGGTAAATGACTTACCCAGGAGCTTTCTAGAACAAGCATTCAGTCTCCTGCACCTCAGACCAGTGCTCATTACATAAGACTTTCTTTCAGTGTCCTTCCAAGAACAAACAAACAAGCAAAGAGTGAAAGCACTAAACAAATATATGGCTTTTTAGAAAAGCCAGATTAACAATGTTAACCATTAGCCTGCACCCCCATAGCCCGTTAGTTTGTCTGTAAATGAACCTCGTCTAAGATAGATACAAATGCAGAAGTTCTAAAACAATGTACGAAAAGGTCGAAAAGTCAAAGGTAAGGAAAAAAAATTCGGCTTGGAGAATACCCTTATAAGGAAAACGAAATTCCGACAGAGTACTTATGTTCTTTTATTAATTCTTTCTGGTCTTTAACTTGCACAAGGTGAAATTAGGGAAGAGGAGAGTGCCTGTTTTTACATATTTTTGAGGGAATGGTGTGCAATATGGGTTATTTGAAACCGAATCATTTGCCTCAACTATACTCCACATTACATCAGTCGTCTAATTTAGCGCCATTCCCTCTCCGGCCACTACCCAAAACAACGCGCTGAAACCTTCGAACACCGCAGTCAAGGCAAAAACTCCAAGTCCCGAAATGCTCCGCCGGCGGTCTTCGCCGCTTCCTCGGAAGAGCGGACTTCTTCCGTATTGGGAGTTGTAGTCATTCAGAGCCCTGACTTCCGGGACGCGGGGGAGGACTTACGTCCGGGGAACTACATTTCCCAGGAAGCCAGGCGCGCCCTTCTCCGCCCTCGCCGGCGTAAGACTCCACCCCCTCCCTCTCTCCTCTCCCCGGACTGCACTGCTCACGCCTTCCTGGTAGACTGAGCTGGGAGAAGTTCACTCCGATCAGCTGATCCCAACTGACAACAGGAGAGGAGGAAGCCCGGGAGGCAGAGAAGGAGGGGGGGGTGGGCAGAGATGGAGATGAGGATGGATCCGCGGGTGCCCTGAGGAACAGCCCCCGCCCCCGCCGGCTCCCGCGGCTCCCGGTCCCCCGACGCCGCCTCGCCACGGCCGAGCTGCTCCGTGGTGGGATTCCCGGGCCGCCGCAGGCGGGGAGGGAAGGGCACGGCCCAGCGCCGGGCCAGCGATAGTCCCGGGGGGGGGGGGGGGGGGGGGCGCGGGTGCGGCTGGGGTGGGGGTGGGGTGGTATAAACAATAGATTGAGCTCTGGCCTCTGCTAGCGTGGGGGTGGATTTGGGGGGACCTTCTTTGTTTAGGCTCTGCTCGTGCCCCTCGGGCTGTGCTGGTGTTCCCCGGGAGAAAGGGAGGGTGAGGAATCCCCGGTGGAGGGAGGTGTGGAGGTGGGGGCCCGAGTGGGCAGGTTGTTTGCTTGGCCGGTCGGGCGGGGAGGTCGGTGTTCTTCTGAAGGTGGATTTCAGATTTCTCTGAATTGTGGCAAATTCCAATTTTTGTTTCCGTTGTGGGAGCCGGTTGGACATGGCTGAGGTTAGGGTGTAAATAAGGTCTCCTAGCCACTCGCCTTCCTTGTTTGTCTAAAAATAAGATTGATAGATTGATTAGGAGAGGGAGGAGTAAATACCTGTAAGGGGAGCTTTACGTTTTGTCTTGTCGGGGTGTTAGGATGGAGGTCAAAGCTGAGGGGGGTTAAGGATATAATTGTAGAAGTGACAAAAGCCTCTTTCCTGCCCCAGTTATCCACCACCACCACCCCCCTTTTTCTTTTTGAAGTTATTTTTAAGTTTGTTTTTGAGTGACACAAAGAGAAAAATTATTTGTTTTAACTCATGGCAGGCCTGGCTTGCAATGGGCCATAGAGGAAGAATTCTTGTCTCCTGTTGCTCCCCCCCCCCCCTTTTTTTTCTTTTTGCATTTAGAGAAGGGACAAAAGGAAGTACAGTAATTATTTTTTATTGTTTTTGAACACGACATGGTGACTTTTGTTTTCAGGGTTAAGGTCCTTAATAGACGTCTGTCCAGAGGTGAAATGACCTAACTAGATCTGCCACGAACTTTGATGGAGCTAAAGTTTACGTTATTATCATTTCTTTAGGTTTTTACAGGCCTCTTTATTCTCCTCACAAGTGTGTGTTGCAGCATGGGGGAGTGCAGAGGGTTGTCCCTCCAAGGACTGTTTGCTTAATGATTTTGCTTACAAATTTAATAACTGGATGAACAGAGAATTTTGGTCTGTGAAATAAAGAGACGAAAAGTCTCTGAAATGCTTTGGGCCTAGAGATAGTGGCTGAGTGGCTCTTTTCTTTCTTTCTTTTTTTTTTTTTTAAAGATTTTATTTATTTATTCATGAGAAACAGAGATAGAGAGGCAGAGACAGGCAGTGGGAGAAGCAGGCTCCTCCCTGCAGGGAGCCTGATGCGGACTTGATCCCAAGACCCCAGGGTCATGCCCCCAGCCAAAGGCAGACGCTTTAACCTCTGAGCCACTCAAGGGTCCCCGGTGGCTGTTTTCAAAAGGAGGAGCCTTGCCCACGATTTGAGAAGAAATTTTTAGGGATCAGAAATAGCCTGTGTAGGGATCCCTGGGTGGCGCAGTGGTTTGGCGCCTGCCTTTGGCCCGGGGCGCGATCCTGGAGACCCGGGATCGAATCCCACGTCGCGCTCCCGGTGCATGGAGCCTGCTTCTCCCTCTGCCTGTGTCTCTGCCTCTCTCTCTCTCTCTCTCTCTGTGACTATCATAAAAAAAAAAAAAAAAAAAAAGAGAAATAGCCTGTGTAAATTTTACAAGCAGGAATGAGATTTCTCTCAGGAGTTCTGGTCTCTTATTTAATCACAATCTTTTTTTTTTTCTTTTTTCTTTTTTAAGGTGCACTTCTGTTTTTTAGATGAGTGAAATCCTTTTCCTTCCTCTATTCTAGGTATCCCCTGAAATATTGACCTGAGGTTGAATTATATTGCAAAGCTCCTGACCACTCTCTTTCACTACCCAAACCTTGTGGCTGAGGCCCAGCGGATGAGCCCACCTCAGTGAACCTATCGAATCTCTCTCAGATAGCCATAAGAGACCCTTTCAAGTTAACTTTGACCACCAGTTTGCTTGCACTTTATGGAAGATAAAACCATCAAACCAAATCAACGTTGCTGCTGATACAGGAATCTTGAAAGCAGAAAATTTAAAAATTTGAACATTTGTGAGCGTATGAAGAATTCTGATAGGACACCGAAGGTTTTTTGTTTTTTTAAGGTGTTCAGAATCCTGTGAAAGTTCTCTGCAGTCCTCAGACTCAAAGCCTTTGCCTCCACCCCTGGGGAAAGCCCAGGGACCGTTGTATGGTAGGTGATTTCCTTGCCAATCTGAGTATGAGTGCTCAGACTTCCCCAGCAGAGAAGGGCCTGAATCCGGGGCTGATGTGCCAGGAAAGTTATGCATGCAGCGGGACTGACGAAGCGGTCTTTGAGTGTGATGAGTGCTGCAGTCTGCAGTGTCTCCGCTGCGAGGAGGAGCTCCATCGGCAGGAGCGCCTGAGAAACCATGAGCGGATAAGACTCAAACCTGGCCATGTCCCTTACTGTGACCCCTGCAAGGGCACCAATGGGCATTCGCCAGGTATCAGGCAGAGGGCAGCTGTGAGGTGCCAGACCTGTAAGATCAACTTGTGCCTGGAGTGCCAGAAGAGGACTCATTCTGGGGGTAACAAAAGGAGACACCCCATTACTGTGTACCATGTCACTAAGATCCAGGAGTTACTGGAGGAAGAAGAACTGGATGAGGAGACCAGGAGGAAGAAGATGACCGAGAAGGTTGTGAGTTTCCTCCTGGTAGATGAAAATGAAGAAATTCAGGTGAGCCTGTGGGTGAAGTAGGAGTCATGTGGTTGTGGAGCACATCTCTTTTTGGAAGGTAGCTTCCCCAAAGGAAAGTCCAAGAAGAGCTCACATTTTGATCGTTAAAGGGCGAGAGCCCTGAAAGCTTCAGTTGCACAGAGTCAGATTTCATCACTTACCAGTTGTGTGACGTTGGGCTGAATTACTTTATCTCTCTGAGCCTTAGTTTTCTCATCTATAAATTGGAGACCGTGCCTACTTCATCAGGCGGTTGTGAGGATGCAGTGTTACCGTGTTTGTAAAGCCTGTGACATGATCAATACTCAGAATATGGTAGCTGTTACTATTGTTATTAGGGTTATTGTGAAGGAGACCTGACTTAGATCAGCTTTCTGAATGAGAGCACTGTGCAAGTTGGGAATAAATGTGATGACAAGGGGCTTGTGTGTGCAGGGCAGGGAACGCAGTGGGTCCCCTGGGAGTGCCAGGCAGCAAGTCATAAACCTGCTAGCTCGATTTAGAAGAGGGGGGGCGATCTTCAAAAAGTGCCTTCTGATAAGGAAAGTCTTCTGCTGATGGCCTCTTCTTTTCATGTATGGGCTGGTCAAGGAAAAAGGGCACCTGCCATTCCAGAAGGACTGGAGAGTATTTTATTGGATTCCCAGTTGGGGCAAAGATAGTATGTGATGCAACCAAGCTGGAGAGATGGCGGCAGGTGACATTTAGGGGTGAATGGGGAAGGGATAGCATAGCATTTATACTTTTCAGTGAAGGTAGCATAATGTCAATACTTCGGAGTAAAGACTGCTTGAATTCCCTGCTAGCTTCACCGCTCACTGTGTAACCATAGAGAGTGATTTGAAATTCATGCCTCAGTCTCCCTTGTACTTTACAGTAGTAGTTGAGAAGATTGAAAGAGAGTAAGGAATGGAAATGGAAGGGCCCGTATCACAGGGCCTGGCATCTAGTGTCCAGTACCAGCTCGATGTTTTTGTCAGTGTCATGGGGTATTTGTGGCACATCAACTCGGTACTTATCAGCAGCGATGACTCCTCAAGTCTCCACGTTGGGGGAGAACCTTTGTCAGTTGCTGTTTGACAACCCTCCAGTGCTGATGAAGAATTTTTCAGCTGCCTTTTCCTCCTTGGTAAGGTTATGGAAATGCATTACATCATGATTCCATTGTCAGCTAAATACTTCGCTAACACAGACTTCTTTATTGCTTGAGAGGAACTAATGGAGTTATGGAAGAGTGACCCAGATCCCATTCTGCCTCCCTTGTTAGCAATAATGTTTTCATTATGGTTATGCTCTAATTGGGGGACAGAGCAGTAATCCTCATGGATGTTGTATTGGCACCAAAAAGAATATTTTTTGAGGGGAGGGGGATGTGCCACGGATACATGTTCCTTAGTAGAGAATTAGGAAAATATATGGAAGTGTAATGAAGAAGACAAATCCAACTACTCAGAGATAATATTTGTCCCATCTTTTTTTCTGGCAGTGTATAATAATGTATGTAATTGGGTTGTTTATAAAGATTTCTACTGCTTTGGTTTCTTTCTTGGCCACTTCCCGAGAAGTAACAGTTTCTTAAGCTTAAGCAGCACTGGTTGGGACTAATGGATTAGACATAGAATTTATTCTTTTTAGGTGGTGATTTGTTTTCCCAGAGTCACAGTGGAAAATTCTTTGAGAGAAATGTCTGGTTCTGTTTTCTAATGTCAATGTCCAAAACAATTAGATGATTGTCTAATACAAATCGGAATTATGAATTTAGCCAGAATGTGAACTTCTGGAGATCAGGACCATGTCTTAGGCCCTATATCATGTACAGTGGTCGGCACATTGTCAGTGCATAAATACTTGTTGATAGGTCAGTGATGTCACATCTCAACCTCAGTTTTTTTTTTTTTTTATTTTTTTAAGATTTTATCTGTTTATTTATGAGAGACACACAGAGAGGGCAGAGACACAGGCAGAGGGAGAAGAAGGCTCCTTGCTGGGAACCTGATGTGGGACTCAATCCCTGGACCCTAGCCCCAAGCCCAAGGCAGATGCTCAACCACTGAGCCACTCAGGTGTCCCTCATCTTCAGTTTTTTGAAAATAGATATCATGCACCTACCTGTTAAAACCTAAAATAACACAAAAGGGCATATGATGGCAAGAGTTTCCTTCCTACTCCATCCCCTTAGTCTCCTTCCTTAGAACTATCACCACGATGAACTACATGCCCTTTTAGAATTTTTGGCACGTATTTATGAATATATGTATGTGTTCTTTTTTTTCTTATTCTTTTTAAATGAAAATGGAATCTAATCTGCTGTTTGTCCCTGAGCTTATTTTTTCACTAAAGAACATAGCTTGTTGATACATTAGTACATTTTTTTTTAAAAATATTTTATTCATTTGTTCAGGAGAGAGAGAGGCAGAGACATAGGCAGAGGGAGAAGCAGGCTCCCTGTGGGGAGCCTGATGTGGGACTGGATCCAGGATCCCAGGATTATGCCCTGAGCTGAAGGCAGACACTCAACCACTGAGCCCCCAGGCGTCCTGATACATTAGTACATTTTATCAGTACATTGAGGTCTACCTTCTTATTTAAAGGCTGCCTACTATTTGGTGAATGGATTTTCTATAATTTTAGCCTTTTAGTGGAAATTTGAGTAGTTACAAACAAGGATATGTTGAATGTCCTGTGAAATCTATTTAGAAATGGAATCTCTTTGTCACATGATATGTGCATTTAATTTTTTTAAAGATTTTATTAGAGTGTGCATGCATGTGCACATGAGGAGGGGGAGGAGGAGGGAGAGAGGGAGAAGCAGGTTCCCTGCTGAGGGGGAGCCCAGCTTGGGGTTTGATCCTAGGACTCCAAAGTCATGACCTGAGCTGAAGTCAGACCCTTAATGGACTGAGCCACTCAGGCACCCCTGATGTATGCATTTAAAATTAGATAGATATTACCAAATTGAGCCTCTGAAGTATTTCAGTGAGTCCTCTAGGATCTTGACTCATAATAGCTAAAGCTGAAAAACTCTTAATAATGGTTATTAGGAACTGTTCTTAGCACTTTACATGTATGAGCTCATTTAATCTCGATAATAACTCTATTATTAGTTTCAGATTGCTGCTGTAGCAAATTCCCACACATTTAGTGGCTTAAAACAACACACATTTATTTTCTTATCGTTTGAAGTTCAGAAGTCCTAAAATGGTCTGTGTATGGCTGTGTTTCTTGTGACTCTAAGGAAGTATTTTCTTGTCTTTTCTAGCTTCAGGAGGCTGCCTACATTCTTTGGCTTGTGGCCCCATCATGTAGCTTCGAAGAGAGTGATGTAACATCTTCCTGTCCTTTTCTCTGTCTTTCCGCTTCTCTTGTCATATCTCCTTCTTGGCCCTTTTGCCTCCCTCTTACAGGGACACTTTGATTACGTTGGACCCACTTGGATAATCCAGCACTGTCTCTCTCAAGGTTTTTAATTCAGTGACATCTGTAAAGCTCCTTTTGCCACATAAAGTGACATATTCACAGGTCTCAGAAATTAGGATGTGGTGAGTAGGGGGTGCAATTTCACCTACTGCACCCTATGAAGTAAACTGTAGTCGGTTTGGGCTGCTGTGTATGATAGAATACCATATGCCATTATATTATAGGCCATTCCATAATGTATAAACAACAGAAGTTTATTTCTCACAATTCTGGAGGATTCCCATCCCACCATGTCCAAGATCATGGTGCCAGCAGATTCAGTGCCTGGTGATGACTGACTTCCCGATTTATAGACAGCCCTCTTACCTTCTCTCTGTCTTCAGATGGTGGAGGAGAGTTCTAGAATCTCTTATAAGAGCACTAATCTTATGCATGAAGACCTCACGTCATGACCTAATCACCTCCCAAAGGCTTCGCCTCCTAAAATTGTCACATTAGGGGTTAGATTTCAATCTGAGCTTTGGAGGGACACAAACATTTCATCTAGAGCGTTGTGTTTTGTAGGTGAGGACAGTAGAGTACAGAGTAACTTGCCAGGATCAAGTTACAGTAAATGGCAGAGGATTTGAACACAAGTATGTGGCTCTAAAATTCTCACTCTGGGGCAGCCCAGGTGGCTCAGTGGTTTAGCGCTGCCTTCAGCCCAGGGCCTGATCCTGGAGACCCAGGATCGAGTTCCACGTTGGGCTCCCTGCGTGGAGCCTGCTTCTCCCTCTGCCTGTGTCTCTGCCTTTCTCTTTCTCTCTCTCTCTCTGTCTCTCATGAATAAATAACTAAAATCTTAAAAAAAGATAAAATAAAATTCTCACTCTATGACACTTCTGTTGTCTCTAACCAGGTAGTTAAACCTTCTGATGATGCATTATATGGCCGGTAGCATCAGGTCACCAACTCCTCAGGGCTGCTGTGAGGCGCAAATAAAACATTGCTGTATATAAATGTAAGACAGTGTTATTTTAATTTTTTTAAAGATTTATATATTTGACAGAGTGTGTGTATGCATGCACAGCAGGGAGGGAGTAGCAGAGGGAGAGGGAGAAGCAGGCTCTCTGCTGAGCAGGGAGCCCGATGTGGGGTCTATTCTAGGACCGTGAGATAATGACCTGGGCTGAAGGCAGATGCCTAACCAACTGAGCCACCCAGGCACACGAAGACAGCGTTAATGGAGAACTGTTTACTCACAATAGTAGAGATTCTAGGAGTTAGGCCCCATCTTTGTTTTTCTTTTTAGACATTGGTGGGTTTATGACTGTTTTCAGTTTTGTTTCAATTATTATTACTAAAATAATAGGAGTTATTTTAGAAGCTTGTAGGCTGTAACTTATGCGTGGTCTTCTTAAATTCTACGGCCTAGAGTCCCCTAAGGTTTGTTGTTTATGGTTTGACTATTGTTCAGTTTCTTTTGGAAAACCTGAAAGTTCCTTTTAGAAACAACATTCCATTTAGGAGTGAGAATTTTTTCATTACCTTGTCATTTGAGTGTATACTATAGTGCTAAATTTGAGGAGAGACTGCTTTCGGTCTCAGAAGCAAGAATTCATTTGTTGCTCTTAAATGGACACATTTGGTCTATTAGCCAAAAGCATTTATTAATTCATCACAGTTGTTGAGCATATATTGTGTGCCAGGCACTTTTTAGGTTCCAGGGATACATGGCTAATAAGACGTGGTCCATGGCGTCATAGACTTACCATTCAAGCAGGGAAAGCAGAGGTCACACAAATAAAACACGTAAAAAGCTGCTTGTGTAGGATAGTCGGAAAGTTTTATTGTAGAGATGACTTTTAAGCAAAGACCTGATGGATAATACCACCTGGGGGAAATAGAGGGCAGTAGGAACAATTAGAATGTGGATGGCATGTATGAGGTATAGGAAGAATGCCGCTGTGGCTGGAAAGAGTGGGTTCCAGATTATATGGGGCCTTGTAGGCCGTAGAAGAAAGTGTGGCTTTTAAGTGTAATGGGAAGCACCAGACTGCTTTCTGGTAGTAAGTCACATGACTTGATGGAGGTTTTCAAGAAATGGCTTCAATGTGAAGACTAGATAGTAGTGACTGGTGGGAGGGGAGGGGCAAGAGGAAAAGCAGGGAGATCACTTAGGAGGCCATTGTAGAAGATAAGCTGAGAGGTGGCTTAGATTTGGTGTTACCATTGACACTGGGAAGATGGAAAGACACTGATGAGAGCTTCTGGGTTGGTGATCACATGGACATTGGGAGGCTGTTACAGAGTGGAGGGGGAGGAATGAGAGAACTCTCAGTGGTGACTCCTTGGCATTTCGTTTATACAGATCACACCTGCTTAATGGCCTGTATTTTATTGATTTGATAAAACTGAAAGTCTTTAAGAACCTGATTCATTCAATGAAGAGTTAAATTAATCTCACTTGGTATTATCTAACACAGCGGTTCTCAATCAGGAGTGATTTTGCTCTCCCAGAGGGCATTTGGCAATGTCGAGAGACATCTTTGGTTGTTATGACTGGGGGATGTGCTACTGGCTAATGGGTAGAGGCCAGGGTGTTGGTAAATATGTTACAACACATAGGGCAGCCCCCCACAAAAAAAATGATCTAGTACAAAATGTCAATTGGTGCTACGATTGAGAAACTGATTTAACGGATGAAAGTTTGGTCTAATAGGAGATCTGTATTCTGGTTACATGTAAAACATACCAGGGACAAAAAATGTAACCTACACACCAGTTTTTCCTCCCTCTCGGTTCTGTTTGCTCCCCAGAAGTAATGTAGTTGAAATCAGTATTGTCTTTTGGCATACTTGTAACCTCTCCAGTGGAATGACTAGACTTTCTTTGCTGTATTCATTGATTTTTCTAGGCCTCAGTGGAACTGTGCTAGGAAAACCAGAGGACTTCCAGGTCCATTATTTAGAGTCCATAATAAGTAAATGATCCACACTGATAAGTCATCCATAAGCTCTTGAACTCAGAGACAACACCCTTAGCAAATAACTCAAAGGTTAGAAGAATAAATTTCTAACAATCAGAATTCTTAGTGGAGGAAGAGGATAGTATTTTCCTATCTGTTGTGTCTTATGAGGGATTCAGACATCCTGTCTTAACCTGAACGTTTACTAGAGAGGAGAGGAGGGAGGAGAGGAAAACCAGGGAGATCACATAGGTGAGAAAAAAGTGAACAATTAAATCTTTTAAAATTCATATGCATATATTTAAACCCATGTAAGTTTTTCTTTTTTTCACAACCACCTTATTCTCTTTTTTGTCCTTTTTGACAAACTTGCCATGACTGTCTTCTTTCTGAGAACATAGGGTAGCAAGCTGATGAGCAATTTCATCTGTTTGCCCTTCATGCTCATTGACCCCTGACTGGGCCATTAGGAGAGCCTAGGAGCGTCTCATGCCCAAGACTTGTCAAGTAAAGTCCCCTCACTGAACACGCAAGGTGATAAGGAAGCCCAGTGACCCAGGAGCAGTCAGTGAGAAGCTAAGAAAGTGTCCACTGGGGCAGGCCTTCCATGACTCAGAAATCTACAGTCTCAGCCCACTCTGACATATGAGGCCAGACAGACCCTTCTTCATTCCTCCTCCAGCACAGTGGTGGACTTCCTCTCTCTGAGACCGTTCCTTTAAGAAGACCCATCACGTTGCTTGGCTGCTTTACTTGTTTACAGTCCCAGAATAGTGTGGCTCAAAATACTGGGACCTGGCTTTTTTTTTTTTTTTTTTAATTGGCTAAAGGAGTCATTATTCTTGAGAGATTCTGGAATGGAAACCAGCAGAGGATGTTTTCATACTGTATGAGAATCCTTGACCACAAACTAGCTCTGCTAGTCAGCCCCATTTTTATGCCCCTTTCTTAGACTTAATCTGCTAGTGACCCCTGTGGCTGTGTCTTCTGCTTCCTGGTTTAGGGTACCTTGCTGGGGCTTGATTTTACAGACAGGCTGGCAGAAACCTTTGGGGGCTTAATTCTGGCCGATAGGTCATGAGCCAAGGGAGTCAATCTAAAGTGTGGAACTTCCCCATTTTTGCTCTGCCGCCAGCCAAACGATGACAGTGTAAGGACTAATTTTGGCACTCTAGCTGGTTAGCGCAAGTTCTGGTCAGTATGTGGATATATGTGCTGCTGTATTAACTCTTGGGTGCTGTATAATATAACAAAAAACCCATAGATCTGCTTAGGAGCTGTCAAAATCATAAGCAATAATTGGCTGAGTAGCAGAGGTTCCCTCCCCCGTCATTGCTTTCTACTCCTAGAAACCCAATTAAAAGCCCCTTTTGCCTGGTAATAGTCGTAGGGGGAAGGCATGGTATGGAATTACTGGGAAATGCAGGGTTGAGGATGACTCAGGCAAGCAGGAGGAGGAAAGGGCCTCTATTACGTACCTTCACTTTCTGCCCAGCATCTTCTGAGCCTTCTCAGCCATGGGCTTGTTCAGTTCTAACAGGGTCCCAGCGTTTAACTCGGGAGGCTGTTTTGTTCGGTACACTGTAAAATCTGACCCATATAAGCCATCAGAACCACTGTGAGTCAGCTTTTCAGGGAACCTGTTTTTAACTATTTCAAGTTACCCTCCTGTTTGTGTGATTCTATTTTTTTCTGGTCTGTTACTTTCTTAAAGCGATTGATTTTTCTGGAATTGGGCAAACATTTGGCTTTTGGAACCAGGGTTAATTTAACAGGCAGATTTCTTACTAAGTTGACCTTATGTTTTTCCTGTGGATGCATCTCTCCTGGCTGTAGCATCCTTGAGTTTATCCTTGAGATTGTGTATGACGGAAGTGCTTCTGGTAGCTGGTTTAACTTTCCTGGATGGGGGAGGGGCGGTTTGTGCCTGCTTTGGGAGGAGCTCCCATGAGACCATTTCTGAAGTTAGAACTGTAAAATGTATAGATGAAGAAGAGAAAGAAAACAAGGATATAGGGGGTGCCTGCGTGGCTCAGTCGATTGAGTGTCTGACTTTATCAGGGTCCTGGGATTGAACCCTGTGTCAGGCTCCCCACTCAGTGGAGAGAGAGTCTTCTTGTCCCTCTTCCTCTTCTTTTGCCCGCCCCCCTCCCCATGCTCAGACACACTCTCGTTCTCAGATAAATAAATAAAATCTTTATAAAAAGCAAAACCAAAAAACCCCACAAGGATATAGAAAGTTCCAGGCAAGAATTGGAAGGGCCTATGGGAAGGGATACAGAGGAACTTTTGGAGGTAGGAGAGCATGGATGTTTCCTGGGAGACTGTTTTGTTCATTTCCTTAATTTCTTGATGGCTTTTGGCCAGCATTTAAAAGACTCTTTTCGATTGGTTTGTGTGGTCAGCTTGGTGGTTGCTGGAGTTCTTGGGCAGAGAAGAAGGTATATGTGCCATGCAAAAGTACCTGACTTCTGGCTTGACTTCACTGAAGGATGATTCTACTTTCTGGTATCTTCTGGAATTTTTTTCACTTCCCAATTTCCTTCTATTTGAGACTGAATTATTGCTGTCTTTCCCAGGGAATTTGACTCTAGATGCTAGAATGTTTGAAAAGAACTGTCAGCTTGGTTCCTGCACGTAGTCACAGATGTCCTGAGTTCAGGTTAAGAGACAACATAATACAGAGCAACTCAGCAGTCATAGAGAATTCGAGAAATTCCTCTGCTTTCTAGCCCAATCTTTTCTGCCTGGTGAATGTCATCCAAATGGCTTAACTTATTTTCCATAATTGCTCATAACCTTGTCTTTCAAAGTGCTCAAATTCAGTTTATCTGTATCACTTAGTGACGTCATAAACATAGAGTGTCAATTATGTGCCTTATTAGTTTGAGTGATCTCTATGAAAAATGTTTTAAAATGAAAATTCAGAGATTAAGTGAGACTGGGGGAGGGTGGGAGAGGGGATGCAAGAGGCCTTCATTCCTGAGAAAGCTTAGCTCTTTTATACTTGTCTGTGAATAGAGGCTGTTTGAGGAGGATCCCATAGTTATTTTTGTATACCCTCTCTGGTCCTGCCTGGGTGACCTGCATTTAGTTTGTGGTCATAGGTGACTACATAAGTACTCTTGCCTTTTTCCATCTCAACCTTTGTCAACTCTGTTAAATCTGGCCTATAACTGATGGACAGATGGACAGGCAGAGAACCTGCTTGCTTTTCTTTTTCTGTCTTCTCTTTCTTTCCTACCCTTTCTCTTCCCTCTTCCCCCTTCCCCTTTCTTCTCTCTCCCCTTCTCCTTACCCTCCCGCATACCCTTCCTTTCCTGTTTCCCTCCTTCATCCTTCTCTCCCTCTCTCCTTTCCTTCTTTCTCCTTCTACTTCCCTCTACCCCTTCATGAATTACGAAGTTAAATCTGCCAGTACCAGGGAAAAAAGTTTCTTTCTAGAATGAAATAGAAATGATTTTAGGTTTATGTATTATTTTGGATTGTTCACGGCATTTCTCTTCCTTGCATTATCACAGAAAATTGCAATCACTACACAATTGTTTTTAAAAGGATTGACCTAAAAAGGTTTTGTGCAGCCTCCCTTGAGCACCATATTTTATTTTATTTTTTTTTATTTATTTTTTTATTGGTGTTCAATTTCCTAACATACAGAATAACACCCAGTGCCCGTCACCCATTCACTCCCACCCACCGCCCTCCTCCCCTTCTACCACCCCTAGTTCGTTTCCCAGAGTTAGCAGTCTTTACGTTCTGTCTCCCTTTCTGATATTTCCCACACATTTCTTCTCCCTTCCCTTATTTTCCCTTTCACTATTATTTATATTCCCCAAATGAATGAGAACATATAATGTTTGTCCTTCTCCGACTGACTTACTTCACTCAGCATAATACCCTCCAGTTCCATCCACGTTGAAGCAAATGGTGGGTATTTGTCATTTCTAATAGCTGAGTAATATTCCATTGTATACATAAACCACATCTTCTTTATCCATTCATCTTTCGTTGGACACCGAGGCTCCTTCCACAGTTTGGCTATCGTGGCCATTGCTGCTAGAAACATCGGGGTGCAGGTGTCCCGGCGTTTCATTGCATTTGTATCTTTGGGGTAAATCCCCAACAGTGCAATTGCTGGGTCGTAGGGCAGGTATATTTTTAACTCTTTGAGGAACCTCCACACAGTTTTCCAGAGTGGCTGCACCAGTTCACATTCCCACCAACAGTGTAAGAGGGTTCCCTTTTCTCTGCATCCTCTCCAACATTTGTTGTTTCCTGCCGAGCACCATATTTTAAAGGGCAACCCCTGCCCTGGCCTTGTAGTTCTAGTCTCCTCTCCTGATTTTTTTTCACACCACTTACCACCATTTGATACCATATATACTTTTATTTATCTATTTTTGAGGTTTATTTATTTGAGAGAAAGAGAGACACCAGTACCAGCACACACATGAGTGAGGGAGGGGCAGAGGGAGAGGGAGAGAGAGAGAATCTCAAGCAGACTCCTTGCTGAGCACAGAGCTTGACGTGGGACTACATCTCATGACCTGATCTGAAAACAAGAACTGGATGTGTAGCTGACTGAGCCACCCACGCACCCCTATCATGTGCTTTTAAAAATCAGCTCTGTAGTGATATAGTTTACACATAGAATAATATATGAATTTAAAGTGTATGGTTCTATGAGTTTTGACAAATGTATATGCACATGTATAACCACCACCACCGCAATCAAGATATAGAACATTTCCATCCCCCAGAAATGTTCCTCAGCAGTCACTGATCTGTTCTTTGTCACTATAGATTCGGTTTTCCTAGAGTTTTGTATAAATAGAATCATGTACTGTTTTGTACCTGACTACTTTCTTGTACTGTAAGATTTTGGAGCAGGGGTCATTCATGTTGCTTGTTACAGTTCACTTTTTATTGCTAAGTAGTATTCCATTGCATGGATCTACCACAATTTATTCATCTGTTGACTTGTTTTTTGGTGTGTGTGCTATATATTTTAATTGTTTGAATATGGTCTTCTCCCTGTTAGAATGTAGGCTCCATGAGGGCAATTATTTATTTATTTTTTTATTGAGGTGTAATACATATCACATAAAATTAACCCTGGTAAAGTGAATGAGTCGATGGTATTTAGTACATTCACAGTTTTGTGCACCCACTACTCTGTCTAGTTCTAAAACATTTTATCATCCTGAGGGAAAACCCTGTATCTGTTAAGCTGTCCATTCCAGAAGAATGACTTTGTTGGTCTTTTTAAAATAACTTTTATCATTTTCCAGTTATAAAAACGACAGACCTTGCATGTTAAAATACTGAAAATATGGAACTACAGAGAGTGTGGAGTTTTATCTTAATTTTACAATAAAAGAAGGCCACTAATATCTCAGTTCTTTTTTTTTTTTTAAACATTTTTTTAAATTTTTATTTATTTATGATAGTCACAGAGAGAGAGAGAGAGAGAGAGAGGCAGAGACATAGGCAGAGGGAGAAGCAGGCTCCATGCACCGGGAGCCTGATGTGGGATTCGATCCCGGGTCTCCAGGATCGCGCCCTGGACCAAAGGCAGGCGCTAAACCGCTGCGCCACCCAGGGATCCCCCCCCTTTTTTTTTTTAAAGATTTTATTTATTTATTCGTAGAGATACAGAGAGAGAGAGAGAGAGAAAGGCAGAGACACAGGCAGAGGAAGAAGCAGGCTCCATGCAGAGAGCCTGACATGGGACTCGATCCAGGGTCTCCAGGATCACACCCTGGGCTGCAGGCGGCGCTAAACCGCTGCGCCACCAGGGCTGCCCATCTTAGTTCTTTTTAATGTTGCATTTACTTTTTTAAAGTTTTATTTAGTTGTTTTTTGTTTTGTTTTGTTTTTTTTGCATTGTGTCTCTCTCTCTGTGTCTCTCATGAACAAATAAATCTTAAAAAAAAAGATTTTATTTATTCATAAGAAAGAGAGAGAGAGAGAGAGATAGGCAGAGGGAGAAGCAGGCTCCATACAAGGAGCCTGATGTGGACTTGATCTAGGCATTCCAGGATCATGCCCTGAGCCCAACTGCTGAGCCACCCAAGCCATCCCAAGTATCCAACTCTTGATCTTAGGGTTTTGAGTTCAAACTCCATGTTGAGTTCTGCATTGGGCATGGAGCCTACTTAAAATAGTTTTATAGAGATATGATTCACATACTATACAATTCACTCATTTAAAGTATACAGTTAATTGGCTTTTAATATATTCATGGGTATATACAACCATCACCATAGTCACTTTTAGAAAATTAAAAAAATTTTTTTTCATCAGTGATTTTTGCCTTTTCTATATATCAGCATCTAGAACAATATTTGGCATATAGTAGGTGCTCAGTATTTGTTGAATGAATGAAATGCATTAATGAGACTCAGTTTAATCATTAATTCAGTAAACATTTAATAAGTGCCTCCTATGTGCTGACAACTGAGGACACTAGAAAGTGACACTCAGATGCTGAGCTTGCATTTGAGGAGAGGACAGTCCAGTGGTAATAGATGCATGGAAATATGGTGGATCATGTCAGAGTGGTATAGAGAGGATATTATGGAAATTCAGAGGGGGGGGGATACTGCTGGAGGGGTTAGTATATTGACTTTATTTTATTTTATTTTATTTTATTTTTTTCATTTATTTGGCAGAGAGAGAGCGCATGTGTGTACACAAGCAGGAGGAGTGGCAGGCAGAGGGAGAGAGAGAGAGGGAGAAGCAGGCTCCCCCCTGAGCAGGGAGCCTGACGTGGGGTTCAATCCCAGTACCCTGGAATCATGACCTGAGCTGAAGGCAGATGCTTAACCAACTGAGCCACCCAGGCACCCCTATTACTGACTTGAGATGGTTCCTGTTGTGTTGTTTCTTCACCAGGGCTCCGCTATTGCATTTTGTGTAGCATAGAAAGCCGGCCCTGTTCAATCTGCCTCAGACACCAAAGATTTCCTTGTAAGGCTGTGTTATCTATTAAGATTTTTGACATAAAATATGAGGGGAGCATTTTTAGTGAGTCTGTGGTATAGTAATAATTATTGGAATCATGTCATTCTTTGGAAGACTGCCTTTTTTTTTTTGGAAGACTGCTTTCTAATGCATAATGTATATAATATGTGATCTCATAACAACTTTAATTGAAAAGATATATCCTTTTGAGGGTGGGAAAAATAAGTATTGAGTAAGAATCTTGTTCCTCTATCTATAATTCTTTAATGAGAGTGCACTTGAAGCCTTCCCTTGGAAGGGTTTTTACTTGGGATAATGGAATGAAATTCTGTGATGGCCGTGATAACTCTGGCCTAGAGGCAGACCAGTATAACTACAGAGATAATGTCAGCTAGCATTTCTAGCATTTACTGCCTGATTGCACTGTGGAGAGTGCTCCATGTGCAATGATCTCGTTTAATCCTCACCTCAGTCCTCTGAAGTAGATTGTGTCATTATCCCCTTTTTATAGGTGAGAAAATTGAGGCCCGGGGAAGTCAACTAACTTTAAGGTTATTCTGAAATCAGCGAGTTGTAAGAGGCAGGTTGGGCGAACCCTTCATGGCATAACTATAGTGTTCCCTTCCCCAGAGGGAGTATAACATTCAGTCATTCATTTATTTAACATATATATATTGATTTCCTATTATGTGTTCACACCCTGAACTAGGGCTACAGTGGTGAACTACACAGAACAAACCCTGGCCAGCATGGAGTATGTTATAGTTGGGAAGCTCAGAACCAGGAAGAAGGGAGAAAATGTTAAAAGGGATGATGGGTGGGGAACAGAGACTTTGAGCAAGGCTTGAGGGAATTGCCCATGGTCTGATCCAGGTGGAGGCAGACCTAGACCTAGCTCTCTTGTCTTCTCTCTGGCCTGGTGCTTTTACTGCTAAGTCCTAGAACCTCTACCAGAGTTTATGTCTGTTTTTTAGCTGGTCAAATATGGGTATGCCATGCCACTTAAGAGGGGGGCTGTGTCTCCCCACTGCAGGCTCCTTGGAAGAGCCTTCTAGGGTGATGTGGGTCTAGGGTGATGTGGGTCTAGGGTGATGTGGGTCTTGAGGATGACTTGGTATTTCCATTCTGTCCTCAGATCTCAGCTTTGCTTTGGAGAAAGCTTTTTGTTCAGATGTAAAAGGGTAGCTTAACAGGGTGAGTTGGGTGAGGTCAAAGAAACTGATCAGGGAGCTAAAAATGACTCTCTTTAAAGAATTCAGTTTTTTTTAAAGATTTTATTTATTCATGAGAAACATAGAGATTGAGAGGCAGAGAGACAGGCAGAGAGAGAAGCAGGCTCCATGCTGGGAGCCTCGTGTGGGACTCTATCCCGGGACTCCAAGATCACGCCCTGGGCAGAAGGCAGGTGCTCAACTGCTGAGCCACCCAGGTGTCCCTAAAGAATTTATTTAATGGATCCTTTCTACATACTGACATTCTCTTTCTTGCTGGAGTAGGAGGGGAGTGGCAGGCAGAGTCTGGGAGGCTATATGTCCAAAGTACTGCTGGTAGTTCTAAGACAAGGGAGAATTCCTGACCTCTCAAGTAATGGAACACTTTGGGGATACTGGAATGGAAAAAAGTGATCTTTGCCCTTACCGAATGTGCTCAAATGTGTTTATGAAGCCAACCTCATGACTTCAGTGGTCTTAGGAAAACATTTGATTGGGAAACAATCGTGTTTTTGTATGAAATTCTGTGGACACATACATAGATAAACACAAAGTTGCACACTTTCTTTTAGGATAGAATGAAAGGAAATCATCTAGACTTGCTGGGTTAGAGAAACAGGTTTACTAGAACTTTCTGACATAGGGGTTTGCTACTGGAATGAATCTCCTTATCATTTGGATTATAAAAATAGGCTACTGATCTGTTTCACATTGTTTTAGTAAAATCTCGTCTGAAAATTAGACCATGGACTTAAATCATTGCCTGGAGTTTTTTTCAACATGACAAAAGTAGCTCTGGATGTTTTAAAAAAATATTTATTTGAGAGAGAGAGAGCACGTGAGCTCATGAGTAGGGGCAGGGGCAGAGGGAGAGGGAGAAGCCAGACTCCTTGCTGAGCAGGGAGCTCCATCCTAGGACCCTGGGATTATGACCTGAGCCGAAAGCAGATGCTTAACCAACTGAGCCATCTATGTGCCCCCATTTTTTTGTTTGTTTGTTTTGAGAAAGAGTGGTGGGGAGGGGTAGTGAGAGGGGGAGAGAGAGAATCTTAAGCAGGCTCCATATGCATTAGGAAGCCCCTCTAGGGGGATCCCTGGGTGGCTCAGCGGTTTGGCGCCTGCCTTCGCCCAGGGCGCTATCCTGGAGTCCGGGGATCGAGTCCTGCGTCGGGCTCCCGGCGTGGAGCCTGCTTCTCCCTCCTCCTGTGTCTCTGCCTCTTTCTCTCTCTCTCTCTGTCTATCATAAATACGAATAAATAAATAAATCTTAAGGAAGCCCCTCTAGGAGGTTCGATCTCAGGATCCTGAGATCATAACCTGAGCTGAAATCGAGTTGGATGCTTAACCAACTGAGCTACCCAGGCGCTCCAGCTCTGGATTTTTCTAGGAAGAGTTCCCTTACCTTCCACTTCTCCTTTACCTCCCCAGGAAAGGAAAATGTTACTGAAGTTCTAATATCAGATCAGTGCCAGACACTACATAAAGCTCAGTACCTGTCTGCTGATTAAATGAAATAATCAAGTTCTAGCTTCCTTTTGGGATAGTCAGCCCAGTTCTGGTGATAATGAGAATCTAGTTTGATTTCTTTGGGTCCTGTCTCTTCCTCTGAACCCAGCTAAAAATGGAGTGAAAGTGAGATAAATCGGAGACCAGCATGTAAAAGTAATTTTAGTAGGAAGTTCCCTTTGGCAATAACTATTGAACTAGGCTAGTTTTATTTATTTATTTATTTATTTATTTATTTTTTTTTTTTAGGCTAGTTTTAGAATCTTGATGGGGAGGTATACAATTATCTTTGTTGGTACAGGGGTGGGATCTGTTACAGGCCTTGGGTTGTGATGGGTTGGTAGGAGCCACCAAGCTTCTTAGCTCTTTGTGTGACTTTGGGGAAGAAGCTGGGTTTTGCCCTCAGCCGCAGGGAACTCCTTTATAAAAATTTAAAGGACTGTATGATTTTAGTTGGCACAGATTACATCCTTTTTGTCTCTAGAGGCCAGAGTTGAAAGGACCTCAGTGCTGAGCTACTTTCCCCTGTAGTGTTTTCTGGTGCCTTTGGGATTTTGCTTCTGTGGTGTGCATGCTCTGTTGAATTTCCCTCCTTCCAGTGCTCTCTACTTTAGTCCCGTCCTCATCTCTTGCTTTTTCCCTTTGCAGGAAACAAAGCTGTTTTCCCTCAGAACAAAGCTTACGTGGTTATTCTTTCTGGAATGATTCTCTAAGGGCTAAGAAGGAATTTCTTGATGAAGGTGGTCATCATTCCCATTGCCTGCTTGGGTCAGAGGTTCCCTGCTGGACACTTCACTACCATGAACTGCTCTGAATTCTAAGTTGGAACAATGGAGATAACTGAGCACCGTTAATATTTTATATCAGAAACCCTGCTTGGAACCCTATACAAAGTGAAAAGCTTCGTGGGTGAGATAGAGAGGTGTACCATTTGGGATCTTAAAATCTGTGGGTGTCAGATGGTCACTTTACTAAGAGTCAGCTGTAAAGCCAGTCTTAGTTTGTTTTGCTGAGACGGAGAGGTCAGGAATTATCAGAGCTACTCAGGGAGTTCTTTCATTTTCAGGTGGGATCAGTTGAGCTTACCGCATGGCTGATTCATCCCCTGGATGAGCAACTTCTAGGCAGCAAGCAGGTGCAAGCCCAGCCGCTCCTGCTGTGTCCCTGGATGGATTTGCAGTGGGCTGGTCTTCAAATGATAATGGGTAGTATTTTGTGAGCACTTACTGTGTGCCCGGAAATGTGAGCCCTTTACCCTTTATCTCCTTTAGCCCTCTCAGTATCCCAATGGGCTGTGGCCTTTTACTGTCTCAGTTCCCTGAGACCTCAGTACTGAAGTAACTTTCTCAAGGCCATGCAGTGGCAAAGCCAGGAATGGAATCTGGGTGTTTCTGACTCGCCTGACGTCCAAGAAATGCTCTGGTGAGCTCTGGGAGAGCAGAAGGCAGAAGTTGGGAGGGGAGGCTTCCCTGTGGTGTTAGGGCCCAGGAGCACTTCAGGCACGTAGAGCTGGGTGTGGTGGCCCTATGGCAGGGCTCAGAGTCAGGTAAATTCTTTCGCTCCAGGAATGGAGCAGAGGGGGTCATTGATTGCAAACTGGCAGAACGAGTAGAGCAGGAGCCTTATTCCTTTCTGGCTCCTTCCTTCCTTCATCAAAGGGAATCTTCTTATCTTTTCTTAGCCTTTTCCTCCCCTGACTGGAAATCAGTCTTGATACTACTCCCTTGGCCACTCTTTCCTTTCTGGCTCAGGGGAAAGAGGATGAGTTGAGGAGTGGAACAGGGAGCCAAATAATGTGGAAGGCAGAAGAAGGAAAAAGAACTGCAGTTCCAGTTAAGCAGGCATTTTCTCAGTTTATCGTTTCCTTTGACTAGTGACCACCAGCCAGTCAAAGTAGGCAAAGATGGCTCTATCTTTATTTTACATGTGGGGAGAAAAATACCTTCAGTACATGGTAAATGATTATCCAAGGCTTGTCAGTAGAAAAACCAGCCTGAGGGCTTTGAGCTCCTTTTACTGGACTAAGATGCATGTGCCTACCACATGAACATGTATGTTTAACATACCCTGGGACACTGGGTGCCAAAATAAAACTCCCACCTGCTGACAGGGAGTTTTATTTTCATCCTGAATGAGTTGTTTCTTTATTATGTACATCACTTGGAGGGTACTCACTGTGAATCCTGAGACATTTAACTGTGTACTGAGAGGCTTCTGCATGCCCCTTTTTCAGGTGCCCCCATTAAATGCCCTGGAGAGCAGTCGTTGCTCTGTGCAATAACAGAGTCACGGCAGGGTAGATTTCCAAGGGGAGAAAGTCCCTAGGCCCAGTCCTCTTCCCCACGACTGTGTGAGAAGGTGCTGGCTCTCACAGCTGGCCACTCTGACCTTATCTGACTCCTTGCCAGTAGAGCTTTATGGAGCTTTTGTTCTTTTTCTCTTGCGAGTAACCTAGCTGTTTGGGACCAGTGAGTGACATCAGTCCAAAATGGGCTGTTTTGTGTAACTTCTTGTTCCATGAGCACATCACCGGGTTTATTGAATGCTGCTGTGTGTTAAACCCTATGGAGGGGATCCCTGGGTGGCACAGCGGTTTAGCGCCTGCCTTTGGCCCAGGGGCGCGATCCTGGAGACCCGGGATTGAATCCCACGTTGGGCTCCCGGTGCATGGAGTCTGCTTCTCCCTCTGCCTATGTCTCTGCCTCTCTCTCTCTCTCTCTCTCTCTGTGTGACTATCATTAAAAAAAAAAAAAAAATTAAACCCTATGGAGGATACAGGGTGGACAAAAGTGATTAGGCAACATGCATGACATTCATTCATTCAGTAACTAAATATTGAGCTTTTCTTATATTCCAGGTTGTGTTCTAAATGCTGGGGGTGGAAAGATAAAGTAGACACAGTTCTGCCCTCATGGATCTAGCAAAGGCGCTGTCATTGCCTTGGGTAAATTATTAGCATTGTCATTAACATGAAGGCCATTAATAATGTAACAGTGATATGATTAATAGGATCATGAGTAGTTTATTATCTTGATGAGGTTGTGGAAAATGATGGCTTATATTATACTCATGGTCTGTCTACTTTTCTCTAACTACTCTTTAATAAACCAGCAGACTCTTGGGAATCAGGAAGTCATGTTTTCTCTTGTGGCTGGAGGTTATTAGGTGTAGAGATTCATCACTCCTTGGTGGAGTAGAACATTTGCCTGTTTGGATTAGGAGCTTTGGCTGTGGGGTTCTATATTCTAAGATTAGCGGCCCTGAGCATCTTTCAAGGGGGTTCAGTCTGGGACACAGAGGAATTACGGATGGATGAAGTTTGACCAATGCATTTTTTAGTATAATCTCCATTTTATATATTTTTTCTGGAGAACAGCTTTTCTTCAGTCCTTAAGGATTTAGCTCCTTACATGGGCTTTTGTGGACAATGTGGGATAAGCACCCACAGGTCTAAATCGGGGTGGTGTGGGGTGTTTGGTTCTCTAATGCTTCATGAGAATGATTCCTGACTACCTTACTGTATGTTTTACATACAGCTTGGGAAACACATGGGTGTCGAAGACACTTGCCTTGGAAATGTCCCTGACGGCAATGGCCTGTGCAATGTTCCAAATAACAAACGTAATGTTCTCGCCCTTGGGCACACAGCAGGTACAGTTGGTGCAGCAAATAGGTTGCATGTGGCCGTGGCCCTTTTTGGCATGACCATTATTCCTTCTTGGTTGTCTTGGAAACAAAGACCTGATGGAGCCATTTCTTTTTTTTTTAAGATTGTTATTTATTCATGAGAGACGTAGCGAGAGAGGCAGAGACATAGGCAGAGGGAGAAGCAGGCTCCAGGAAGCTTGATGCAGGACTCGATGCCGGGATTTGGGATCACACCCCGAGCCAAAGACAGATGCTCAACTGCTGAGCCACCCGGGCTTTCCAAGCCATGTTTTTTTATTTTTTAAACTTTTTAAAAAAAGATTTTATTTATTTATTTATGAGAGACACCGAGAGAGAGAAAGAGAAGCAGAGACACAGGCAGACAGAGAAGCAGGCCCCATGCAGGGAGCTCGATGTGGGACTCGATCCCGAGTCTCCAAGATCATGCCCTGGGCCAAAGGCAGGTGCTAAACTGCTGAGCCACCCAGGCTGCCCCCGAGCCATGTTTTTTTAAAAAAATATTTTATTTACTTATTTTGAGAGACAGAATGTGAACTCACATAGGTGGGGGACAGGGGGAAGCAGAGGGAGAGAGACTCAAGTAGATTCCATGCCTAGCGCAGAGCCTGATGGGCTCAATCTCACAACATCATGACTTGAGCTGAAATCAAATCAGACACTCAACTGAGCCTCCCAGGTGTCCCCCCTCCTTTTTTTAAATAACAACTTCATTGAGATGTAATTTATATACCATATATTTCACCCCATTAGAGTGGGCAATTCAGTGTTTTTAGTATATCCATAAAGTTGTGGAACCCTTAGACTATTCCAGAACATTTTTATCAACCCAAATAAAAGCCTCATATCTATTAGTAGTCACTCCCTAGTCTCTCTTTCCCCCAGATGTTGGTAACTCCTAACAGGCTTTCTTTTTTTTTTTTTTTAAGATTTTATTCATTCATGAGAGACACAGAGAGAGAGAGAGAGAGAGAGAGAGGCAGAGACACAGGCAGAGGGAGAAGCAGGCCCTACACAGGGAGCCCAACGTGGGACTCTATCCTGGGTCCCCAGGATCAGGCCCTGGGCTGAAGGCAGCACTAAACCGCTGAGCCACCTGGGCTGCCCCCTAACAGGCTTTCTATTACTGTAAATCTATCTATCTGCCTGTTGTGGATATTTCATATAAATGAGATCATAGAATATGCAGTATTTTGTGTCTGGTTTCTTTCACTTAGCATGATACTTTCAAGGTGTGTCCACGTTGTGGCATGTAACGTACTGCATTTCTTTTTATGGTTGAACAATACTCCTGTGTATGGAAACACCACATTTTGTTTATCCTTTCATCAGTTGATGGACATGTGAGTTGTTTCCACCTTTTGGCTATTACGGATCTTGCTGCCATGAACATTTGCGTTCAAGTTTTGGGTGGATATATGATATGTTTTTCGTTCTCTAGGATACATACCAAGGAGTGAAATTACTGAGATATGTGGTAACTCCATGTTTAACTTATTGAGAAGCTGCCGTACTGTTTTCCAGAGTGGCTGTGTCCTTTTACACACTCAGCAATGCATGAGCATTGCAGTTTCTTCATATTCTCACTAACACTTATCATTTTTTAAAAATTTTTAAATTATTATTTTTAAAGATTTTATTTTATTTGTTTCAGAGAAAGAGAGCATGAGCAGAGGGTAAGGGCAAAGGGAGAGTGAGAAGCAGACTGCTCACTGAGTAGAGACCCTGATGTGGGGTTTAGTCCCAGGACCTGGGATCATGACATGAGCTGAAGGCAGATGCTTAACTGACCGAGTCACCCAGACATCCCTATTTATTTTTTTAAAGTTTATTTATTTAAATAATCTCTCCTTCCAGCGTGAGGCTCGAACACACAACCCTGAGATCGAGTCGCACACTTAACTGAGCCAGGCAAGCACCCCAAATAGCTATGCGAAATTTATTTATTTATTTATTTATTTATTTATTTATTTATTTATTTATCTATCTATCTATCTATCTATCTATCTATCTATCTATCTATCTATCTATCTAATGAGAGATACAGAGAGAGAGGCAGAGATACAGGCAGAAGGAGAAGTAGGCTCCCTGCAGGGAGGCCCATGTGGGACTCGATCCCAGGACCCTGGGATCATGACCTGAACCAAAGGCAGACGCTCAACCACTGAGCCACCCAGGCACCCCTATTTTTAAGATTTTATTTATTTGAGAGAGAGATAGAGAATGCACAAGTGGGAGGGGCAGAGGGAGAGGGAGAGAGAGAATCTTATGTATACTCTATACTGAGCATGGAGCCTGACTTGGGTCTTGATCCCAGGATCCTGAGATCATAACCTGAGCTGAAACCTGGCTTAGCTGACTGAGCCATCCAGGCACCCCCTCATTGTGGTTTTAATTCACATTTCCTTAATAACTGTGGTGATATTTTTTCATGTGCTTATTGGCCATTTGTAAATTTTTGGAAAAATGTCTATTCAAATTTTTGGCTTAATATTTAACAAGTTTTTTTTTTCCTTGTTGAGTTAGGAGTTATTTTTTTTTTTTTTAAAGATTTTATTTATTTATTCATGAGAGACACAGAGAGAAAGAGGCAGGCTCCACGCAGGGAGCCTGATGTGGGACTTGGTCCCAGGACTTCAGGATCATGCTTCTGGGCCGAAGGCAGGCACTAAACCACTGAGCCACCCAGGGACCCCCAAAAGAGTTCTTTATGTATTCTGGACTACTTAGACCCTTATCAGATAAATGATTCACAAATACTTTCTTCCATTCTTTGGGCTTTGTTTTCGCTGTCTTGTTGGTATCCTTTGCAGAATATAAGTTTTTAATTTTGATGAAGTCCATTTTGTTTAATTCTTATGTTGTATTGCTTTTGGTATCATATCCAAGAAGCCATTGCCTACCTAATCCAAGGTCACATAGATTTGCTCCTATGTTGTCTTTTTTCTTTTTTTTTTTTTTTTAAGTTTAATTTATTTGAGAGAGAAAAAGAGAGAGGGAGCACGAGAGGAGGGAGGGGCAGAGAGAGAAGGAGAAGCAGACTCCCTGGCGAGTGGGGAGCTAGATTTGGGACTCAATTCCAGGACCCTGAGGTCATGACCTGAGCCGAAGGCAGATGCTTAACTGACAAAGCCACCGAGGCACACCACTCCTATGTCATCTTCCAAGAGTTTTATAGTTGTAGCTCTTTTGTGAGCACTAAATTGTGCCGCCTGAAGCTTTGGAAGTTCCTCTTAGCTGTTTGCTGGGGGAAAGGCTGGGTGGGAGCCTATCATCCTGGGGCTTCTTTTCTTTGCCACGTTGACAGTTTAGTCTAGGATCTTGACCTTGGGAAGCATTTATTGTTCTTGCAAGTTCTCTATTATGCAGTTTATATTTCTTTTCTTTTTTCTTTTTCTTTTTTTTTTTTTTTTGAAGGTAACAAATGAAGAGGACTTTATTAGGAAATTGGACTGTAAACCTGATCAGCATTTGAAGGTGGTTTCCATTTTTGGAAATACTGGTGATGGAAAGTCTCATACTCTAAACCACACTTTCTTTTATGGCCGTGAAGTCTTTAAAACTTCCCCTGCCCAGGAGTCCTGCACCGTGGGGGTGTGGGCAGCATATGACCCAGTCCACAAAGTAGCAGTGATAGACACAGAGGGGCTCTTGGGGGCTACAGTGAATCTCAGCCAGAGAACTCGACTGCTGCTGAAGGTCCTGGCCATCTCAGATCTTGTCATCTATCGAACTCATGCAGACCGGCTGCATAATGACCTCTTCAAGTTCCTTGGGGACGCCTCAGAAGCTTATCTGAAGCACTTCACCAAGGAGCTCAAGGCTACCACTGCCCGCTGTGGCCTGGATGTCCCCTTGTCCACCCTGGGCCCTGCTGTTATCATTTTCCATGAGACTGTTCACACTCAGCTGCTGGGCTCTGGTGAGTAGACAGAGGGCTGTGTCCCAGGTTGACCTTTGTGGGTGTGAGGAGGCAGCCGTTGGGCTGTAGCACTAACTTGGTGGAGGTGGATTGCCCAGCAGAATTTCTGCCTGGGCAGGATGGGAGGGAGTGTTTGAAGAAAGGTGGAGTGAGCAACTATGTCAAAATCTGCTTCTGGTCAGGATGAGGATTGGGGATTACTGATTACCTTAGGCAATAGAGAGATCCTTGGTAATCTGGTAAGACCTGTTTTCCAGGGGTGGTGGGCATGAAAGCCTGCTCAGAGTAGGTTCAAGAGAGAATAGGAGAAGAATTAAGGTTGTGTAATATTCCACTCTTTCCAAAAGTTCTATTATAAAGGGAAACAGACAAATGAGATGATAGCTGGAGGTTAATGTGGGATTTCAAGGGATTTTCCCATCTTTAAATTGAAGTTGTGAGGTATTGCAGATATTTTTTCCTCGTGGAATGCTTCACGAGGTAGGGAACGATGCAGATGGAAAGAGCAGAGCAGTTGGAGTGAGCCTCACAGGGGTGGTTGGCCTTAGAAACATAGCCAGTCCCTCCATAAACACAGGAGAGAAACACTATATGGACGCAGTTGCAGGTGATTGGTGGATACAGTATGTGTGTGAGAGCTGTCCTATTGTTTCTCTTACCTTAGAGAAGTAGGAAGCAAAATCATGACCTGAGGGAGGATGAGGCAGCAGGTACAACAAGTAATTGGACACAGGTGGGGACAGTAGGGTCAGCTCCTAACACAGTTGGACCATTTACCTGTTTTTTTTTTTTTTTTTAAATTTTTATTTATTTATGATAGTCACAGAGAGAGAGAGAGAGGCGCAGAGACACAGGCAGAGGGAGAAGCAGGCTCCATGCACCGGGAGCCCGACGTGGGATTCGATCCCGGGTCTCCAGGATCGAGCCCTGGGCCAAAGGCAGGCGCCAAACCGCTGCGCCACCCAGGGATCCCCCATTTACCTGTTCATTCAGGCAACAGAGATTGTTTTCTTCCTTTCTTTTATTTTTTTAGAGAGTAGGGGAGGGGCAGAGGGAGAGAGAGAATCTGAAGCAGACTGCATGCCCAGCGCAAACACAGGACGCAATCTCACAACCCTGAGATCCTGACTTGAGCCAAAATGCAGAGTTGGACACTTAACCGACTGAGCCCCCAGGCGCCCCGTCAGTTAGAAGAGTTCAAGTGCACAATGCCACATGCTGAGCACTGGGGCACTGAGGCAATTCTCATCCACGAGTAGCCCACAGCCCAGTTGGGGAGACCACGTGTGCTCTTTTCTGTAGCGATGTAGGTCCTGGAGGTGTGGGAGTACAGCACAGGGGCTCTTCACACCTCCTAGGGGATCTGGGAAAGAGGTGGTATTTGAGCCTTGACATGTGGGTTGGTAGGGCAGGGGAGGAAATCTGCTCCGGAAAGCACAAACCCCTGGTGGCTTGAAGGAGTGTGGATTGTGTCCAGGAAACTGCAGGTTGTTCTACAAGAGTCTCCCAAGTTCCCTTTCAGCCCCTCAGTGTGTGTGCCACACAGCATCCTGGTGATCTTTCCACAAGCTTTATTTATAATTTAGATCATGTTATTCTTCTGCTTACAAGGCGCCAGTGGCTTTCACTACAAACTCATCATGATGTCCTTACTCTGAGTCCTGTCTGTGTCTCTGAACTCCTTCTCTGGTTTTCTCTCCTGCCGCCTACCATGTGCCCCCACCATGCACGTGTGTGTGCACACATGATGTGTGTGTACACTCCCTCTGGTAGCCACAGCGGCCTTTTCTGTGTTGGCACCTTTGCATATGCTACTCTGCCTGGAACACCGTTTACTCAATAAGCCATGCTTCAGATTCGACTCAGCTCCCACCCCCTGGGAGCCTTGGCCGACTGTCCCCTGTAGAGTGGTCCTTCCTGCACCCAACTTTACACTCTTACTGCATCACTCTGTTCATTTGCATCAGGGCCCTGATCACTATCTGAAATCATCCCATATGTTTGCTTGCTTGTTTTTGTTTGTCTCCCATTACAACAAGAAACTCCAGGAAGGCAGGAACCTTGTCTGTCTTAATCCACCACTATCTGAAGAGCCTAGATGAGTGAGTGCTTGACACTCAGAGGTTTGTTGGATGAATAAATAAAGAGGCTCTCACTGTGTCTGAAGCACAGACTGTGTGAGAGGGAATGGCGGAGATACTTGGGGGTCAGATCGTGGATTGCCTTGACTCAGTTGTTAGATATGATAGGAGCCCCTGAAGGAATTTAAGCAGGGAGTTATACAGATCTATATTTTCCAAAGATCACACAACAGCCTTTTGCAGGATGAACTGTAGAGGCATGCCTGGAGGCAGGGAGGCAGGGAGACCAGCCAGGACATTACCATGGTGCTAGAGGAGAAATGATAGGTGTTGAGCCAGGGCAGTGGCACAGGAGGGAAAGTGGAGAGACGGGGGCCATATTAAAGCATTAGGATCAGAAGGACCTGGGTCTAGCAGGAAGATGAGAAATCTAAATGTTCTAGCTAAGGGTCCTTAGCAAGTGATTCTGAGGTTAGGAGAGAAGGCTGGAAATGCCGATTTTGGGGTGCCTCCCATGATCTGAATTTTTATGCTGCTTTTGATTTTTACAGCTTTGGTAAGAGGTGGGTTTAATTTCTTGTTTAGGATTTTTTTTTTTAAAGATTTTATTTATTTATTTGAAAGAGGGAGAAGCAAGTTCCCCGCTGAGCATGGAACCCAGTGTAGGGTTTGATCCTAAGACCCTGGACCATGACTTGGGCTGAAGACAGATGCTTAACTGACTGAGCTATGCAGGCGCCCCTCTTGTTCAGGATTTTGAAATAACCAGCCCTTCACAAATAACTTTTTTTTTTTTTTTTTGCTTTGTACCATGTTTTGCTTTGTACCATGTATTGTTTTAAAAAAAAGCAGTGCGGGGGGATTCCTGGGTGGCTCAGCGGTTTGGTGCCTGCCTTCGGCCCAGGGCCTGATCCTGGAGTCCTGGGATCGAGTCCCACATCAGGCTCCCTGCATGGAGCCTGCTTCTCCCTCTCCCTGTGCCTCTGGCTCTCTCTTTCTGTCTGTCTGTCATGAATAATAAATAAAATCTTAAAAAAAAAAAAGCAGTGCAAAAAAAAATTAAAATAAAAAATAAAAAAATTTAAAAAAGCAGTGCTAACTTTACTGCATCCTTGTTATTTGGCTCAGTTGGTAGCAGCCCATTTTACAGATGAAGAAGCTAAACTCAGAGAACTTGAGTTATATAACAAGAGGTTTCCAGCTAGTAAGTTGCAAAATTGGGGTTCAAAATAGGGTTTCCTAACTCATAAATCGAGAGCTCTTTCTGGAATACTGTTGCTCCTTCTTGAAACCTGGAGATGGAACCAAGGCAGCCGGACTTTATGCAGGATAGAGAGGTACCAGGATTGTGGGCAAATTGATAATTTGAGTTTTTTGTCTCATAGACTTTGATTTTATTTAATTTTAATTTTTTTTTTTTTTTTTTTTTAGCTGAGAGTGAGCAGTGGGGAGAGGCAGAGGGAGAGGAAGAGAGACCATCTTAAGCAGGTCCACACCCATCAGGGGGCTCCATGTGGGGCTTGATCTCACCACCCCGAGATCATGAGCTGAGCTGAAATCAAGAATTGAACGCTCAAAACAACTGAGCCATCTGGGTGTCCCACTTTCTGACTTTCTTTTTTATTTTATTTTATTTGTATTATTTCTACAGAATTTATTCATGAAAGACAGAGAGAGGCAGAGACATAGGTAGAGGGAGAAGCAGCCTCCCTGTGGGGAGCCCGATGTGGGGCTTCATCCTAGGACCCCAGGATCATAACCTGAAACAAAGGCAGATGCTCACCACGGAGGCACCCAGATGCCCCCCACTTTCTGATTTTATTTGATCCTCTTCTTTTTTTGGACAGAGGATTCTAGGTGGGAGTTAGTAGGCAAAGAATTCTGTGTTTTTCAGATGAGTAGAACCAAGCTCCTATAATCATTTTGGAGCAGTGATTTTATGTCCAGGGACAAGGTGTGAGGTGATGTTGGGAGGGAGTGAGGGTGACCAAGCCAGCACCTTGAAAAGTCCACTGCCACAGGAAAAGTTCAGGAGGAGATAGATTTAGGGATGAATTACAGAGTTTGGCTACTTTTTGATGACTGTATCTTTAAATTTGAGTAAGGCCATACCTCCAGTATTAATTGGAGTGATTTTGTTGTTGTTAAAATATTAAAGGAAATTAAAAAGTCCTTGTAACATATATCTCCAAAATATTTATTGAATTCATTTGTACTACCACTCTACAAATTTCTGGATAAATATTGGTGAAACTACTCTCAGATACTCTGGCAGTTTGTCTATAGCTTGACCAGCATAAGATCAGCGTGTTTAAAATTTTTGTGTATTTTAAATGTTCATTAGCAGGTGACTGGTTAAATACATCCATAGGATGGAGGACTATGTAGCTATGAAAGAGAATAAGGAAATTTTCTAGAGTTTATCATGAAGAGAACAGGTACTTACAGTACGTAATTAAGTGATACAAGCAAGTTGTGTATATGTGTTGATAACATATGTAGGAAAAAGAAGTAGGAGGGGCAGAAGAAATATATTTCTTTTATGCTTTGACATGTTTGAATTTCTTTTTTACAATGAGCAGATTTAAAAATGGCTTTCCCTTGAAGTATAATGTACATATAGAAAAGTGTACATCATATCAAAAGTGTATTATTGTGATAAATTTCATAGTCTGGATGTACCCTTGAAATCAGTACCAGAAAATGACCTGCCAATACTCACTTCATGGGGAAGCCCTGCTCACGCTCCGTTCTAGGCAAGGGTGACCTGAGTTTTAACAGCATAGATTAGTTCTGCCTGTTTATGCCTATTTATATAGAGACTCAGGCTACATATTTTTAAAATGCAAGGCAGATTTTTTTTTTTAAAGAAAGACCATCGTTCACATACCTGTTTCCTTGTCCAGATCACCCCTCAGAGGTGCCAGAAAAGCTCATCCAGGACCGGTTCCGGAAGCTGGGCCGCTTCCCTGAAGCCTTCAGTTCCATCCACTACAAGGGAACGAGGACTTACAACCCTCCCACTGACTTCTCTGGGCTTCGACGTGCTTTGGAGCAGCAGCTAGAGAACAACACCACCCGTTCTCCCCGGCACCCAGGGGTCATCTTCAAAGCCCTGAAGGTCAGTTGGCTCCTGTCCCAAGTGCTTCTCATTGGGGTACTTGTGGGTAGTGAGAACACTCAGCTCCCCTTTTGTTGGTGCCAGGGATTGGAAGCTGGGGCTGGAAATAGAGGTTGTAGGGAAAGGAAGCACAAGAGTGGAGTTAGCACACCTGTTGAGTGAGCTCATCTTGCTAAGATCACGGGCACAGAGAAATCTTGGGTTATATAGTTAAAAAGTGACAGGTCTCCATGTCAGAGAAAAACCAGGCTTTTGGATAAATAGGAAGAAGCATTTGTCTCTATATGGTATGGCCCAGCCCTGGTGAATTGACCTTGTATTGAGCCTAAGTTATCTGAACAGGACTCACTGTTTTTTTGGGTTTTTTTTTTTTTTTTTTGTAAGCTGTATTAATTTATTCTAGAGGGCAATTTTTTGTGATCACCGTAAATCATAGAAATATCACAGGTAGAAATTTCCCAAGACAAAAAAACAACAAAGAGACACAATAATAATAATTGCTGTTTATTATATACCAACATTTAGAGGACTGTATATGGATTAGTTCACTTAATCCTTACCTTACCAGTGTGCCTGGCCAGCTCAGTTGGTAGAGCATGTGACTCCTGACCTTGGGGTTGTAGGTTCAAGCCTCATGTTGAGTGTAGAGATTACTTAAAAATAAAATCTTTTAAAAAATCCTTACACCACCTCAGTGTGTTAATTACTATTACCATCCTCATTTTGCAGATGAGGAAACTGAGGCACAGGGAGGTGAAGTATTCGGTGACATACAGTTACTAAGTGGCAGCAGGTATAAATCCTGGCTGGTTTACTCTAGAGCTCCTTATAACCAAGAAGAATCTGCCTTTCAACAAGTATAATAACATATTATTTCCTCTCTAGAGACTGTTATTCGTGAAAGGTTCTGAGGCTGGGGCTTGTTTTTTCTTTACTTAAGAGGGAGATTAACAAGTGTCCTGGAGAAGATAAAGGTAATACTGTTACTTGAGACTTTAACAGAATCTGAAATTTTGCAAATGAATTTAAACAGGAGTAATTTTTTTTTTTTAAGATTTAAAAAAATTTATTCATGAGAAACACACAGAAAGAGGCAGAGACACAGGCAGAGGGAGAAGCAAGCCCCTGGTAAGGAGCCCAATGTGGGACTTGATCCCTGGACCGGGATCACACCCTGAGCCAAAGGCAGATGCTCAACCTCTGAGCCACTCAGGTGTTCCTAAGCAGGAGTAATTTCTTCTTTGGAACTAGATGCTGTTCATTGTATCACCTACAGCCATGTCTTGTGCCCTAAAATTCACCTTGTAGACATCAGTGATGTGAGGCCTGTCTTTTGGGAAACATACCTAAGCATTCCATCGTTGTCCTTTAAAATCAGGCAAATTGTTTTTCTTGTGTATCTCAGCAGTAGTATCAACAAATTGTTTTGATGATACAGTAAAATCCTGTTATAAAGCACCCTGCTGATCCACAGAATTTGTTTCCCCATCCTGATGGTTGATGCTTGCTTCTTTGTAACAGAGACCCTGCCGCCTAGGGGGACTGCAAACCCTCCAGCTACAACAGATGCTGTATAACCTGTCTGAGGCCCTCAGGGGTTAGATTGTTGCCCTTCTTTATCAAGTGGCATCTTAGGCCTCTCAAGTATCTGGGTAGGTGGGATCACTGTGCTAGGTAATATCACTTCACTCCCACAGCAATATGGTTACTCTACTATTCCTACTAATAGCTGTGAACAGGCAAGAAATCACTAGAACAACGGCAGGGGTAGTGGTGGTGGGGTGCATAGACTGGGGTAATAGAAAAGTATGAGTTAAAAAATGATCACTGGTTGTTGGAAATTGCTTTTTTTTTTTTTGGAAATTGCCATTTTAGAATTGACTAGATTGTCTCAATGAAATCTTGCTGTCTTAGCACAATACATTGGTCAAAGCATTCCCTTGGCCCGGTAAAAGCTGGGAAAAGGGATCCAAAAAGGAATGTGAAAGTTGTTGATACCATTATGGGAATAAAAATTGTAAGTTTAGAACAGTTTGTTCAGTGATCCATTTATATTGTGTTTGTCTAAATTCATATCCTCTGATTTAATTAGGAATACATGTTAAGTATAGAAAATGTTGGATACTACAGTAGAATTACAGCACTGAAAACAAGGACCAACCACAGCCCTCCACCTAGGGATAGCCACTGTTAACATTTTATTATGTGCCCTTAGAGTATGTGTTCTGTGCATTAAAAAAAAAAACAAAACATGTGGCTTGTCATCACATTATAGATGTAAACTTGTAATCCTTTCTCTGTGAAACATCATAAACGTTTTACTGTATGATTTTTTTTTTCAGAGAGCGCGTGTGGGGGAGGGGCAGGAGAGGGAGAGAGAATCTTAAGCAGGCTCCATGCACAGCATAGAGCCTGATACAAGGCCCCATTTTATGACCCTGAGATCATGACCTGAGCCGAAATCAAGAGTCGGACACTTAACTGACTGAGTCACTCGGTGCCGCAACACTTTACTATATTGTATGGTTTTTATAAGTAGTTTTGGTAGCTACACAATATTTCATTGTCTAAACATACAAAAATTACAATTGTCAGATAAGCGATTATAAGTAAAATTTTACTATTATAAATAATACCACAACTAAATACCACAAATGCTCTTTCTGTATTTGGCATTATTTTTCTTGGTTATATTCTCTTGAAGTAGATTGTGTCAAAAGTGCGTGTGTGTATGTATATACGTACATATGTATATATGTACATACACACAGTGAACATGTATTTCTGTCATTTCACATAATTGGACATGGAATCCTATTTAGGTACTTTTGCTTATTTGATATCTTTGTTTCTATTTTGCCTATTTTTAGTATTTCAGGGATTTTACTTCAATATAATCTCTGATCTTTACTGTGTATGTATTTATTTTAGTATTCTTTATAATGAATTCATCAAAGGGATCCCTGGGAATACTGCTGCTTTTTTGCAGTTTGTGCACAACACTGTTAACCATGGCTGCAGGCTTAGGACGGAGGAGCAGGAAGGAAGCCTTTGGGGCAGTGCTGGGCATGTGGGACCTGGGGAGAGGCTGGGAAATGTTGGCAAGATTGGAACTAGGGTTATGAGGATGCCTTGAGGACTAGGGGATAGGGCCTAGCGCTGGGAGGGATGGGAGAGAGGGGTTTGGCATAAAATGAAGAGGGCTCTGGTGTACACAGGAACAGACTTTGTTTTTTTTTGTTTTTTTTTTTTTTTTTTTTTGGAACAGACTTTGGATGTGCTGATTTGCTCAGTCCGTTGAGTTTTTTTTTTTTTTTTTAGTCCGTTGAGTTTTTAAAAGGTTTGTAATGGGGTACAATGTAGACCATTAGTGAATCGGGTAAATTGTATATGAGAGCTCCTTGTATCATTCTTCCAACTTTTCTACAAGTCTGAAATTATATCAAAATGAAAAGTTACCCTTAAACAAAGTTTGTGATCTTTGCATCTTGGTTGCTTTAGGTCAGATGTTTGTGTCCTCCCAAAATTAATTTGTTGAAACCCTAATGCCCAGTGTGATGGTACCGGTGGGCCTTTGGGAGGTGATTGGGTCATGAGGATGGAGCCCTCATGAATGAGATTAATGGCCTTGGAAAGAAGCCCCAGAGAGCTCCCTAGTCCCTTCCAGCAAGCAAGGACACAGTGCGGAGGCACCATCTGTAAAGCAGAACCTGACCTTGCTGGCGTCCAGATCTTAGGCTTCCAGCCTCCAGATTTGTGAGAAATATATTTCTGTTGTTGAGAAGCTATCCAGTCTGTACTGTTTTGTTTTAGCAACCTCAGTGGACTAAAGACAATGGTTAAAAGCTTGGATTCTGGAGTCAGACAGACTTCTGTGGGAATCCCAGTTCTGCCATTTACAGCGAGTTGGTTTTGGCAACTTTGTTTGTTGGTTCATTCATACAACAAATAAAAGAGCACATCTATGTGCCCAGTATAGTTTGAGGTGCTGGAAATATGGTGGAGGACAAGGTAGACAATAACTTTGTCCTTATGATATTACTCCTTCGAACCTTTATCCTTCATCTGTAAAATAGGGATAATAAAAGAATTTTCCTAATGAAATTGAGTGAGGATCAAATAGAACAGCACACTTGAAGAAACTAAGTACCTGGTATCTAGTAAATGTTCAATAAGTGTTAAATAGAGTGGATAAAATTAAGGAAAAAAACTGAAAAATGATTGTATTTGAATAATTCATGAAACACATACTTCTAATTAGATTTGAGCTTAAAGTATACTTAGATGTACTGGCCAGTGTCCTTGAAGTGGCTCAGAGGTAGTCACAGTGGAAGATTACACTCAGGCATTGCAAACATCTTCAAAAGAGCCTGGATCCATACTGTGGTGTACAAAGGGCTGTGAATCTGATCTGTATAAATTTTAATGACAAGGCCAGTGGCTGGGTTCTACAGTTCCTCAGGTTTTTCTGTAAACTAACCCAGCTTAATGTTTAAATTAGGCTGTCAGGGGCACTGAGTGCTGTAAGCAGTAATTAGTGCTCAGAGATTTTACCCTGAGGGGACTTGGAGGTCGTACCCCAGGCCAGTTTGTTAGATGATTTTGAGAAAAAAAGTTACACTATGCTTATGAGGTGATAAGTTTTCTGTAAATACACTGAGCCTGGTCAGCTGGAGTTGTAATGACTCTTGGTCACTGGTGTCCACAGAGTTTTCACCTGGATCCTATGTTTTCTGTCTTTCGGGGTGGAGATGGGGTGTGGGACCTGCTGCTTCTGTGCATGGGAAGGAGTTAACTGTTCAAGCATGTGTCTTCGGCTCTCCCCAGGGAATTGTGGGGTTCTTGCAACTTACTGAAAGCCTTGAAAAATTGTTTTACCTTTTTTGGTTGTTTTGCCTTTAATCTCCTTTTAAATTGTAAGTTGTTAATTTTCCAATTATCATTCTAATAGAAAGGCACTTGTGATGTCTGCATTAGGCAGATTGATCCACTAGAGTTTTATTGCTGTTAAAGTACACTCATTGAAGTGTTCATAGTTCATAGCAGTGTATAATAGAATGGCTGTCTTTTCTTCATTTATTTATTTAATTTGGCTTTATTTTGACAAGGAAACTTGAATTCTTTTTGGAACAGAAGAGTGGGGATGGGCATAAACAGATAAATTATCAACGCCAAAATAATTTGTTTGGCTTCCTGCTTCTGCCAGTTTTTTCTTTATCTCTCTGGTATTCCTAGCCTTGTCCAATTTCTCACTAACTTACTGAGTAAAAACACTTTGAAGGCTAGGGATATGTTCTAATATGATAGAAGTAATTTTTTTCTATATGAATTTCATTTTATTTTCTTTTTTAAAAGATTTTATTTATTTGAGGGACAGTGAGAGACATTAGAGAGGCACAGAGAGAGGGCAGAAACAGACTCCCTGCTGAGGAGAGAGCCCAGTGCGATACTGGGCTTGATCCCAGGACCCTGATACCATGACCTAAGCTGAAGGCAGATGTGTAACTGAGCCACCCAGGCACCCCTTTCAATTTATTTTAGATAAAATATACAGGAATATTGTCAGGAAAAAGTTTATAGGCTTTGGGGAAATGGAGAGAGAAATCACCTAAGGGGCAATCAAAACTGTGATGAACAAATGAAGAAATCTCAACTCTCTAGTAATCAAAGAAAGGCAAATGAAAACAGCAACATTATGAGGGCAGACACTGACAAGTCTGGTAATAAAATGTCAAAAAGGATGTGAAACAATGTAAACTCTTACAGATTGCCAGTTGAAATTAAAATCAGTACAACTACTTCCAAGTGCCATTCAGAATTATCTAGTGTAGGTGAAGATATACCTAATATATATTCCAGCCGTGTCATTTCTAGGAATTTGCCTTAGAGAAACTCTTCCACCTGAATACAGGGAGACCTTTATGAGGATATGATAGCAGCTTTCTTTGTAATGGCTAAATAATGCGAATTAAGTATGTAAAAAATGGCTAAATACATGGTGGTGTTAAGTGATTCTTTGCTACTTATTTTAAAGAGAACATTGGGGTCATAGTGGATGTACAGGCAGCTATATACTTTGGTTTTCTCATGGAACATTGAAGCCTGGCATTTTTCTCACACCATTAAGTATTTTATGAAAATATGTCTTTAAAGTAGCTGTATGGTTTTCATTTATATGGATGGATATTTTTTTTTACATTTAGTTAATTTTGCACTTGTTTTAGTAGTGGTTTTCCTTTTTGCCTGGTTATATTTTCCATGTGTTTAAAGGAATGTCACATTCTGCCTATTTCTTTAGGGTAAATTACAAGTCCTATTACTGTTTTGGACTGATATTTATGGAATGCTTCCTGTATGTTGTGTACTATGCTCTGCATGTGTAATGAATTCACTTAATCCTCGTGCTGTCTCAATGGGGTAAAAATGCGGAGGCACAGAGAAGTCAATTAATTTGCCTAATATGATTTACCTAGTAAGTGGTGGAGAATTTGAACCAGCTAGTCTGGCTACCAAGTCTGTGCTTTTAACCCAGTGCTGTATATTCTCAATAGTTACTCCAAAGAAGGTCAGAGGAGGCAGCCGTCTTTCAAGGTTCCTGATAACGTATTGCCAGTTGGCTCTTGAAAGGATATTCCCATAAATTGTGTTTGAGTGTTTGGTTATTTTAATGTTTAAAAAGTTATTTTTTAAATTATAAAAGCGATATGTATTCACGATAAACAATTCAAATAGTATAGAAATGTGTAAGGTACAAGTTAAGGTCTCTCCCCACCCCCATCACAACCATCACAACCATTGTTTTTTTTTTTTTTTTTTTCTTAAGATTTATTTATTTATTCAGAGAGAGAGAGGCAGAGACACAGGCAGAGGGAGAAGCAGGCTCCATGCAGGAAGCCCGACGTGGGACTCGATCCTGGGTCTCCAGGATCACACCCTGGGCTGCAGGCGGCGCTAAAGCGCTGCCCACCGGGGCTGCCCACAACCATTTTTTTTTTTTCACAACCATTGTTAATACTTGTATATACTTCTAGAAATTTGTAGTCATACATAAGTGCCTATATAAGTATGTGTATATGATGTATGTATTTTTCACCTTGAATGGGATCATGTGATTCCTGCTATTCTATGGCTTGCTTTTTTTCACTTAATTATGCATCGTAGTTATCTTTCTATAGTAGTACATAAAACATACCGCATTCTTAATGCCCTTGGTATACTTTTAAAAAGTTCTTAGCTGTGTCTTGTTTATGAGGTTCCACCTGATTGATGTAGCACTCTTGGATTTGAAGGGAGCCCAAGTGCTACTTTTCATGTTCATTATTGAATAGGAAATGTGATGAATGAGAAGGATGGAAGAGTTTGCAGAATGTATGTGAGAGGGAAGTCTGCTGTTCTCTTCTCTAGTGGCCCGTTCAGTTGTTTCCTGATGCATCATGCTGACCTGATCGTTCTTCCTGCCAATCAGCCACGGTGTGGTCCAGGCCCCAATCCCTCTTTTCTAGCAGGATTATTTCCCACTTCTTGACCACTCACTGCTCTGCCCAGATTCCATGGGAAGCAACAGCGCAGACACCTACCAGCAGAGTGTACCCTCACTGAGCAGGTAAATCTGTTCAAAGAGCTGCTCAGGTTTCTATTGAAGAAGGGAACTGAATGTTGAATTAACTGTTGTCTGTACTTACAGTTCTGAATTTAGGAGAGAACCATTTTATAGTTGAATTTGTACAGGCTTTATATAATACCTTTTTTAGCCTCTGATCTCTAAATGTAGAAACTCTGGCTTTCCAATTCTACCACATGAGGAAGTGTCTATTTATAAAGTTATTATATTTTGTGGGGAGAGGTGGCATCAGTGATTGCATAAGAGTCTCCATTTTGAATCAGAAAATTCACTGCGAGCCCTTGGTGACCGAGACCAAACCTTACAGGTTCAATAGAAGGGGGCCATACTGTTGCCAAAGCAACTAAAGTTCAAGATCATCTGGTCTCCAGGCAACCTTTTCTTAGAGTTGCCTCAGATGCTTCCCCTAGCTTTCTCCGGAGAGGTCTCCCTGCCTTTCCCTAACAGCTTGGGGACCTCAGGTGGAGGAAAGCCCAAGAAAACCTGGAATGATGTGAGGTTTGGAATTTTTTTTCCTTAAAGATTTTATTTTTAAGTAATCTCTGCATCTAACGTGGGGCTTGAAGCCATAACCCCGAGATCAAGAGTCTCATGCTCTACCGACTGAGCCAGCCAGGCGCCTCTGAGATTTGGAATTTTTGAAAGACAAAGTATGTGGATTAGGTGGCAGTGTCTACACTGGAAAGGAACAATCAGGCAGTCGAAGGAGGAGGATAGGTTCTCTTGACCCATGTATCTAAAACACACTAACAACAGATTTTTTTTTTTTAATAGTTATACTGTTGTGTTCCTGTACTCTTTATTCCTGTCAGTTCCTGTGAAGCTTTTAGGGTCTGATTCACTAGCCCTCTCTTCAGTGGCTTGTGAGGGAAGTGAGATGCTTATCATGTTACCCAGTGTTGGAGAGGATGGGTGACCAGCATCTGAAGCTATGAGGCTGGTTCGCCTAGGAGTTCTTCTCTTTCTGATGTCATAAGGGGTTATGGCTGCCCTGGCCAGTGTAAGCCAGCAGTTAATTTGTCTCGGGCAGGCAACAGTGGAGGTTCTGTGGGCACCTGTGCCATGGGAATCAGCCTGCACGTTGTTCCATGCCGAGCTTTGAGATCCTTGCTGCCATTTTTCTGGAGAAATTTCAGAGAAGTGAGCCAGGCTCCTTGGCTTTGGAACAGAAAGAACCTCATGCTGTCACGGTTACCTGGCTGCAGTTGTATATTTGTTGGGGACTGGCCTCGGCCCTGAATTCAACCCAGCTGGTGAACTCATGCCAAATTTGGTATTTTTCCTAAGGGTGACTAACAGGTTATCCTTTCAGTTACCTGTTTAAAAGAAAAAAATGTGGCACTAAAAATATTCTTTTTGGTTTTCCCTATACTTTATTTTTTCCCCCCATACTTCTTTAGTGTAGCTTCTATGTTCCTTAGTTAGCTCTTTTCTTCCCCTTCCCCTATCCCCGCATTAGCTTCATAAGCATCTTTTTTTTTTTTTTAAGATTTATTTATTTGTAGAGAGAGTGTGCTTGCACACAGGTGGGAGGGGCAGAAGGAGAGGGAGAGAGAATCTCAAGGAGACTCTGCTGAGCATGGAGCCCCACAGGGGGCTTGATCTCATGACCCTGAGATCATGACCTGAGCCGAAACCAAGAGTGGGACACTTAACCGACTGTGCCACCTAGGCACCCCGATAACAAGCGTGTTTTTGCAGCTAAATATTCATCCACTGAGTTCAAGCCCCATGTTGGGCATAGAACTTACTAAAAATAATAAAAAATAAAAAAAGGGGTTTCTATCTGGCTGTCAGTAGAGCATGTGACTCTTCATTTTGGGGTTGTGAGTTCAAGCCTCACTCTGGGCATAGTGCTTACTAAAAAAAAGTAAAAAAAAAAAAATTTTCACCAACAACTAAATGCAAGCAGCTATGAAGACCAATGAGCTATCATGGAAAGGAGAGAGGTTCTTATATCCCCTGCATTACCTAGATTAGGTAGGAGGGTATCTAAGGAAGAAAATAATCAGCATAAAAAACAATAAAAATGATGTTAGTTATGGCCATGAATGTTTTCTGAGCTCTTAATTTATGCCACTCTTTGTGTGTAAATCCTTTTGATCTTTATGTGTAATCCATGAAGACTCCTACTGAGGAAGGTGCTACTAGCACCTCCTTTTATAGATAAGAAGATACAAAGCACAGAGGGTGCAAACCTGCCAGTGACAAGCGGAAATGACTTGGTGGTGGGGGTTCTTAGGTTTTATTTATGCAAGCTCCCCATTTAATTTCATAGTATACCCATGTCTGCTTTACCTGTATCTATCAAACTTGCTCCCCAAATCTTGCAGTAATTGATGCATTAGGATGATAATGCTCTATTTTCCCACCAGCCAGTCCCAGACAGCTATGTACATACCTGCTTGAGAAATACATTCTAAGGTGTCTGTCATTTGACCAGTCGGGGAGCAGTTAGCCTTAACTTTCTGGGGGTCTGTGGGCATGGAATGAAGCCTGGCATAGAGACAGGGCCAAGGTGAGGGAGGAGGGTGGGGGTTGGTGTGCATTTCAGAGTTGGTGCTGGATTACTTCATTCCAGAGGTCTTAGTTGAGAACCTGTTAGGACCTTTGCTAGGAGTAGTGGAGGACACAAAGGTAGGAAACTATTTTCGCAGCATGTATGATCTTATCTGGGAGGTAATATCCATACAACTGGGCCATAATTTTGCATCATCATCATCTAATGACTGAATATGTACTTCAGGTATTGAATACAACAGGTGTTCAGAGCAGGCAGTGTGTTATGTCTAGAGTGGTAGGGAAGGCTTCATGGAACAGGTGAGACCAAAAAAATCCTGGAAGGATAGGTCACTTAGAATTAGGACAGGGTTGTCTGGGTGGCATAGTTGGTTAATACTTCCAACTCTTGGTTTCAGCTCAGGTCTGATCTCAGGGTCATGAGATCAAGGGTCTCCAAGCTCAGCTCTGAATCTGCTTGAGTTTCTCTCTCCCTCTCCCCCCACCCTCAAGCGTGCATGCACACACATGCCCTCTCTCTTGCTCTCTCTCAAATAAATCTTAAAAAAAAGAAAAAAAAAAAAAGAAAAAAAAAGGACAGAGGGGAGCAGTGAAGGCCAGTGAGTGACTCTGCTTTGGATTCTTGTTTATTAATATTTGTACGTATATTCATTCCTATCCTCTCAAAGTTCAGGGTTTTCCCAAAGTTACTCCTCACAAAATACCCCCAAGAGGACAGGACTTAGGTGTATTATCTGTCAGACCTTTCTTGTTGGTCTGAGCCAAGGATTGCCACCTGCTTGGCCCCAGCTGGCAGATGGTGTTTAATGGACCCGAGTATCATCCATGCAGTAGCTGAGTGTGAATGCGCCTGGGTGAGTCATGCACCCTCACTTTGACACACTCCTTGCTGCCACTCCTGTCTTACACCTGACCTCACTCAGCACTGACATCACATGCCTTTGTAAACACTTGAGTTTGCAGCTCGAGGTGTTAAGATTTCATTGAGAAAAGGTAACAGATCTTTAACGAGTGAGTTCTCATTAAGTGAAATTGCCTTCGGAGCTGGAGAACCTAGGTTTAACACCAAATCTGCCCTTTTCCCAAGTCTCATCTTAAATTTACTTCTGCCTTTTTACTACAGGAAGTAACATCTTGTCTTTTTGTTTTTAGACCAGTTAGTTTTCCTTTTCTTCCCCCTGAATAGTGTGTGGTTGCCTCGGAGTGGGAGATTGAAGCTTGGGACTGCATGTATATAATCATTTTTATTATTTTTTTTATTTTTTTAAAATTTTTATTTATTTATGATAGTCACACAGAGAGAGAGAGAGAGGGGCAGAGACACAGGCAGAGGGAGAAGCAGGCTCCATGCCGGGAGCCCGACGTGGGATTCGATCCCAGGTCTCCAGGATCACGCCCTGGGCCAAAGGCAGGCGCCAAACCGCTGCGCCACCCAGGGATCCCTATAATCATTTTTAAAGCCCAAAAAGCCCGTTTCTGTTTAATTAATATAACTTTTCCCCACTGAATACTGCATATGAGTGAGGGCCTGGTGGGAAGAAAGATACTTTTGGTGTATATAGTAGTGCGTGAAAACAGGACTAGAAATGGAAGCTGCCTTTCAACATAAAATTTTCAGTTTGCTTTGTGAATACTTTATCTTCTTGGCATCGATTGTGGCTGTTTGCTGTCTTTTCGGTTACTGTAGTTGATAAGAGGCTGCCAAACACTACAATAATTCTTCCTTGTTTTTTGGCTAATGGCTTTTTTTCCTCCATCAAGCTAGTTCTGTGGCCTAGTAAACTCCAGAAGAGCGCCTGTGGTTAGACCTGGGATAGAAGTCCAGGGAACTCCCAGCTCACCACTCGGCTCTGCCTCTCTCTGACTTATTGACAAGGCCTCTTCTAGGGTCTCCGCTTCTTGGTTCCAGCTTCAAAGGATGAAATGGGCATTAGTCCATGTCTGTGGGTGGTTTTGCATGAAAGACTGAGTGTGTGAGGTGTTTATAATCTCCCAGGTAATAAGGAGAGCACACTGCCAGCTTCCCTCTGACTTCTTGGGCAGTGGGCTGGTTCTTCCAGAGGTTTCCTGTGGTGAGGATGGGTGCGGGTTGGGCCAAGAAGGTCGGGGGTAAGGAGCAGAGGTCATGGGGTGGCCCTTCCCAGCTGTGGAGCCTGTAAGAAAGAAGCCAACAACCAGGGGAATGGCAGATAGCTGGAGGGCCAAAGCAGAGGGCTCTCTGCCAAGTGCCTTCATGTGTCACCCTCCCTCCTCTGGCAGGCCCTGAGTGACCGCTTCAGCGGCGAGATCCCCGATGACCAGATGGCACATAGCTCCTTTTTTCCAGATGAATACTTCACCTGCTCCTCCTTGTGTCTCAGCTGTGGGTAAGTGAGGCCAGCCGGCTCAGGAAGAGCGGGTCGGTGTGCAGACCTTGGCATGCGTGCAGATCCCCTAGGGTCTGGTTAAATTGCAGAGTCTAAATTAAGGATGGGCTGGGGTGCGAGGAGGTGTATTTTGACTAAGTTCCCAGGTGGTCCTGGTAGTCGGGGGGACCACACTTTGAGGGTGCAAGGGATTCTAGGATACGTGGTTATGAAGAATCCTCTGAAGATTCTGACCTGGTTTAAGTGTGAAATTGTCTGGCTTCGGGCTCAGGCAGTTTTTACTACAAAAAAATTTTAGGTTGCTTTGCTTTTCTACATTTCTCCTCCCAAGGGTTTTCACTGTATTCATTACACTTGCTTAACTAACCTTTGCTAGCTGTGCGGTGGGGTACCAAGTCCTGGTTGAGTCCTTTCCCTGTGAGGACTGACTCTTAGAGCACATTCGCGTTATCCAGGGAGCTTTCCCAATGATCAGGGCCTGGGCCTCACCTGCAGGGATGCTCACTTAACAGAACTGGGTGGGGCCTTCGCGTTGGGACAGTTACAAGGGTCCTCAGGTGATTCTAATGTGTTGAGAACATTGAGTTAGGGCGGTGCTTCTCAAACTCCAGTCTGTATACGCACCACCTCGGGATTTTGTTAAAATGCAAATTCTGAATCAGCAGGTCTGGGTGAGATTGTGCGTTTCTGCCAAGCTCCCGAGTGATGCCTGTGCTGCCGGTCTGTTGACCACACTGTTACAGGGGCCTTAGAGCAGGGATTCTCACTTTTTAGCACATGGCAGAAAAACCTGAAGGGCGCGTGTTAAAACATATTGTTGAGCCTTAACATCCCCCCCCCCCCCCCCGCCCCGCCACGGTTTCTGATTCAGTTGATCTGATGTGGGGCTTGAGAATTTGCATTTCTGGTAAGTTCCCAAGTAATGCTGATGTTGCTCATTGGGGCCACACTTTGAGGACCACTGGATTAATCTGAGCTATTGATGGCTTTTACATCACAGTCTGGTGACTTGTCTGTTGGAGCTCGGGGGATTTAAATGCAGTGTGTTGGTCGGTGAGATTGCAGTCTCTGGGTCCTGTAGACACGTCCCTACTCCTCTGGCCGCTTCACCATTGAATTGTCTTTTCTTCCATCAGGACTACTGCTCCACATTCCCCACACTTATCCACCCAGAGGAGACCTGAGCCTTTTGTTGTGAATGTTTTTTTAAGATTTTATTTATTCGGGATGCCTGGGTGGCTTAGTGGTTGAGCATCTGCCTTTGGCTCGGGGCATGATCCCAGAGTTCCGGGATCGAGTCCCGCGTCGGGCTCCCTGCATGGAGTCTGCTTCTCCCTCTGCCTGTGTCTCTGAGGCAGAGGGAGAAGCAGACTCCCCATGAGGAGCCCAATGCGGGACTCGATCCCAGGATCCCGGGATCACGCCCTGAGCCAAAGGCAGATGCTCCACTGCTGAGCCACCCAGGCGCCTGTAAATGTTCTTTTTTGCATTGAACCCTGTATGTAAGCTACCTGCTGGGCACTAAACTAGCACCACCTTGGCTCTGAATTTGTAAAAAGGATTGGGGTTTTAGATTATATACAGTTTGGGCTGGGGAAGAAAGAGGGCTGTTGGTTGCCAGTGTGACTTACCTTTCTTTTTATTTACCCCATAGCCCAGCATGAGGGACTTAGGCTCTGGTGGATCATCATTTTTGCATTCTAACAGCCTCCCCAGGGTTTCCAGAACTTTCCCTTCTATCATAGCAAAATTCTAAAGTCCTGCTCTCTGTTTTTGCGTTGTCAGGATGGCAGAGCTCACTGTTCGTTTGGAAGGTTTTCTTGTTCAGCTTAAGCCTCCTCTTAATGTGGTGCCAAATTTTGGAGGTTGATTTTTGTTTGACATCTTGGCAGCCTGTTCTGGTGAAACTTCCATTTCATGCCTTTTGGATTTTGGGGTTTCCTGAGAGCCATTCAGGTTTTATCTTCTGTCGAGGTGGTGTCTTCGGGTTCCTTCATTCCTGCTGTGGGACCGCGTGGTTTTTCCAGGAAGAGGTTCCTCCTTTTCTCCTTTTTCCTCACCCAGGGGTGATAGTGGCCGCAAGTTTGTAGTGCCGGTGGGTCATGTATGAGAGAGGCATGCGGATCTCTGAGACACATATGGCGCGCTCTGCGCTAAGTATTTGGGGCCCAGTTCGTAACCAAGGTTTGGTTTTGGCCCTGTGTCTGGCTCAGGGTCACACTCTTCTGCGTACGTGCCAGGGGCTCCTTTAGCCACTTCACTGTCAGCTTTTGGGATTCACTCAGGGCTGGATGTAAGAACAGCATGAATCATGGAAAAGAAGGAGTCCCTCATGAAGCCAAGAGCCGCTGCAGATACTCCCACCAGTATGACAACAGAGTGTATACCTGCAAGGTGAGTGCTCTGAGCTCCCTGCTCCAGCAGCTGGCTTGCTGATCCTGCTCTGCTTTGGGGAAACACTGGCTTGGGGCCACCCTTTGCTGTGTCCTGAAGTATTTGCTATTGAAATCGAATATCCCTGGAACTTTTCGCCAGCTCGAACCAAAGGAACTCATGCCTCTGTTGCTGGGGCCCCTTGGTTGATTGACTGATTTTCCAGCATATCTTCCCTTCATTCTGTTGAGCTTGTATGCCACGATCATATACATTGACTGTTCATTCTTCTCCAGAGCCAGGACTGCTCTGCAGGAACCCAGTCTAATGGATTTTCAGTGGCGGGTATAAATTACAGCTCGGTTTTTGGGGCCTGGGATGGGTACTCATTCAGTTCATGTTTCTTTAGGGCACTGGCTTTTTTAGAGAATTGACCCTTCTTCTGACGTGCTGCACTCAGGGTCTGCAAACCCTCAGCTGGTGTGGTTTGTGGGGAGGGGGCTGGAGAGGGATATGAGAGGCCAGGGGGTCTGGTGTACAGAGAAGAAGCTGGCAGAGTGCTCCATGTTTCAGGCCTGCTATGAGAGAGGCAAGGAGGTCAGCGTAGTGCCCAAGACATCTGCTTCCACTGACTCCCCCTGGATGGGTCTCGCAAAATATGCCTGGTCTGGGTGAGTTAAATGACGACGATGTAGCCGAGGGTTGTCGGTGTGTTTGTCTGCGGGCACCTGGCCGGGTAACGGTTTCTGTTTGCTTTCCTTGTAGGTATGTGATCGAGTGTCCTAACTGTGGCGTGGTCTACCGTAGCCGGCAGTACTGGTTTGGGAACCAGGATCCTGTGGATACGGTGGTTCGGACGGAGATCGTGCATGTGTGGCCTGGAGTAAGAGCTGTTCCGTTTTTCTTCTTGTATCATTCAGTTACTCGTGTGTGTGGAGAAGTGGAACCTGTTTAGAATTAAGGTTAACCATGAATTTTAATATATTGGTGGTTTAGGAAGGCAAGACCTGGAGGGCCTTTCTTGTTCTAGACTCTTATTTTCATTTCTTCTTGCCTAATTATTGGAAGCACAACTTTAAATGAACTAGATGGTGTTGACCTATCGTTATACTGCCTTAGGAAATAAAATATTTTTTTCCATGTTCTTCTTTTCATATGCATATTTGTAGAGAAGCGGTTCTAATTTATGTGCTCTTGCTTTTTCTCATACCTTCATTTTACTTCCACTTTTCATGATTCTCATTTGTAGTCCCTGTAACATTGTGTCTCATGTTCTAGCTTGATTCCCCATCCCCTCCTCTTTGAACATTCATGCTGTTTATGATTTTTTTATATCAAAATGCTATAGTGACATTCTTTTTGTGAGAAAGCCTTTGTTCTGGGAAATTTTCTTGCAGTATATTCTAAAAGTGGGATTACTATAGACCCTTATTATTTTTTAAATTTACTCTTGAGAGACACAGCCGAGAGGCAGAGACACAGGCAGAGGGAGAAGGAGGCTCCCTGCAGGGAGCCTGATGTGAGACTTGATCCCGGACCTTGGAATCATGCCCTGAGCCAAAGGCAGACGCTCAACCACTGAGCCACCCATGTGTCCTCCTTATTATTATTATTATTTTTTTAAATTTTTATTTATTTATGATAGTCACACACACACAGAGGGGGGGGGCAGAGACATAGGCAGAGGGAGAAGCAGGCTCCATGCACCGGGAGCCCGACGTGGGATTCGATCCCGGGTCTCCAGGATCGCGCCCTGGGCCAAAGGCAGGTGCCAAACCGATGCGCCACCCAGGGATCCCTTATTTTTTAATTTGACTTTTACTTTTTTTTTTTTTTTATAATAGCCACACACAGAGAGAGAGAGAGAGGCAGAGACATAGGCAGAGAGAGAAGCAGGCTCCATGCAACGGGAGCCCGACGTGGGATTCGATCCCGGGTCTCCAGGATCGCGCCCTGGGCCAAAGGCAGGCGCTAAACCGCTGTGCCACCCAGGGATCCCTAATTTGACTTTTGAATTCAAGATATTGGAAAAATAGATCTGTTTTGAGGCAGTGATGTGGTGCTCTCATCCTGCATCAAACCACAGTTCATACTTGGAATTACCAATAAATCACAACACACCCCAATCCTTTTCTCTTTGTAGAAAAAAAAAAAAGGGTGATTGTTCTCTAAGGGGCTTGTCTTACTTGGCAGTATTCCATCAAGAGCCATCTTGAGCTTTCCTGGGACCTACAGCTCTCGTAAGACTAAGGATTTCCTTCCTCTTCTGCTCTTGTCTCCAGTTTCCAGCCCCACCAACATTTGTTCCTGTGGTATGGTCTCATTTCTGGAGCCCACCCTCTTGGCACTGTGGGCCAGGCCATCCTGTCCTAGGGACTTACTGTAGCCTTGACTAGTATAACTTTCTTACAATGCCTTTTCTGACTAATGTCTTTTGTTTTTGAATCTGGGTTCTTTCTTGTGAATGCTGTTGTCACTATGGTAAGTTCTCTTCCAAGAAGGCAGTAATACCACAGTTCCCTTTTGGGCCACATTCCTCATGGTCTTTGGGATTAGGGGATACAGGCCCCCCCTTCTGTTCGTTCTCTCAGTCTTTATGTTGCCCCACACTTTTTGAGTACTATGTGCCCAGAATTGAACCTGATAACTTAAAAATACAAAAATGAAAAAGGCAGGTTATTATTTTGAGAGCTGGGGAAATTCCAAAAGGAGGTGCCATCTTTACTTGAGTCTCCTGGATTGTCCATCTCACTTATGGACAGATGAGGCCTGAATTCAACAGCTGTGCACCAGGTCTTATGGTCGCTTTGAAGGGAATAAGTCAGTTATGACTGGGTGGGTGTGATACGGCCTAGAAGCTGGAAGGATTCTTGGTCCTTTCCCACTCTTCTCTTCCAGGGAGTTTGTGGTTCTGAGTTGGCCACTGATGAGTGTATGAGTGTACAGCTCACCTGAGACCCCCTCTCCCTCTTTGCCTTTACTGCCTCCACTCAGAGCATGATGGGAGCCTGCATGTTTTCATTTCAGACTGATGGATTTCTGAAAGATAACAACAATGCTGCCCAGCGCCTCTTGGATGGGATGAACTTCATGGCCCAGTCGGTGTCTGAGCTTAGCCTGGGGCCCACCAAGGCTGTGACTTCCTGGCTGACAGACCAGATTGCCCCTGCATACTGGAGGCCCAACTCCCAGATCCTGGTACAGTGCGCTGGCGTGGCCCGTTCTGCTGGTGCCATCTTGCCCTATCCTACTTGCTCTGCAAGGGAGGCGTGGGGTTTCTCTTTCAGTCACATTAGCTCCCAGAGCATAAGGGTGAGGCATGGGGGGCAGCCAGTGTCTTCTTGCGTATTGATTTCTCTTGGTGTCACCTCTGTAGTTATTCTCCTTTTGGTAGATTTTTAGTTTCTTTGCCTCCAAGGGCTGGTTATTATTGGTCAGATGTCTGAGATCCCAGAATCTGGAGGAAAAGGGACACATAGAGGTCATGCAGCTTGATGCATAAATCTCTACAGCACCCACAGCAAGGGAGCCACCCAGCTTTGGCCCACACACTTTGTGACAGGAAGCTCCCACCTCACCAACTTCCCAAGGGCTCTTTTGAGAAGCCGTGGGAAAAAAAAAATTCTCTAAGTCTATGCTAGACTTAGCAGAGTCCTTTCTGAGGACGCTGTGACTCAGCCAGATAGATCCAGGCAGATCTCGGAAGAAAATGGTAGTCGCAGCTGTGCTGGAGCGGGTGCATCCTACGTGACTGAGGCCTCAGCTTCTCTCCGTTCTTGCTGTCGGGGTCTTGCCATTTGCCGTGGTCCTGTGGTCCTCCCCTTGGGTCTCGCTGGCTTTCCCAGCTGGTAGAAACGAATAATATCTGCCTCTCTGTTTTGCGCTTGGAACAGAGCTGTAACAAATGCGCTACATCCTTTAAAGATAACGACACCAAGCATCACTGCCGGGCCTGCGGGGAGGGCTTCTGTGACAGCTGTTCATCCAAGACCCGGCCAGTGCCCGAGCGTGGCTGGGGCCCTGCGCCCGTGAGGGTGTGTGACAACTGCTATGAAGCCAGGAATGTCCAGTTAGGTAACGTGGGGCCCAGGAGCTACAGGGGTGGAGGGGGCCCTCTCTCTTTGGCACTGGGTACTGAGAAGTAGACTCCCACATGCCTAACCCTGTTTCTAACCCAGTCACTGTTGTGAGGGCAGCTGCTCCCCTAGTCCCGGCTGGTGTCCTCTAAGCTCTTTGTTAATAGAGTCCTAGGAGTGCGAGTCCTGGGCAGCGGCAGGGAGGATGGTGGGGGGGTCACCATGTCTGTTTACCAGACATGGCTTAGACTGGGCCTTCTTCCTAGAGAAGGTTCTTGGTCACACTCCTAGAACCTTCCTGGCTTATGCTTGATGGTTTTAAAACAGCTCTAGAGGGTTGAGGTAAAGGACTAACAGGGCTCACTCAGTTTCACAGCCCAGACCCTGGCAGTCATTGCAGGGCAGCACAGTGGTATTCTGGGAGAAGAATCCAGAAGAGCACTCTGCTGTTGCCCCGAGTTTTCCTTTCGGGAAATGACTGAGATGACGGCTTCTTTTCTCTCGCTGTCTACAGACGTGACCGAGGCCCAGGCTGACGATGAAGGCGGGACGCTGATCGCTCGGAAGGTGGGAGAGGCTGTGCAGAGCACTTTGGGAGCCGTGGTGACAGCCATTGACATACCACTAGGTGGGTGTGACGTACATAGGATGAGGGGTCTCAGGGTGCCCTGGGCTGTCATTGTGTCAGAGGCTTGCTGACCTGGATTGAGTTGGGCAGCAAGGAGTAGACTGAAAATTTGCATTTGCTTGCTTCCGCTGCATACCTGAGTGGTGTCGTGTGTATTCCTGGAGGCCACCTCTCATACCCTCCATCGCTGCATCACAGCCTGAAAATGTAAAGGCTTTGCAATAACCACCATTTTATCATGTCTCACAACTTCGAGTCAGGAGGGGTAATTATTCTGGTCTAGGGGGCTTTGCCTGGAGTCACCCCCTGAAGCTCCAGTATGGCAACCTGACCTACCTCGAGGGGCCGAACCAACCTCACTCTCCCACACTGGGTACTTTGGCCGGGATGCCTGGAAGGCTGGGCTTGGTTGAACCCATCTCCATGTGTTCTCCAGGCCTCTCTACGTGGGTTTTCCAGTGGTAGTTGGACTTCTTGCGTGGGGGCTCAGGACACTTAAGAGCTAGGAAGTAGAAGCTGCCCCTGGTAGTTCTGCTGTAGTCTCCTGTAGTCCCAAAGCCACCTACATTTGAGGGAAGAGGCAGGGGTGTCAAAGAATTTGTGGCTGTCTTTAATTTACCACACAGGCCAAACTATTATTCATTTAGGATTTAAGATAACTTACCTCCAGATGTGAGGGGTACTTGTAACTAGGAGGGCAAGAGGAAGGGGAAGGGAGACCCACCAGTGCATGGAAGGCTTAGGCCCGGGTGTTTCTGCCCATTGCAAGGGAGCAACCAGAGGCTTCTGGGTGGGGGTAGGTGGCGGTGAGGATCGCTTGGATCCGATTCACCAGCATTGTGGTTCAAAGGTGAGCAGATGAGGAACTTTTGACCCAAGAGTGTAGGAGTAGATTTGCCCAGGCTTGAAGCTCAGGTTGCATGTGCTCTCGGGGGTGCCTGGGAGAAGCAGGGCTGCCCTGGGCACAGAGAGCCCACCACCTGTGCTCACCAAGGGCTCACCTGCCCAGCACTCGCTGGCTCCTGGGTCCCCGGCCAGTGTGGGAGACGTGTCCCGTTCTTTCTTGTGATAACCGCTCTTGACCGTGGGTTGTTGAAGAGGAGGAAGCCAAGGCCCTGAGAAGTTAGGTAGCCTCAGTCCTAACCTGCTGCTGAGCACGTGCTGGGTGGAGCTGGGATTTGAGCGAAGTCCGCTCCTGACTCCGGGTTTGGGCCGCTCTAGCAGTACTCCAGTGGCTTTTAATCCAGCAGCTGCACTTCAGGGTCACCTGAGAGCACAACAGACAGGCACATCTCAAGGCCTCGGCCCCGCTCCAGATATCCTGACCAGCATGGTATGAGGTGAAGGGCAGGCGGATGCAGGTTTTCGAAGCTTTCTAGATGCGGGATACCTGGGGGGGCGCAGTCGGTTAAACGCCACTTGGGATCGTGAGATCCAACGCTGGGTCGGCCTCGGGCTCCTTCTCCCCCGCCCCCCTCTCCAGGCCCTGCACCCGCTCTCTCAAATCTTAAAAAGCAGAGCAGCTCTGGAGGCAGTTGCGTGTGCGGAAGGGCCACGAGCCAGGGAAGCATCTGAGGCGGCCCTCCTGCCCCGTGGGACCCGGGGCATCCGGTCCCCGTGTCCCGCCCATCGGTGTTCTCCCCTGCCCCAGGGCTGGTGAAGGATGCGGCCAGGCCGGCGTACTGGGTGCCCGACCACGAGATCCTGCACTGCCACAACTGCCGGAAGGAGTTCAGCATCAAGCTTTCCAAGCACCACTGCCGGGCCTGCGGACAGGGCTTCTGTGACGAGTGCTCCCATGACCGTCGGGCCGTCCCCTCCCGAGGCTGGGACCATCCTGTCCGAGTCTGCTTTAACTGCAATAAAAAGCCCGGTGACCTTTAACCCCACTCCCTCTCTGCGTCCTTCACAATTCCTTAGGTTCTCAGGGTTAGAAACGGAAGTGTCGCTGAGGTAGGGCCTCCCCCCGGGTGCCTGTTCTGGCCTGTGTCCTCTCTTCATCCTGGGGCCCCTTTCCTGTGGTGGGGGGTGGGGCAGGCGGCCGGCCTGGGTGAGCCTGGCCACAGGCCCGAAGGTGTGGACACCCCCCACCCCACCCCAGGGCAGGGGACCGAGCAGATTCCAGCAAAGGGGAATGAACCGGAATCCGTTGCATTCATTTCAGTTAAAAATAATAAAGACACAAGTATTTGCGTAGATCCTATGGAAGGACCGTGGAGTGTATTCAGGCTGCTGCTGGCTCTGAAGCCTTAGCGCGGTGTGTCCCCAGCGTGGGGACAGGGTGGCCGTGGCAGCAGGTCTTCCCCACAGAGCAGAGCCAGGTACAGAGCCACTGTGTTGCCATTCACCTTTTGCTTCTTCTCTGTGAGCCTTTGAAGACTCTCCTTGACTTTTCCCAGGTACCTCTGGCTTGGAATGGCCTGAAAGGAATCTCCCTGGGCCCCTTGGAGTTGGATCCCTGCCCTGGGCCTAGGCCGATTTCAGTCAGAGACCACCCAGCTTAGCGTGCAGGTCACCAGAGTGGGTGGAGGGTGACAGGGGTCCCTCAGCCCCGAGTACTAGGGAGCGCGCAGGAGGAACCAGGCCTTCCCCAGCGGTGTTCCCTACTTCTTGATGCTTCTGTGTCCGCTTGGCTTTCCCAGAGGCCGCACCCTGCGCCTAAATAGAGGACCTGCTTCCTTCCCCTTCGCCCCTGCGAGCCCACCATCTGCTTCTGAGTGTTGCACTAGGATTTTTATTGCTTATTTTGAAGTGTCTTAAATCTTTGTTTCCTGATACATGCCCCCTCTAGCTGTTGGAGGGGTCCTGTGAGAACTCTTCCAGGGAAACAGCGCACCGAATGGACTGTTAGTTTAAATATATATAAATATTTCAACGGATCGTTAAGAAAAAAATTCTCTTCACTGGTTCTTGCAAGAGAAGTCAAGTGAACTTTTGTTTCTCATCAAGAACCGAGACAGCCATCTCTCATGACTGGAAAGAGACTGTTGTGCTGAAGTCCCGTCACCGTGGCGGATTTTATCTTTGGTGGCCAAACACGAAGAAGGAAATGGTGACTTGGTTCTTGATGGGACTGGTGGGTGGGCCGAGCTGCAGGGAGGTACGTGGCAGTCATTCCCGGCGTGAGAGTCTGTCGATGGGAGCCCTGGAACGCGGTGATCCTTCTCAGACCTGCTCCCTTACCGCCTCCTGTGGCCCAGTGACTCAGGCCCCACTCTAGTACTGTGTATTCTCAAATTCGCCATTATAAAGGAATCTTCCTGCTGAATATGGACTGTGCTCTTTCCTTTAACTTCCTCAGTAAATCCTGCCTCTTTCTAGTCGATAGGGAAGTAGCTGGTGGTGGCTTTCAGAGCCGGGGGTACCAACTGATGCTCACAGAACTCTATGGTGGCGAGGGCTCCACGCAAGCTCACTGGCCAAGCTGTTGTCCTGTACTTGGGCTGTCCAGCAGCGCTCTCCCTGGGGGGGTGGCCAGCTGGCCGTGGGTGAGGGAGCTGCGACAGCCCGGCCCCGAGGAGGGCAGCCTGAGTCAGGCGCAGTGTGGCTGCTACCTTGAGATGTATGTGCTTGGTTTTCACTCGGGTAGCTGTGGGGTCCCAGTCCACTGGGGGGGGGGGGGTCCTCTCACGGAAGAGACTAAGTGTTGCTTCTGACCTAGCAGAGCTCTGAGAAAAACGATTTTCTACCTTTTTGTTATCTCCCCCTTCATTCCCTTGCCCTGCCTTGTCAGCAGCTCGTGCATCCATCCTCCATGGTTTTCTCCTCCTTGTGGGCACAGACACTCTGGTCTTTGTCCTTCCCCTTCTTCCTTCCCATTTTTTCCCTTGACTTTCCCTGTCCTGCTCCCATCCCTTTCATCCTTATCTTCTCCCTGCTGTTGGGGTGAGTGGTGTGTATGGCGGGGGCCCAGGTCAGACCTGGCCCTTTGTCTTGTCATCGTGTTGGGGGGCAGCCCTGAGCATGTGGGTCTGCCGGGCCGCACAGGAATGATGCAGCAATATCTGCACTCCCTTCCTGCACTAGTCTGACCAGGAGAGGAAAGGAGGGGAACCAACCCTGTGTCAAAGTAATAGAAGGGTTCACTTTTCTTGCCCTACACATCCAGTCCCAGCCTCAACGAAAGGGGGGTGAAAACCAGCTAAAGTCGGGATGCAAACAAAGGCTTAAATTATTGAACTGTCTTAATACACATTTCCACTTGATTAATCTTCTGAAACTGAACGTACAATCAGCCAGCACCTGGATGAAGAAACAGGACGTAAATGCAACTTCAGAGACTGCCCGCCCCCCCCTCACCCAGAAAGCCACTAGCCTGACACCTAATAGCATAGATTAGTACCCCCCCGTCCCCCTTTAGGGGCTGGCTGTGAAAGGCTTTAATACATTTCTAGTTTGAGATGCCCGCCTGGTCCAGACGGAAGAGCATGCAGCTCTTGATCTCGGGGTTGTGAGTTTGAGTCCCATGTTGGGCATAGAGATTACTTAAAAAATTTCTGGTTTGAAAGACTTGCTCTGAGGTGGAGATCACTGGTGAAGCGGTCTCAGCATTGACGGAAAGGCTTCAGCTGTGGCCAAGCGGTCTCCCGAACAACCCTCTGCCTCCCTTGGGTCTCGCTCTGCCGGTTTGGCTTCCTATATGCAGGTGTCCGTTCTCTGCCAGGGACTACGCTGGGAGCTGACCATGGCTGATGTTCTCACAACCAAACTGGAAGGTAGGGAGTAGTAGTGTTCGTGTTTTACAGCTGGGGACGGTGGTTCAGAGAGGTTCAGAAGCCTGGGGTCGCCTGGCCAAGGAGACTCGAAGCTGAGGTTTGGTTCCAGGTGGGCCTTCTGCGCTCCACCCTGTCACCTGGCCTGGCACTGCAAGGTAGAACTCTTCTTGCCTTCCTCCTCCTTGGGTAGTGAATTATTTTGCATTTCCAGAAAAGACGCTGACCTTACGAAAAAAAAGTGTATCAGGAGGGCTTAGCTCTACATCTGCTCTTTTCCATTGGCCTCAGAAGTTCTCAAGATAAAGGAGATATTTCTTCCCTTTAACTAAAACCTCCCAGATATCGGCTTAGAGATCAAGCTGATGTAGCTTGTGCATTGGAGAGACTCAAAGATTGCCCCGAGGCAGCGGCCCCGCAGCGGGCAGCCTGGAGAGGCAGCGACGGGCCGACACGGCACCCGTACACGGCACCCATACACGGCAGGAAGGGGGAACGGAGTTTGGCCTGCAGTTGTTTTCAGATGGTTGTGGAAAATCCTGAGCAGGACAGATGTAGGGCTGACAGGTAAGTCGGGCTAACCTGGCCTCAGAGGACGCCTCTGGGGACCCCTCCAGGAGGGCCACCGAGGAGGCTGTCCGGGCCCTCCGGAGCACGTCAGGCTGGCTGAACGCTAAGGCGGCTACACAGCCAGGTGGCGGAAGCAGAGGTTTACTTGTGGGCCGGCACTTCTGAGAAGCAGGGAGAACCAGGGCCGCTGTCCGCTCAGCCCGTTTGCGGGGCTCCAGGCAAGCCAACGCCAGGCCCCGTAGGAAGGGAGCTCATCTGAGCTCCATGCTGCTGTCCCATGGCCTGCTCATTCGCCACCTCTGGTTGTCACCTGGGACGGGGCAAAATTTCCTAATAGCCGTGGCAGTGGAAAATGCTTCATCCGGACTGTGTAACACACCGCTCTGGGGCACTGTGTCAGCGAGCGCACAGACCAGAAGGCTGAACTTCTCTGCTATGTTTGACCACTTGTCATATAACCAGATGTCAGAAGTGATTGCTAACCAGAGATCAGAACAGATTTGCTCAGTTTAGAGGTTTGAAAGAACCACTCCCTCCTTTTTAAAAAAGCCTAGGGGAAATCGAAAAGGATCCTTTGATGGCTGTAACTGGCTAACGAGGAACTTGGGCTGGGACACAGGTGTTTTAGAGTTCAGAAGGCATCGTGTCGAACTCCCCTGCCATTCTCCTGATGTCCCCACTGTGTGGGGAGAGCTCAGAATCAGACCCGGTAGTACCCACAGGCACTCAGCTCCACAGGAAGTACAGAACCATGGGGAAAACTGTAGGAGATGGCCGATACCAGCAATTTAAAATTGCAGATCCTGTAATGAACTTTTGTATATAGTGATAACCCCAAACTTGTGGGGACAGAAGTGAGTGGATGTTAGGTTCATGGCTCAGCATTTTCTTTTTTTTAAGATTTATTTATTCACGAGAGACAGAGACAGAGTGACATAGGCAGAGGGAGAAGCAGGCTCCATGAGGGAGCCCAAGGTGGGACTTGATCCCAGGATCCCGGGATCACACTCTGAGCCGAAGGCAGATGCTCAATCACTGAGCCACCCAGGTGCCCTGTGCCTCAGCATTTATGCTTGTGTTCCTGGGCAGGGACACGTCACCAAAGTGAATCCGAAAAACCCCAGAGTGACAGTGGCCACCTGGACCCTTCAGTCATGCAGATATTTTCTGAGACTTATGTGCACATCACTGTGCCAGGGCTGCAGATACAGGGACCAAATCTAAATGACTGAACACTTAAGAATCTTGGCAATTAGCAAACTTACCACTGCTGAGGACCAGAAAAATTCATTTACCTGGTGATTGGATATCATGAATCCTTAGCACTGCGTGCTTACACTTGCACCAAGCCATTTCCTGACTTCTCCACAGCACTTACTGTTATAACACAAGGATCATCAGTGACTGGAGGCATGTGAGCAGCAGAGGACGTGGCCCCAAGTCCCAGCTCTGCTGACCAGTCTGTGATTGGAGCAAAGTCAGTACCTCTGTGCGCAGCCTTCTCCAGCTGTAAAGTGATTCTAGTAATTTGTACGTTACTACTGCTGTGCCACCGTTATGGGTTGTTACAAGGATCAAGTAAGATGGGAGAAAATTCTTTATAAAATAGGAAGCACTAAAAATATGTAACATAGCTCATCTATCGGATAGCCAGTCTGCTCTTTTTTTTGGATTTGGTCCTCTGTACTAGAGTTCTGGCAGAAAACAGAATTACTACCACTCAAGGGTGTAATTGGAGTTTAATTGGCAAAGTTCCTGGGCTAGCAAGTGAGGTGCAGTTACTAGTAGATCTGAAGGGACAAATGGAAAGAAGGTGCTGGAACCTAGAGGGTGTGATGTTCCAACAGGAGCTGCAGCCTTGGGTGGAGGAACACAGCCTCAGCCCGCCACATCCCAGCAGAGGGGTGGGCAGGGAGTCCACTGCTGTTGTCCTTCCAGGTCAGCTTCTTAGGGTGTGCACAGAGCAGGCAGGGGGGCCTGGGTCTGGGGGCCAAGGTTAACGCTCTCTAGCAAAGCCACTACAGCTGGTCTGTATTACCCCTCACCCAAGATTTGAGTAGCTGTTACACAGCTGGTTTCACTGCTGTAGTGAACAATCATCAATCATGATCTTCTGAATCGTTAACAGAAGCAATGCAACACACAGTTCTTTCTAGTTTATTGTTTGGTAGAAAGGCTCTTGAACGCTGTATAAACATCTCAAAGTGCTTCTAGATTACAGAAAGTCAAGGCCAATTTTCTTTGAGACGGGGCCCTGTAATCTGACATTCTAAATCACCATTACAGAAATAGGAGCTGTTGTACTTAACATTCTGGAAGGTGCCTCCACAAAGTATGCTAGGACCTGTTTAAAACCTCGAGCATCTAGAAAGATCCATTTTTCCTTCCAATGCCTCTGGATGGTGATAAAAGGAGAAAGTGAGGTCTGTGGATGTTGAATGAGTCTGAGAAGGCTTTTTAATGACTGCAAAATCCAGCCTTCAATCTTTACCTCTAGAGACTGAGAAATGATTTCCCCACCTCCCTCCCTGTCTCCCCAGCTGGCTTTCTCCAGTCCACATGCAGATCTTTTTGGGACCTAGGCACTCACTGCACCACAGTCTCACCCAACCTCATCATTAGCCCTCTTGAAAGGGCTTTTGGTAAAAGAAACAGTTTTAGTTTAGTTACTGCCAATCTTTAGCCCTTAGAAAAAGTATTTTTTAAGAAAAAAAAAAAAAAAAAGGGAGGGGGGACACAGAGTATTCTAAGGAATTCAACAAGGAAATAAGTACCTTTTATGAAAAGGACTTTTGAGCTCTCTGAGCTCACAACTTAACTGAAATAACTTTACTGAAGTGTCTCCACATAAAACAGTACCTACTTCCTGACAGCTGGATGGATGGATCTGTGTACACAGAACGTCTACTTAAAATGCCCTCACTGGAAACAGCAACTGTGGCAGAAGTATAGCTGCTCCTTACTTCTTAAGTCAAATCCACATCCCTCCAGGCTGTACCCTGTGGAATTAGGTGTAGGAGAAACAGTAAAGGTCCTGCTGGACAGCCATGAGCAGCCCTGGGGCTCCCCGGAAGCCCCCGAGCCGAGAAGAGAAGGCCACACTGGGTATGTCAGCCTTAGAGGTAGGATGTGGAGAGGGTATGGTTCTGAGCAGGCAGGCGTCATGGAAGCTCCAGATTCTCGTGTAGCAGTCCTGGCCCACTGGGAGAGAGAGAAGAGACACGGAAGGTTAGTGAGCGAACACACAGGAGCACTTGTATACACGTGGACCTAGCTTCTCATGATTCCTAAGACTAGACGGGACTCCACAGGAGCCAAAACACAAACCCAAATGAAAATGATTTCTGAGAATATGTACTTCTTGAAAATCAAAAGTTGCAGGTCTGGTGCTCTAGAATCACAACTAGTCACAGGTATTCCAAGTCGCAGGATGCACTGGCTGGCTGTGTGACACCTTGGCTGGTGCACAAGGCATCCTAAGAGGTGGGTGCTCTACTTCTCTTGCATCAAGGTCTATTCAAGGGGGAGCAACAGGTTTCCTCTTTGTAAAAGAGTAACCAGGAAGATCTCTTCACTTCAAAATATCCTGGGGACAAACCAGGCGACAACTCTCACCAGAGCTGTTTCTGGTTTAATGGCTCAGTTCCTAAGACCAGCTAAGTCTTCAGGGCTCACAGCTGTGAGGAACGTGGCACCAAACAACCATTGTCTGCAGGAGCCCCGACACGCTACTGGAGACCTTCTGAGGAAGGTCTTAGGGTCTCACGGACTTTGCCACTGGAGAGGCTATGCGGCCACCGGCACTCCCTCGGCATGGCTCAGGCTGTGCGGCTCACAGAGGACTGCACTAGTCCACCACCCATGCCTGCCTCTCCGCGGGGCTCCTCTCTTTCCTGTTATTCGGAGCACAGCAGCTCTTCTGGGATGGAAACTAGGCTTAAACAGGAAGCTAACTGCTGCTGGGGGTGGAGAGTAGTAAACAAGCCTGAGAAAGTTCTAACAAAGTGATGCTTCTTTGGCACAAAAAAAGATTCATGGAGAATAAGTACATTCTGTAGGCATATCTGCACATCTGAGGACATGTCAAGACTAAGAATATATTCCTTAATGTCAAGGGCTTATTTCATGTGTCAAACCAAACCACCGAACTTTCATGATATCGGAGCATTCTGTCCTCCCAGAAACAGCAAAATCTGTGATCAACCTGTAACTCTTCAAGGGAATTTTCGATTTATTCATTTATGAGACACACAGAGAAAGAGGCAGAGACACACACAGGCAGAGGGAGAAGCGGGCCCCATGCAGGGAGCCCGATGTGGGACTCGATCCCAGGACCCCTGGAGCACGACCTGAGCCAAAGTTGGACGTCCAACCCCTGAGCCACCCAGGCATCCCATCTTCCCAGGGAATTTAGTGGCTCAACACTTCTGCTCTATTCTGTAATACGGATCCTCAGGGACGGTGTCAAGGGGATCAGGACCAGTTCTGTTACAATGACTTTAACTTCTTTTCTCAGCATGCTCTGCTGGAAAGTGAGCACAAAGAACAGGGAAGCCCACGCTGTTGAACAGGACGGGATAAGGGCCACACTGAATGCAGACCAGGTGAACACCCAGGCCTCCCAAGCTGCTGCGTTTTGTTGCACGTAGCTTGCCTGTTACTGAGGTTATGTTCTCCCACTCGTGTGAGGACAAAGGGCTGTTCTAACTGGTGGGTGTTTAACTGCTGCTCAATAACATCCTCTTCAATGTCCCACCTAGTCTCTCCAACAGTCCACAGTCCCATGTACTCAGTTCTCATGTGGAGGAGTTTCTCCCTCTGCCATTTTATCTGATGGGACAGAAAGAGCTTCCCTTCCCCAGGTACCTGCTACCACAATTCCTTCTTCCTCGTGCACATGCAGGGGCAGGTAGGCATACTCGTTCACATGACCTTCATACTGTCTTATACACTTAGTGGTCCTCAGGTCCCACAGCTTGATCTGTGGAAAGCACAAGAGGCCATTAGATAGTGAACCCAGGCAGGGCAAGGTGGTCTCCAAACACTTCTCAGAGTTAGGGGAATCTAAGTTTCAAAAGCACCAAAACCAGTTTCGTGTTTGTCTAGACCAGGCGGGGCTCCCAGTGGGCAGCAAAGCAGCTGCCCTTCAACTTGGTCTCTCCCCAGCTACCACCTGGCAGAAGAGTCTTTATCTTTTAAAAGATTTTATTGTAATGTAATCTCTGCACCCAACCTAGGGCTTGATCAAGAGTTGCATGCTCCTCTGAATAAGCCAGCCAAGCGCCCCAACAAGAGGGTCTTTTCTGAAGAGCCAGGAACTCCTACCGTTCCTGCCATGTCGGATGCCATCAGGTTTTGTTCTTCTTGGAGGATTTGCACAGAGGTCACTGCTGAGTCATGGAATAGGCGGGTGGCCTTCCAGCCCTTGCCCTGATTTCGGCAACGTAGATCTATGGCAAAGATCTCCCCAGAACGACAGCCGTTAAACAGCAAAGGAGCCTATGGAAAGAGGGACTGTTTGGTACCACCTCCTCTTAAGGCTGGGAGGGTTGTGCCCTCCAGACACAACCCCTGCCTTGTTTCCCCTCTCCTAGCCCCTAGGTTACAGGTTGTGGGCGATGGTGTGGCCAGGGTTTGAGCCTCGGTGTAGCTGGAAGAGTTCCTTATGAAAAGGTAAAAGAACCGGACCCTTTGTGTCTTCCAGCATCCTCCCTGCTGGCTGCATTGGCCCCTTAGGCCTCAAACTCTGTGATGCTCAAGTGATGGTAGCTTATGTCCACCAAGGTCCCTTATCAGAGCCAGGGGGAGGAGAATGGAGTAGGAGGGATCAGAGATGCAGGGAAGGCTTGTAGTCCCAAATGGGGCAGACGGCTGAAGAAACCTGAATGATACACTCTGTGCTTACTGCAGAAAGGAGCTTGGTACACTCCCTCCTCCATACTTTTAAAGATGGCATTTTCAATGGATAAGTCTCTGAAATGTAGTATTGAGTGGAATTTTGATTTAAAAAATTTAAAATATATAATTTGAAAACTATGTCTGAAGCTAGTAAGTGTTCAGAATTGAGATTTAATTTATACATTAAAAAAATTTCAAAAAAAAAAAAAATTTTCAGGCAGCCCGGGTGGCTCAGCCCAGGGCCTGATCCTGGGGACCGGGATCGAGTCCCACGTCAGGCTCCCTGCATGGAGCCTGCTTCTCCCTCTGCCTGTGCCTCTGCCTCTCTCTCTCTCTCTCTCTGTGTGTGTCATGAATAAGTAAATAAAATCTTTAAAAAAAGTTTTTTTTTGTCTTTCTGGCTAATCCAAGTACTCAAAAACTGCTAACAATTCATTTAAATAGAAGTTGTTTAAAGCGAGTTTAGCCAGGCCTTTCTAAATCAGCCATTTTCATCCAGTACATATATAATCACCAAGTAACCTGCTAATCCTTTCTAATGTCCTTCCCCCCCCCAAAAATGAGAAGTGACCAGATGCCACAGAGGAATCCAGTTTCGATCCAGCAAAATTTCCACCCGTGGGAAACTTTACATTGTCCATCCCCACCCCCATCTAACCAACCAACCATGAGGGCAAACTGCTGGGCCAAGACATCACTGCTGGTCCCAAAGGACTGCCGGTGTCCCGTCACCACGTTGGTCACTAGGACCCGCCGAGACAAGCCTGACAGAGACAGATGGGGCAGAGAGACAAATATCACTCATGGTCTTGAAACAGGAGTTTCAAGTTTGTGAAGGTCTGTCCTCTGGGGACCGTGGGAGCAGCTGTGGCTCACCTGTACTGAAGCAGTTGTTTGCCTGAATGTTCAGGGACCATGCACAGGACCAGGCGCCAGGGATCCGGAAGCTGCAGAGCATGCCAGGCCGGTCTCCTGCTGAGCGCAATGGTGAATATAAAAGATGGCTGCTCTTGAGGGGACCTTCCCTCCATGCTGCCAGCCCAGTGACCACTTATGTGGGAAACCTCCAGGAATGGATGTTCAGAGATCTACACCTTGGCCCACTCTGGGTTTTATATGGTAACAAGGAAGAGACACAGCTGGGGTACCTGGCTCAAAATGGGTCATTCTGAGAATGAGCACATGAATCTTTCCTGACTTCCCAGCATTAGTGTTGGAACTACTAACTGCCAGCAGGGAGGCCGGGTTGTGTTTCTTTACAAGAGGGTTTCAATCCCACATCACACTATTAGATGTGTGACCTCAAGCAAAACATTTTTAAAATAAGCCTTTTAATTAATAATAAAGGGCATACCCCCCAAATATATAGTGCAATGAGTTATAAGTAAATGTAGCCATGTAACCACCACTCGGGTTAAGCAGAACATGCCAGTACTCTGATAACGCTCATAACACTCTTCCCTAGAGGGAACCACTATCCTGACTTATGACACCACAGGTCAGTTCTGTAAGGCAGGTTCTGAACCTCTATGCCTCAGTTTCCCCATCTATAAAAATGGTAGCAACCCATACTCCTGCCATACGCTTACTGCACGATGAAACGTCAGGCACAAGGCTGAGTATGCATCATCTCACTTAATTCTCTACGTGACCCGATGGGGTAGGTGTTCTCTTCACATAAGGTAAGCAATCTGTTCAAGTTGGTAAGGGGTAGAGAGCCAGGATTCATGCCAGGTCTGCCTGAAGGCCTGTACTCTTAAGAGGCCTGGCCCTTGTCTAATGGATCCTAATTCTCTGAGAGACTGAAAACTTAACACCTGGAATGCTGCCAGGAAGAAGTCTGACTGCCTCCCTGCACATAGAATCCAAGCATCCCCAGCAGCACCCACCAGGCTTTTCTGTGTGATCTGTATGGGCAGCCCAAATAAATATTTTGATCTCTTGCACTGGTTACAAACACTAACTTTCCTGGCTGCTGAACTGACCTCAAAGAAGGGGTAGGTAAAGATGTACGTACAAATCCTGGGTCATATTTAAAGAATTCTCCTACAAGTACTTCTGCAGACTGACTTGGACTCGCGCAGCTTGTGGTTCCCAGCCCTCCTGCCCCTGCCTTCTCCATGGGGTATACACCATCATGGGCTGTAGCTCCTGGGAGGCGGGGACTGAGACCTCCCTCAGAGCACCTCCTCATCCAAAGGGAAAGGACCTGGTACCTGGATGGCTACTGACGAACAGCGATGCTGGGAGCAGGGTGGCACAGCCTGGAGTCTCTGCGATTCCCATGAGGCAGAGCCTGGAAAAGCTGTTAAGGATAGTCAAGTACAAGGCTGTCCTTCGGGAAGAGAATGGGCATTAGTACCCTTCAAGAAACTAACACCATGAGCCAGAGTCAATACATTTACATGTTCCATATTTAGTTTCAGATTAAAAAATAATATTTGACAGAGAGCGAGCACGCATAAGCGGGGGGGGGGGGGGGGGGGGGGGGAGAACAGCAAGGGGGAGGGGGAGGCAGACTCCCCAATGAGCAGGGAGCTTGACGTGGGGCTTGATTCCAAGATCCTGAGATCATGACTTGGGCCGAATGCAGAAGTTTAAGCAACTGAGCCACTCAGGCACCCCTAGTTTCAGATTTTTTTAAAGGAAAAAAAGGCCATAGATAGTTCAATGTCTCCCTGACCCCTCCCCAGTCCAATTCCTCCCTCTTCCCTACCCAGTATCACATTCTAAAACTGGTCTGAGTTCTGGGCCATGCTCTATTCTTTCCACAGAGCATCTTCTACAACTGTTCCATCTCCACTGTCTCCTAGATTCATCTGTGTTGATGTTTGTAGCTCCAGTCTCTTCACCTTCCCAGTGGAGCACATCTTTGAACAAACATACAAATTCATCTGACTCATCTCCTGCTGATGGGCACTTACACTGTTTTGAGTTTTTTCGTTCTGCTGCTGGAATGAGCATCCCCCTCCTGTTTCTCTGTCTTGTACTCCATGTGGGGGAAGCTGCTTTAAGGCATTGTTTTCTTGTACCCATGGTATGAGTTTTGTTTTATGCTGCTACATGCCACTTACATACAAAAGTTTCATAAAATATTCACCCTTACTGAATATGAGACTCATAACTTTCTAGTCTACTGCATTAAAAGAATGGTTTCAAAATGATGTTGCGACCCATGGATGGAGGTCATGACGTGCAGTCTGGAAACAGGCTCCAGTGTCCACATCTGGTGTGGGACCGTGGGGTGGGAAGGTATGTGCACCTTCATCCAAAAGGGGTTTTATGATTTTCTTACCCCAGCAGTCTTTCCCATTTGCCAAAACTGGGCGTTATCAGACTTAAGATTTCTGCTCATCTGAATGGCTATAAACGAACATATCATTTTAACTTTAGTTTCCTGGACTAGAACTGGGTGTGCTGATGCATCGGATCAGTCACTTGGGTTTCCTTTTCTTTGAACCACCTCCATCTGTGCCTTGCCTATCGGATTGGATTGTCCGGTATGTGTCTATCAGATTGGATTGTCTTTGACTGACCTGCTCCCTCTCCCTTCACCTCAGAGGAGTTTGTGTTTCTTCCACTTCCTTCCCTTCCCTTCCCTCTTCAGCACTGAAACCTAGGTCTGACACTAACGTCCCAGTGAAATACCCTCCCTGAGGTTTCCAACAGACTCTGTTTCTCATGTGGATCTTTCCAGTCCTGCCTGCGGTCATGTGGCACCGTTTGTAACGACACACTCAGTGGTGACCTCCACGACCACCTTCTAGCAGGCCCCGCTTGGACTTTCTCTAATCACCTATACTTCATGGCCTAGATCCTACAACTCCCCGACTTGTGCCTCTCCTCCACCCTTGCTCATCCACCACACCCTCTCCCCTGTCCGTAGTCTTGCAGCAGCCCTCTGCCTGAGGTCCCACCCTTGCCCACCTCTCCTAAGCTACACCTCCAGCACCACAATCCTCCAGAACATCCCAGCAGCAGCGGCCCCACCTTGCCAGAGACATCAGATACCAGACCACTTACCACTGTCCCATGTGCCAAGCTCCTCTCTGCCTCTTCCTTCTGCTGGAAGCTCTGTCTCCTCTAGGAAGGCCACCCCAATTTCTCCATCCTGCTAGCATCCACCTGCCCCACAGAGACTGAACGCCTCCTGCACTGCCCTCTCTAGCACTTGCACAGGGATTGCATCTGTTTAATAGATTTTGGTAGAACAAACACACACACCCTCACTGAAAACACATGCAAAGCAATCAGGCAAAATCCCTGATTGTCTGAATGTGTGATGTGTGCATGTCACGCTGCCTTGGGCAGTAGGCCCTTGTTAAGTATTTCCAATAGGGAGACTGCTGAAGCTATAAATGATAATCCCACAGCTGGGCAGCCAAAGTCTTTCCTAAAGAAACCTCTTTTGCTTCTGGGTTTGGAAGGCAAGGATGTGTGGAGGGGATCCCTACCCAGGTGCACTTTTAGTTACCAGGACTCAGATCTAGATTACCCCAAACTTGGTGTGATACTAATGAGGCCATTACCAGATTTGGTCACTTCAGAGGCCACAGGTGTTGGAAAGCCCAGGAAGGGCAGCTTCAAGCCTAACCTTTCCCCATTCTGTAGGGGAAATGCAGAGGACTGGGCTCAACAAACTGACATTTTGGTAAAGGGAGAAGTTCCATGACCTTCAGCAGAAGCAGCAGGAACACAGAAGCCTGGAGATTACCTGAAATGACCACCAGAGGGCAAGCGGATGACAAAGTTATACACCACGCTCTTTAAACCCACTTACATGGGGATCCCCGGTGGTGCAGCGGTTTAGCGCCTGCCTTTGGCCCAGCGCCTGCCTTTGGCCCAGGGCGCGATCCTGGAGACCCGGGATCGAATCCCACGTCGGGCTCCCAGTGCATGGAGCCTGCTTCTCCCTCTGCCTATGTCTCTGCCTCTCTCTCTCTCTGTGTGACTATCATAAATAAATAAAAATTAAAAAAAAATAAAGCCACTTATATGGATTTTTATCTTCTCCTTAGCATAAGGAGAAAACCTGGGGAAATGTCATCCTGTTTTAAGATCAGAAATCAGAGCAAGGTTCTTGTTTTCTGTCCTTTAAGACCTGGTCTCTTCTGTCCTCTGGGAACATCATCACAGTAACAAATGGTCTTACACTCCTATAGAATCCCACCACATGAAAGCCACATAAATTTTCAATTTACTAACCGCACAGTTTATAACCAGAGCTCTGATGTACCATAAGCTTTTAAAAAGAGTGCTATAGGACAAATTAAAAAACCCCCAACAGGTTCTGATTCAGCCATCACGTGTTGAGGACCTATGTGATGTGTCAAGCACAGTGCTAAGTGCATTCATAGACATTAACTAATGTTAGCCCTGTGACAACTCGTGAAGTAGGCACTAGGTATGAGTGGTTACAGGGTTTTAAGAATTCATTTATTATGAAAATGAATCAAAGATAAGACTCATGAACATGTGGCTTTGGGTCAAACAATACTAGTCCCAGAAGCATAGGACACAGTTTTCTTGTCCATCATCAACAGCCCCCAGGGATTCCAGAGGGAGGGTCCAACCAGCCTGACACTGTACTCCTGTGCTCTTAGTAAAAGAGTCCTGATTGTTCTCTGAGATGGCAGAGACTAGAATGGAGAATGTTCTAAAGAACGCTGTCTCTGGGGGCGCCTGGGTAGCTAGTTTAAGCGTCTGCCTTCAGCTCAAGTCATGATCCCAAGGATCAATGACTTAGCCCCTTGTTGGGCTCCCTGCTCAGCAGGGAGTCTGCTTCTTCCTCTTCCTCTGCCCTTTACCCTGCCCTGCTCATGCTCATTCTTGCTCTTGTTCTCACTCTCAAATAAAAACAACAACAAAAAGGCGCTGTCTCTGGCAGGGATCCTAGGCAGAGAGTCCACACACCCATGGTCCAATGTCGAAGGATGCTTTACTGATGTCCGCCCTTGGTCTCTCCACTGCCAGAGGCCCAGCCCACCCTCAAACCACTGCAGCTCTGAGCTCCTCCTCCTTCACCTCAGGAGGCTGTGGGGTTCCTGTTGTTAAGGCTTTCCTGTCCCTAACTGTGTCTGGCATAAAGTGACATAAATGTCATCCTGGGAACCCCGCTACTTCTCTGTGCTCCACAGCCATCCTGTTTGCCACTTAGCTGCACTATTCTTTCCTCAAAGGTGAGACGTGTACAAAATGGTGCAGACTTCTGACCACTAAGATGCTGCCTCACAAACCCCACAGACGCCCAGCTCCACACTAGGCCATGGCCTGCCCAGCAAACCTCTTCCTCTAACAAAAGATACAGAATGTGGGAATCCAGGTGATTCAGTGAGGCCCAGCACACAGAGTTCACCTGGTGAGGAAGAACACAGTGAGAAGGAAAGATTGGTTTGACTGCTAGCTCACGGAGAAAGAGAAATGCTTTCCTATGGAATAACTAGTGGGGATACAGACATGGTATTTCTTTCTTCACTCTCACTCCTAGAGGGGCTGGAACAAGCATCAGAACAGGGAAGTTCCCTGCTCCACCATGCAGGGCCTGAAGAGGAACAGGAAGTAACCCTTACACTTTGGTCCTCTGCCATCAGCATGGACCTCACAGTGAGAATTCTGCTACTCTCTCTGGTGTAGGGATGGCTTCTTTGCAATAGCTGGAAACAAACCTAACTCTGAAAAAGGCATACTGTATCTCACTTCACTCAGAAACCATTTTCACCTTGTGTCCATCTTGTGGTCCATGTTCCCAATGAACAGAATGGTGCCACTTCTTACGCAGTCATCACCCAGGGGAATTTAATATTGACACACCCTGGACAGGAGGCTGTGTTAAATTTATGTAACTTCTGTATAGGCTATGGACTGGCTGAGTGACTGATGCACAAGAAAACTGTCCACCCAAACTAGCACAGCCCACTGCCCAGGAACTCTGCGCTTGGCAAGGGCTCCTTTGGATCACCTCTATCCTCCTGGAGAGGAGGTCTGCACAACCAGTTAGAGAAGCCTTTCAAGCCTAAAGAAGTTTCACGCCTTCTCTCAATTGTTGACAGGATTTCCCTTCCAAGATAAGACACTCAAGGCCCTTTTCTTCCCCTATGGGTTCTCAAGATCTCTGACTCCATGATCCCTTGGGAGGATAGGTACTCAAGCCCCACCTTCTCCATAAAGTTCTCTCCTCTCCTCTGAACTGGGCCAACTACAGCAGGGCCCCTGGATCAAAGGCAATGGCAAGGCTAATTAATTGGAAAGACAACATACCTTCCGGTTGGTGAAGTACAGGTTTTCATGCATATGCACCTTGAGTGAGGGGGTCTTCAGGCCTCGCAGGCTGATAATGCCGTACTTGGAGCCTCCAACTTTTACGTCATTCACCGTGAAGAGTCGATCACTGTTGGTATCCGCCTGGAGGGGAAAAGAGACTGCAGGTCACCTCCCTGGCTGAGCCGGACGAACTGCCCAAGATCATCTGCCTATCTCTTTCAGATCCCACGCTCCGTGCACTTCTACCTGGTGAGCGCTCCCACCCAAGAGGAAGCATAGAAGTAACCTAACTTGCCCCTACTCAGCCCAGCTGTCACTGGGCAAGACTGATAGGTATCTAGTCTCACAATCCAGAAGCAGGGATAACAACAGTGAGGGGGCACCGTCAAGAAGTCTGAGGTCCACACAGTTGACTCCACTCAGAACTGGGTGTGGAAGAGTTCTAGGGTCCACCCATGCGAAATGTTTAGATGAGCCACATGGTGACATATAGCCATCATGAACAGTACACATAATGTGGAAAATGCTAGTTATACCCCTGTGAAGGAGTAAAAGGAGGATACAAAATTGGATTCCTGGGACGCCTGAGTGGCTCAGCAGTTGAGCATCTGCCTTTGGCTCAGGGTGATTCTGGAGTCCCAGGATCAAGTCTGCATTGGGCTCCCTGCATGGAACCTGCTTCTCTTTCTGCCTATGTCTCTGCCTCTCTTTCTCTAGATCTCTCATAAATAAACAAAATCTTTAAAAACAAAACAAACACCAAAACTGGATTCCTATTTTACAGGTGCTTTTCTCCCCATTTAAAAAAAAAAAAAAAAAAAAGGCTACTGCACTGAAAAAATATTTACAATAGAAAAAATTGCACTGGGATATGAATTATTTTTTTTCTCACTTAAAAAACATGGTTAAAAATTCAAAATAAAAACCCTATATATTTATGTGTTTTATATATATTTATAAATATACATACATGAGTTTGGATGCTGGTGAAAATGTATTCACTTTTCAAGTTTACTTGGAAAGCACGTTTCCTGAAGAATCATTACAGTGACTAGAATCAGATCTGAAAAACTGATCTTTGGTGGCAAAGCACCCTTCCCAACACTCTGGTCCACAGAGCCAGCTAATCATCTAGAACTGTACGTGCCAGTGCAGGGCCTGTGTGAGATGAAGCATGAGGACTGATAGCTTAGGTCACACTAAGCAGCCAGCACGTGCATCCCCACCCAGTTTTACTGAAGAACCCCAGGGAAGGAGCTTCTGAGGGGAATGAACTGCAAGAACATTTTCTAATGATTCAAGTAAATTGTACTCCCAAACCCATGGGGGAGTAAGAGCCACAGGAGAGAATGTGGGTCCTGGAATACCCTTTATATAAAGGACTCTCCTGGGGCAAGACCTCCAGGGTCAGCTTGTGGCTTCAGATTCCAGTCCTGTCAGCAGTTCACCAGACTGAGCCTTTCCATCTTGTATCCTCTCATTCTCCTCAGCTTTCCCGCAGCCTCCAGGAAGGACAGGGTTTGCAGGGCAGGTCATGGTCTTCTGTGGCCTCAAGCTTCTAGTCTCACTCAGCAGACCCTTGGGTCCTCTGTCAACATTTCTCTGAACTCTGGATTCAAGCAGTTGGCTCTGGCTTTTAGCCTTGGCTTCCAGCTCTAGGTCTAACCTAAAGCAGTAAGACTCTGCTCCCTATAAATGACATGATAACAGAGTGCTGGATGTGCAGGCCTAGGAGTACAGGCCTGCAGGCCCCAGCCACTTAGGTCAGAGCCAGCAAGCAAGGGAATTAACACATAGTTGCTACTGAAGGACACTGGAACTTCAGATTTGGCCACTAGATAATACCCCAATATAGGAAAGATTAGAAGCCCTTGGTCCACTGTGTACCTTTCAGTTTGTACCCAACATACCCAAGGGAAAATTACTTTGCGATAGTTCTCAGTGTGTTGTGGGCCCAGACTCTCAGATTAATAGACAGAGCTATAGTGGGGGTAAGGATGGTCAGCATGCCTTGCCCTGTCAGCTCAGCACCTGCCAGCAGGTAGTCCAGGCACATGCTAGGACTGTAAAGCCAAGAGGACACTACAAGCTTTCATGGCACTGGCTTCCACATAGCTAGGCTTGATAAAAGCCAATGTTAAGCCACATAGTGTCAGGGGATAAAAGCTATACCTCTGGCACCCATAGGAAGCTCCCTCCCACTCACCAGTATGAGGTTAAATCGGTCGCTTGCCAAAGCGGAGGGATCCGAGCTCTGAATCTGGACCTTTTTCCTCTGCATGCAGCTCACTCGCAGCTCATGAGCTAAACTGCAGAGGGAAAGAGGGGCAAGGAGGGTATGGATGCTGTACCTAGATATCCAGAGGCTCTCTGGTCTGGCTCACACCCTAGAGACCACCTCCCTTAGTCAGCTGTCTCACATCCCAAGTAATTATCAGCAATGGAGTTGATCAGGATCCCACGTAATCTCAATTATAGAACTCTTAGGAAAACTAAGGCCAAGAAATGGGTGGCCCATTCACAGGGTCAAAGAAAGTTAGAACTAGACCAATTTGGTTTTGGATAAATCTATTACAACTCTCCCGAGATGAAAACAACACTTCTGAGAAATGAAACAGCATGCTAAAGAGCACCCAGTTATTAAGAACCAAGTATGGAGCCCCTTCCCTTTCCACACTATAGGCCACCACCCTAAGGGACCTACAGTCTCCTCCTGAGAGGGGTAGAGGTAGACCTTAACTCCTTTCCTTTTTAGGAGGGGAACAGAAGTGAGGTATACCCTACCTACCCTGGTGGGTAACCCTTGCATGGCTGCCCTTCTCTAAAGGGGACTCTGCTCCAAAGTAAGTGCTGTGCCCCCCATGATGTTTCTTCACCTGCCCGTGCACAGCAGGAGGCAGTAGAACGCAGGGCTTAGGCACTCAGGCAGTGGAGGCAGGCAGATCCCACCCTCTCTAGCTTTACCTTGAGCCAATCGCTCCCACTCTGAACCTCAGTGTCTTCTAGACACTGGGGAAAGTATCAAACTAACTTACAGGGTTTTAGTTAAAATTGTACTAGACATCACAAGTATACAGAATTCAGTATATATACATCTGCTGAATGCTCTATTTTGGGTGACAATTCATTGGAATGGGAGGAGGCAGAAATCTCATGGGAATGAAGTTATGGACCTTTCACTACACTGAAAATGATTTCGAGTAACACAGAGGGAACATCTTGAGAAATTTCTGCTCAGGATCTCTGTCTGGATCCCTTCTCCTCTCTCCTTGGCCTCCTGCAGGAGTTTCTCCCCGTGCTCTAAAGGGAAAATGATTTTCTCAGGGCTGATTTTAGCAGAAGGCAGGCTGTGGCCCCTTCCATCATTGTGAAGACTCCTCAGAGTGGTTATGTACTCTAATCCTGATTGGCTTCTTGGACTATGGAAATAAGAAATAGGAAAAGAATATCCACGAAGAAAGCTTAGCAATGAGGCTTTGTCTTACCGGCAGTAACTGGTGACATTGAGAAAACCCAGCTTGCTTTTCTGTAGCAATGAAGATGCATTAAAGCCTACTCTGGCTATTTTCTAAAAAAAAAAAAAAAAAAAAAAAAAAGATTCAATAAAGTTTTATGTTATGGGATAATGGAGAATGCTTTTGGTTTCATAGGATGTAACAAAGAACAAAGAAGCAACTGTATGCACCAAGTTGGCAGAAACTATGTGTACAGAGATCTGATGGTCTCCTCTCCTTGGCAAGAGGAAAAGTCCATCACAAGAAAGCACATGTGAGCTGGAAAGTTGGCTCGGTGCCCACCAAGTTCCCCATCAATTTACCTGGGAAAGCCAGGTGAGGAGATGAAGCCACCCTGCTAATGAGTGCAAGAATAGCACTGGTCACTCAGGTCTGCATTCCATTTGACCTGTGGTGACCTGGGAGCTCCCAAAAATCAATTAAATGTCCTAGCATCTAATCCCCAGAAGGAATGCAGGAAATCCTCATACCCAAACCACACACCTTGGTTTTCTACTTAGGATATACAGTTACTGAAACTGTATCACACCACTTCTCAAGACAGCTCTGGGGAAGGACAAGATGTGAGAATCACTGATGAGATTTTGCAGGTTAAGAAAGGGGGGTGGGTGGGAGATTTCTTGCCTGTTCTCATTCCCTTCATCAGATTCCTATGGGGGAAGCTTGACACCACATGCCCTCAAGTGTACCATGCGAAGTGGTATGGGGGCATCTAATTGGCACCTCTCATCAGCAGTGGGAGATAGGATGGCCACTAGGACTGTGGAGCCCACCTTTTTCTGCTTGTCTTCTTCCTCCAGCAGCTGCAGCCTTTTGCTCTCCATCTCCTTCTGGCGGATGCTCTCCTTTGTCAGGGGGTTGCAGTTGTTATGTCCGGGGAGTAAGCGGAAGTAGCGTTTCTTTTCGGGGTCAAAGTAAAACCCTGGCAGATCTTTAGTCAAAAGAAATGAGATCCACTTCAACTTAGAACACTGCCCTGACCCACCTAAGAAGGAACCCAGGGGCCTGTCCACACCACCCCTCACAGAGCCCATCTGTTCTGAGGGGCAGAAGGTGGGGCTAACATTGTCAGTCACCATCCCATGCCCATGGGAGGAGCCGTCAGCCTCAGGATCCCCATTCCTGACACACCCAGGGTATTTAGTGTTTTGATTTGCTCCAGAATTTCCTCCAAGCCAGGAATGGGCTGGTGACATACATGGAACATAACCACATGCAAGCAAAGACACAGAGGGCTAAAAGAGGCCAAAGAGATGTAACCAGATGACAAGGTTTCATCTTTCCCACAGGCAGAGCCACAGGATGTCTACTGTTCAGCAGACTGCCTCACCTGGCACAGAAGAACTCCCAGCTGAGCTGGATGAGGTCGATGGGGACTCATCATCGCTGATGGGACCAGAATCTTGTGGGCTTTGCTCTGCCACTGAGTTACACCTGTTGACACACAATCACAGTAACTTGCAGTGAAGGGCTTGAGTCCCAGTTGTTCTGACTGTGGGATCCTGCAGGGGTCAATTCAGGCAGTTCCATGGCCCCCTGACCCTTCTGATTACTTGGGGAGATGTGACTTCTCCCTTCTCCTTGAAAGCAGTTTATCTACTACACACACACTAAAGTTAAGGCAAAGTTTTGGCTCCTTATCCTTAACAGGATGTGTGTCACAGTAATTCCCTTTCCTTATCTCCTCACTTGAGCATTCTGTGAGGTCTTTTTGAAATTTCCAGATGAAAAGAGGAATAATCTTTGCCAATAAGAATATTACCAGCTGGGCTCATTTGTCAGCTCAACAGCAGTTACAAGGCCAGGTGCATTTTATTCTTTATTGGATTTAGCAGTAGGCTAAATCACCTAACAGATGGAAAAATTGGGGGGTCAGAGCATAGAGGTGATTTGCTCAGTTAATACTGGGATAGTGCCATGGTTTGAACACTTGATTTGTGAAGCTACAAGCAGATTCTGTGGCAATTACAGGCTGAAGGATATAATGATAGAGCAAAACACCTAATTTTAGAATCCTGAAAAAATCTGCTTCAAAATCAAGAACTTCCTCCCCAACCCCCAAAGGAATACAAATGGAATAACTAGGCTGAAGAGATGAAAGAACTTTCTCTTTTGTCTGTAAATACTAACTACATAGTTTCAGAGAAAATTATTCATTCTCCCTTTTTATGGCCCAGAGCTTTCTGAAGCAGCTCAACTGTAATCAGCAGCAAGAGGAGGAAGGATTAAGGGTTATGACAAATGTCTACATTTCTAGTCCAAGGACTGCTGCTCCATTCTTTCCACAGAGCCCAGAAGGTGGCTGTCCAGCATGTTTCCACATGACTCTGCCAAAGCAGAGTTGCGACTCCTTTTTGCACAGATCATATTTTGCTACACGTTGTACTCTTGTGGGAAGGTGTGGGGCCCAAAAAATATCCATAGTTCTCCTTACAAAACATACAAACACTGGGCATCATCCTGATCATTCTACAACATGGGTCAAGTCTGCGACTCTGGCCTAAGAGTAATAGATTTATTCTGCTCCTAATGAGGCCCACTGTGTATAAAGGGCCTATTTTGAGCCAGGCAGCCCATCAGAGGCTTTCCATACAGTATTGCAAACCTCATAAGTAATACTTCTCTTTTGTACAAGAGTGACCAAAAGGATTAAGTAATTTGCCCAAATTCACATAGGCAAAAGCAATGTCAAACATTTTAATGGTTTTTGTTATTGTTTGGGTTCATGTGTTGTAGGAAGCATCTTGGTATTTGGCATCTTCTGACTGTCCATGTTAGGAGGAGGTCTGAAGTGTGGAGAAGTTTTGAGACTGCTGGCACGCAGTCCTCCTCTGGTGCAAAGACTTCTGCATGAAGGAAATACAATCTAGTCTCGGCCCAAGATACCCACCCACACCAGGAGAAGACATCTCTTCATAGTTCAGGGCCAATAGGACTTCTGGCCATAAGAACAGTAAGAGTGGAAAAGGTTTGCACCGGGGACTTCAACTCAGTATAGGTTAAGTTTAACTTTCTAAGCTGAGTAGTGGGTATATGATGTTCATTGTAATATTTTGTACACTTTTGTGTTTATTAAATGCAGTATTATATATTTAGCCTTTCTAAGGTCTTGGGCTGAATTAGCTATTTTCACTGGCTAGGAAAAGAGAGAGAGAGAGAGAGAGAGAGAGAGGGAAAAAGTCTGCAAACTAGAAAAACAGCTCTCCAGTTCTACCTGATAATGTCTTACTTCTAAGCCTCTGGCTAGTGCTCTGGCCAGAGGTCATGGTCACTCTGGAAAGAAAGAAGAGTGTGGCTGTATCTCCTCATTACTCCAAGTGTGGCAGGCAGGCTGACTTCCAGCAGCGGCACCCTCTAGGATCTTGTTAGAGATGCAGACTCTTCTTGGGCCCCAGCTCAGACCCCGCATTGTGGTGAGAACCATGGTGACTCCCACACAACCAAGGGGTGCCACAGTGCTAGAGGGGCCCCAGGCAGCAGCACTTGCCTCTCATCAGAACCATGCTGTCTGAGCCGAGAGTTCTGCTGGTGGCTCCTTCTTCCACGTCTTCTATTCTGCCAGTTGTTTTTATACATTTCTGCTCCTAAGAGAGAAAAAAAGAAAGTTCACATACAAATGTGTGTGTGTGCACATGCACGTGCTTTTCTGTTTGCTTCTTGATATTTCCTTCATGCTCAGAGCTAGGCAAGAGGATGGCCCAACTTGGGTTCTCACCAGAGCCACCACACCACACCTACAAAGGGCCGCTTCCAGGTGGAGACACCGAGGAAAGCCCATGCTTCTGTAGCCACTTCTCTTACCTCACCGTTGATACCTGGCCTGCCAATCTGCCGACCTCTGGTTCCTTGGGTCACTGTGTGAGGTGATGACAGATTCTCACAATTACATTAGATGGCAGTTGAGGCCGGCATGAGAACTCTTAGGTTATTCTTCTTTCTTTTCTTTACCAGATAACACCAGAGCATATAATTTTTCTTTCAGTCCACACACATCCCTATTTATAGAGAATAGATGACAGTGAACACTTTCTCCTACACAATTCCAGTACTGGGCAGGGAAAACTGTGAACATAGTTAAATGAGGGCCAGTGTGTAGGATTTCTCAATGTGCTTTATAAAGGGTTTAGCTTCCTGAAGTATGCAAGCTGTTAAAGGGACAGATGTGCAAATGCATTTTTTAAAGTAAGGAATGAGATAAAAACACTTCTTACTGATAGTGCCACAATATTTCAAGTGGCTTTTTCAAATCTTATCTTGTATAGCCTGAATCTATCTCTTAACCACCAGTTTCAACATTGGGAATCACATTAAGAGTTCTTAAAAAGACCAAACTGTGGTACACGGACTAGTTGCTGTGAGTTCCATGCTTTCTTAACACCTGATTCACATCCCCCTCTCCCCAGCCCCAACTAACAGGAGACAGTGATGACATCTTACTGAATATACTTTTATTTATTTATTTATTTAAACTCAGTATACTTTAAAACCACATTCAAATGCCATCACAAAATTAGAAGAACATTTCTAGGACTGAATGCAACCAAAGAATAGATTAGAAAACTATTTGCTTTTATTTTCCAACTTCTTCTGAATGGGGAATGCTTGTTGGCATCAGCACACCCGAAGTCTGGACTCCTGGTCCAGTACTTACCCAAACATTTTGTGAATTCTGTAACAAAGTCCTCAGTTTGCTTGCTTCAGACAGTCTGCCTCCCCTACTGGGCCATTCCACAACTTGGATTACTTTCAGCAGACGCTCTCCAGTCCTGTGCCAGAATTAATAAGCACTACTAAGCAAAGCATATAGCCATGCTGAGGTGGGGCCATCATAAATGTCTTATTTTCATTCTCTGCTGGGAAATTATGAATTAAACTACTTTAATTATTCCTAGTCGGAGTCACTCCCCACAACTCAGGGTGTTATCCCTGTCCCAAATTCCCTTTCCACTTTCTTCCAATCCTCCTTGTTAGTATAGCTCTCCACCTCATGTAGAAAAGAGATGTTGCCAGGTATGAATATTACAACTTTACCCTTTCTCTTCCACAAGTATCTGCCTTTAATATTTCCAATGGTCTTCCACTTGTCTTGGGGAAACAGGTGTCCTTGTGCCTTTTCCTGGCAAACCCATTCCACCTGGCTGTTGCTCTTATTCCTCCTCAGACTCAACAGACACCTGTTCCCGTATGCTTAACCAATTTCCCCTGTCCTTATATCTCGGCTTATGAACAGGCTCAGGTTTTTAATTTGTATGTGCTCCATCTCCAACCCAAAAGGAAGAAGATATCCTTAGCACATGGTCTATGTGCAGACATCCCATCTATTTCCCTGTCACTCCTCAACCCACTGCAGTCAGGCTACCTTCCTCACCCTTCTGGTAAAATGCTCTTGTGAGGCATTTAACTAATGATCCCCCTACCTGCCAAAGTTAGTGGTCTCTCTTTAAAACATGTGATGCCACAAAGCATCACTCTTCCTTTGGCTTCTGGGAACATTTCTCTTGGTTTTCCCTTTACTTGTCAAACTCATCCTTTTCAAAGGTTTCTCTTGGGTCACCTGTCCTGTGTCTGTCTTCTACTGTCCTAGATCTTTTCACACTTATACCACCATCTCACCTGCCAATGCAGGTTCATCTCTAACCCCTAATACCCCTCCTGGGCATCAACTTCTACTGCCACTATCTACTTCTACGGTGACAGCAGACTCAGCAGGTTCAGAGTCCATGATTTCTCCCTAGTTCTCTGTCTGCTCTTTTACCTATCCATATTTCCCTTCTCTGTAAATATTACTGCTGCCCTCACCCCTGTCCTATAGTACAATAACTTTATTCATTTTCCTAAGCAATCCACTTTCATGGTTCCTAGACACCACATGCATGGGTCTCCCTGAGGATCAATTATCTTAATCTTTATTTAAGAATAAAGTTGTGGGATCCCTGGGTGGCGCAGCGGTTTGGCGCCTGCCTTTGGCCCAGGGCGCGATCCTGGAGACCCGGGATCGAATCCCATGTCGGGCTCCCGGTGCATGGAGCCTGCTTCTCCCTCTCCCTCTGCCTCTCTCTCTCTCTCTCTCTCTCTGTGACTATCATAAATAAATAAAAATTAAAAAAAAAACTTTATAAAAAAAAAAGAATAAAGTTGTATTTACTAACTAGTTAAGTTACAAACTAAGAAGAACTATGCAGCAGAAGGGAAATAGGGCCAGTGTTAGAAAAAGAACCCTTATTGACAGATTATTAGCAACTCTATAAAAAGATAATTTCTCTAGATTCCACATTCTGTACATAGGATGTCAGTTTGCTTTAATTGTGAAGTAATGCAGGACTACAGTGAAGAACACATGTAATGGTAAGTCAAAGCAGATCAGGTGGCAGGAGCATGGCATGCCCACACCATTATCCTCCAAAGAGGAGTGGCAAAATCAAGGACATAATAAATAATGAAATAACTGGTGAGCGCTGATTTTGGAATATGTCTGAACCAGTAACTCACACAAGTGCAGGTTCAGGTACTGCAACACAAGGAAAGACTGACGGCATTAACTGACTTAATAAGCAAGATCAAGCCAAAGTCATCTTAAAAGGTCATAATAAATAGAAGTTGACTGAACACAGAAAGGATTAGAGTGGGATGAACTGGTATCTTTTTGTACTTTTAAGAAGCCTATTTCAGGGGTGGGGAGTGTCTTCCCCGAATGCAGACATAGTTCACTCTCAGTACCCACTTTATGCATTATGCTTGCTTGCCCTTATCACTCTGTACTAAACTTTGTAGTCCCATCTCAGATTAACATAACATGAATTCTCTAAGCAAAGACCCTGCCTTGTTCCTTCTGTTCCTAGCACTCATGACCTACTTGTTCTCAGTAAATGTTCACTGAACTAAACAAAAAACAAAACAACCTCACAACTACTTTAAAATTCCAGGTAGCCCCTTTTTGCTCTAGGCATTTTCATTTACAAAGTCAAACATGATTTAACTTTTTGGAAAATGACTAGGCAATACTTATCAAGTAACTTATAAATGTACAAGCCTTGTGTTGGGAATGGATCTTAAAAAATAATCCAAAAGACTATAAAAATTACAACTTCACAATCACTTTATGAGGCTAGTATTACCCTATTACCAAAACTGAAGACATCGCAAGAAAACTACTTATCAATATACCCATGACACAGACACACAAAATGCTAACAAACCAAATCCAGGAGCATATAAAAAGGATTATACATGATGAGCAAGCAGAATTTATCTCAGGAATATAAGGTTGATTCAACATAGTAAAATCAATCAATGTAATACAGCATATTAACAGAATACATGGAAGGGAAAACCCCACATGATTTCAATAGATACAGAAAGGGCATTGGGTAAAATCCAATGGCCTCTCATGATTAAAAGCTAGAAATAGAAGGTAACTTCCTCAACTTGATAAAGGGCATCTACAAAAAAAACCCAAAGCTAACATCACACTTAATGGTCAAAGAGTGCAAGTTTCCTCCCCAAGATCAGGAACAAGTCAAGGATGTCTGTTCTCACCACTTCCATTCAACACTATACTGGGAGTTCTAGTCAACGGCAATTAGTCAAGAAAAAGAAATAAAAGGCACTCAAACAGGAAAATAAAAAGTACTTCTATTTGTAGCTGGCATGATCTTATATAGAGAAAATCCTAAAAAATCAACAGCAAAACTATTAGAGGGGATACATGAATTATACAAGGTTGCAGGATACAATCTGAAAATGAAAGAAACAATTCCATTTACAGTAACATCAAAAAACTATAAATTACTTAGAAATACATATAATATGGTAAGTGGGTAACTTGTACATTGAAACTATAAAACACTATGAAAGAAATTAAAGAGGACCCAAGTAAATGGAAACATATCTATGTCATAAATTATAAAACCTAAAATGGCCTCCAAATTGATTTACAGACTTAATGGAATCCCTATCAAAATTCCAATTGCTATTTTTGTAGAAATGGAGCAGCTGATCCTAAAATTCATATGGAAATGCAAGGGGTCCAAAACAGTTAAAAAAAAAAAAAAAAAGTCTTGAGAAAGCAAAATTGGAGGACTCACACTTTCCAATTTCAAAACTTAATACAAAGATACAGTAATCAAGATAATGTGGTAGCGGCATAAGGACAGAAACACAGATCACTGGAGTAGAACTGAGAGTCCAAAAATAAACCCACCACAGCTATGTTTTTTTTTTTTTTAAATTTTAAGTGGGCTCCACACCCAATGTAGGACTTGAACTCATGTCCCAGAGATTAAGAGCTGCATGCTCTACTGATGGAAACAGCCAGGCACCCCCCTCAATTGATTTTTGAAAACGATGCCAAGACTATTCAGGAGGGGAAAGTAAAATATTTCAACTACTAGGATAACTGGATATCCACCTGCAAAAGAATGAATTTGGATTCCTACTTCACATCATACATAAGAACTAATTCTAATGGATCTAATATCTAAAACTATAAAACTTAAAAAAAAAGATTTATTTTAGGGAGAAAGAGAACGCATGCAAGATCAGAAGGGGGAGATGGAGAAAATCCCAAGTAAACTCCATGCTGAGCTCAGAGCCCCACATGGGGCTCAATCCTACGACCCTGAGATCATGACCCAAAGCTGAAACCAAGAACTGGATGCTTAACTAGCGCCATCCAGATGCCCCCTAAAAGTATAAAACTCTTAGAAGAAAACAAAGATATAAATCATCATGATCATAGATTAAGTAATGATTCCTTAGATAGAATGCCTGAAGCACAAGAAAAAAATAAAATAAAATAGACCTCATCAAATTAAAAACTTGTGTACATCAAATGATCACTACTAAAAAAGGGGGAAAAAAAAGAGTGAAAAGCCAACTCACAAAATGGAGGAAAATTATTTTTATATTTTTTAAAGATTTACTTACTTATCTGAGAGCAAGAGCACGTGTTCAAATGGGGGAAGGAGGTAGGGAAGGAGAGAATCTCAAGCCGACTCATCACTGAGCATAGAGCCCAACACAGGGCTAAATCTCACTACCCCATGATCATGATCTGAGCTTAAATCAAGAGTCAGGTGCTTAACTGACTGAGCTACCCAAGCACCCCAAGAAAATTATTTTTAAATTCTGTATTTGATAAGGATTTAGTATCCAGAATATATAAATAACCCAACTAAATAATAATAAAACAATTAAAGACATTTTTTTCAGACATACAAATGGCCACTTAGAAAATGAAAAGATGCTCAACATCATTAGTCACTAAGTAGATGCAAATCAAAACCACAGTAAGATACCACTTCATACCTACCAGGGTGGCTACAATCAAAAAAGCAGATAACAAGTATTGGTTGAAGATGTAGAGAAACCTCATACATTACTGGTGGAAGGCAAAATTCTGCAGCCAGTTTGGAAAAAAGTTTGGCAGTTGTTCCAAAGGTTCAACAGTTACATGACTTAGCAAAACCCAGCAGAAATGAAAACACAGAGCTATACAAAAATTTGGTACCATTCATAGCAGCACTATTCATAATTAATTGCCTCAAAGTAGAAACCTAAATTTCCACCGACTGGTGAATGGATAAACCAAATGTGCCACATCTGTACAACAGAGTTCAACCATGAAAAGAGTGAAGTACTGATGCTTGCTACAATGTGGACAAACCTTGAAAACATTATGCTAAATGAAAGTAGCCAGACACAAAGGGATGACACAAAAGGTCACATATTCTATGAATCAATGTACATGAAATCTCCAGAATAGGCAAGTTCAGATACAGAGAGGGAGGAGAGAGGGGGAAGAAGAGGTTGTTTCCAGGGGGCTGAGAGTAGGGGAAGAGAAGGCAGAAAATGGGGAGTGACTAACTGGCACAAAGATCTCTGCACACTCAAAGATTTTTTTTTTTTGAAAGAAGCTTCTTGGGAGACTATTTTTCCGTTATAAGTACGTTCCCTACTCATCCCAAGTTAATTAAGACTCTGATTACATTGTTTTCACAGGCAACATGCCATCAGATTACAACAAACTTTGGTACCAAAAGCAATAGTCACATATACAATACTTTAGTATGCCAGTTTTGTTTTAAAACCAGAATTAGGTTGAATGTGACTTTTATTTAAACTAAAATTTATGCCTGTGCATTCATAAAATACTGATATATTAGTTTCATATTTCCTTTATTCTGTTTGATTACATATACACTGAAAGGTAAACATACAGATCAAATGATGAGACTTCATGTTTCAGTGAAAGTTTAAAAAAAAGAAAACTTGTCTTTTTACTTAACACTGCAAGATAAAGAATTTTTTTAAATTTTTTAAAAATTTATTTATGATAGTCATCACAGAGAGAGAGAGAGAGAGGCAGAGACATAGGCAGAGGGAGAAGCAGGCTCCATTCACCAAGAGCCAGACGTGGGATTCGATCCCGGGTCTCCAGGATCGCGCCCTGGGCCAAAGGCAGGCGCTAAACCGCTGTGCCACCCAGGGATCCCAAGAATTTTTTTTTGAGAGGGGGAGGTTGAGGGACAGAGGGACGAGAGAGAATTATTAAGCAGGCTCCATGCCCAGGACTGAGCCCAATGCAAGACCCAAACTCATAACTGTGAGATCATGACCTGAGCCAAAATGGAGAGTTGGATGTTTCATTGACTGAGACACCCAGGCACCCCATGAAATAGAATTTTTAAATCAGAACAACTAGGTAGGATCCTTTTCTGGAGTTGACCTAAAAGAAACTAACTGAATTGGTAGATTTTTTTTTTTTTTTGGCTTCTGTTATCTACTTACTGTAGCACTTCCAACCAGGAGCAGTGTAATAATGTGAAACACTCTGAAATCCATAATCATTAAAAAAAAAGGGGGGGGGCAGATTATACAAAAAGACCACACATCACAAAGAGGTTAAAATGACTAGGTATATATATTTTTTAAAACTTTCATTTACATCAGCAGAAACTTCCTTAAATTTTCTTCCCCTGTTTTCAATGGTATTTCATTTTGAGGTTTAACATAGCAAGCCAGTATAAAGTTTTACAATTCAGTACAGCAGATCTCTTGACCCACAGTTTCACTTTCCCTGGGTTCAGTTATCCTCCATCAGATCCAGAAGCAGATGATTCTCCTCCGGATGTACCCTCAGATCATCAGGAGATCAGTAACAGCCTAATGCTGTGTCACAACATCTACATGTCGTCTCATCACGTAGGCATTTTATCATCTCACATCATCACAGAAGGGTGAGTACAGTACAAGAAAGTATTTTGAGACAGACCACGTTCACATACCTTGTATCACAGTATATTGTTGTAATTGTTCTATTTTATTACCAGTTATTGTTATTCACCTCTTACTGTGCCTAATTTATAAATTAAACTTTATCACAGGTATGTCTATATAGGAGAAAACATAATAAGTTTTTTTACTATCCATGGTTTTAGGCATCCACTGGGGGCTTTGGAATGTGTCCCCTGAATAAGGGTAATACTGTAATCCTGGATTCTGAGTCATTTTAAGATGAAAATGGAAAGGAGTATAAGAAAATTTAGTTTTCTTCTGTAACATTTCAATCAACTGCTTGTTGTTCCTTTCTTAGTCAACAGATGGATACCTGTCCTGTTCCAGATACACATTTAGCTGACAGCGATCTCTGAAAACTCTGAATCTAAATTTGTTCTTGTCAGAAACCAGAAAAACAGGACTGCCTAACTCAAGCTCTAACTGAAACCTATTGTTCTTATTTCTTATCATAGTTTTTTGAGGCATTGATAAAGAGGTTTTGCAATGACCAGAACATTTTAACTGCTAGGCCAGAAAAGCCCCCAAAACAACAGAATGCCTAGAAAACCACATCCCACACATCACCTCCCTGCCCACGATCATATGACGCACACATTATAACCCCCCCACCTGTGATCACATGTTCTGTCTGTTTGTTCACACGTACCTCTCTGCACATCTCCTCCTTAGAGGTCAGTCAAGACTTGAGCCTGCCACCTCCTCTGGCTGCTGGCACTTAAATTTCTCTCTTTTCCAAAGAAAGATCTCTTGAGAGAAGTTTATCCAAGTTTGTTCGGCAAGAGTATTGGCAAATCTAGGTAGGAGCTATGCTTTTGATTTGTCCAGCCCTCTCGGTATTCCTGGGGACGGAGCAGTTGGCCTCACGGGGCACCAAAGCTTTCCTGTTGGTTTCTGGAGTTACTGGCTGAGATGGATTGTTGGGTAACACTCTTAACGTTATCTACATGTGGTGGATAATCTAGTGGATACCCAGAGCTTCTGAAAGACCTATAAATCTTCCTCACCAACCTTTGGCACATCTTGGTAGGCAGCTGTGTATACCTCTAATGCTTTGCCGTGAAACAATTTCAATAGTGATAAAATGGAAATACAGTGTTGGTATCCTTTATTTTTTGCTCTTCAGAACTGCCAATAGCTTTCTCCAGATGAAAGCTGTTTGGATAGCATCCACTGTAGCTGCCTGTTTTTTATTTGTTTTTTAAGATTTTATTTATTTATTCATGAGAGACAGAGAGAGAGGCAGGCAGAGACATAGGCAGAGGGAGAAGCAGGCTCCATGCAAGGAGCGCGATGTGGGACTCGATCCCGGGACCGTGGGATCACGCCCTGAGCCGAAGGCAGATGTTCAACCACTGAGCCATCCAGGCATCCCTGTGGCTGCCTGTTTAACTGGGTTCCACCCACATGCCCATAAGATGGGTTTGCAGACTTGTCCTTTCTAATTCAGCTTAGCTTGTCCATTCCTTGCCATTATGGTTGTTGTGAAATCATCCCATTTCATTTTTACCTTGGTTTTAAGAGCTTTCAAAGGTTCACCTCCTCCGGCTCCAAGTATGAACCTCTGCCTTGTTGATAATCCTGAAGTTTGGCAAATTTCGGAGTTTTTCAGGTCCTGCTTCAAATCAAGGATCTCCCTGGGCGGGGCTCAGCGGTTTAGCGCCTGCCTTCAGCCCAGGGCAGGATCCCGGAGTTCCGGGATCGAGTCCCACATCAGGCTCCCTGAACGGAGCCTGCTTTTCCCTCTGCCTGTGTCTCTGCCTCACGCTCCCTCTGTGTCTCTCGTGAATTAAAAAAAGGGGGGGGGGCAGCCCCAGTAGCTCAGCAGTTTAGCGCCGCCTTCGGCCCAGGGTATGATCCTGGAGAGCTGGGATCGAGTCCCATGTCAGGATCACTGCGTGGAGCCTGCTTCTCCCTCTGCCTGTGTCTCTGCCTCTCTCTCTCTCTGTCTCTCTCATGAATAAATAAAATCTTAAAAAAAAAAAGAAAGCCAATTAAGAAAAAAATAAAACAAAACAAAACAAAACACAAATCTACGATCTCTCTAGTGGCCCAGTTATGGGATCTCCCTGGGAAGGTGGTTTTGCCTTGCAGTGGGACAGTTCTCCCCACAGGAACCTCCAAGATTTGGTAGAGCTCTCCCAAAAGCTTGTGGTTGGAACATCCCAGTTTCTTGGATAACTGGCCCTGCCCCTTTCCCAAGATGCCTACCTTGCTACCTCATGCCTCAGGGTTGTGGGGCAGCCTGGGGGTGGGGGTGGGGTGTCTGCTTAGCAAGGGTGCTGGGAGCCCTCAGGCCTCTGGCTTTCCTTGCTTCAGCCCAGGGCTGAAATTCAGGGAGGGAAGAGGCTCCATATTTTCTACTTAAGACCTCAGGTTGGGAGCCCTGGCAGCTGGGCCTCAACATCTGGCCTGGAGCCCAACAACGTTCCTCTGAATTGCATGGGCTACAGGGTTTTTTTTCTGGGGTGATAAAAATGCTCTGGAAGAAGAACGCGGCGAGAGTCACACAACTTTGTGAATATCCTACAAAACCTACCGAACTGTATCCTTTAAAACGGTGAATTTTACGGTGTGTGAATTATATCTCAAAAACAAAAAAGATTTACCAACTGTAATATTTAAAAGTGAGAAACAGGGCAGCCCAGGTGGCTCAGCGGTTTAGCACCGCCTTCAGCTCAGGGCGTGACCCTGGAGACCTGGTATCGAGTCCCGCGTCAGGCTCCCAGCATGGAGCCTGCTTCTCCCTCTGCCTGTGTCTCTGCCTCTCTCTCTCTCATGAATAAATAAAATCTTAAAAAAAATAAAAATAAAAGTGAGAAACATCCTAAAAAAAAAAAAACACCCAACAGGGTAATTACGATGACGCAGACTCCTGGACTGTAATATGGAAAAGGCGAATGCTGAATAGCTTGTAAGGCCCAACACAAAATGGCCCCTACAAGGAGCTCGCCTTGCCCACCTTGAGTTTTTTTTTGTTTTTTTTTTAATAACTATTTTTACAAATGAGGAAACTGAGGCTTCCAGGTCTAAGTTATCTTACCCAGCAGGACACGAAGCGTGTTGGAAAAGAAATTCCGCCCCTGCCGGTCAGGCCCCGGGGCTGGGTTACCCGCAGAACAACACCTCAACCGTGATTTCCATTGTTATTTAAAACAGAACTTCGCGGGGGTGTGTGTGTGTGTGTGTTTGGAATTTTGTTTCCTCCAGGAAGTTTTCACAGATTTCTTTCCTCCCCGTTGTCCGAGTCTAGAGAGGGGGACCGCAGGCCACCCCACGGCCTTGGGGGCAAGCGGCGGAGGCCGGCGGCGGCGGGGGGTGGGGGTGACGAGGCCTCCGGGACCCCGAGAGCCCGAGGACGTGGGGGGGCTTCCCCGCCGGCTCGCAGCTCGGCCTGCGGGTTCGCACCCGGGCTCCGGCACCGACCAGTGCGGCAGGGAGCGCGCAAGCGAAACCTCACGAGGCCTCCTCCCGCGCCCGACCGAGGCACCCACCTCCCAGGGCTGCAGGGCGGGGACCTGGCTGAGGCGCGCGAGGCAGTTAGCCCGCGCCGAGCTCTCGGCCCACGCTCAGGGAGCGGCAGCCGTTCTCACCGCCTCAACTTTCAGGGACACGGCCGCCGAGGCTCCCCGGTCCCGACACCGGCAGGGGCTGGGGGCCACGCTCAGCAACGGGGCTCAACGGGACGCCCCCTCGGGGTGCCCCCCCCCCCCCGCGTTCACGGCTGCAGGACCCAACCGGCCGGACGGGCGGGGCTCCTCACGCCCGCGGGGCCGGCCCAGCCCCCCACCCACGCCACGCTCAGGCCGGCGTCGCACGTGCTCCGCGGCTCCCCGCCCCTTTCTCGGGCCTTCCCCCACGGCCCAGCCCACCCCGCGCTCTGTGCGCGGAGCAGCGGCAGCCCCCGGGCCGACGCCAACGGCCGCCGCCGCCGGCACACACTGACTCACCAGACGGTCCTTCCCGGCTCTCCTCAGGCCGGGGCCCGGCAGGCGTACGCGATACGCGTGGACCCAGGACCCGGAAAGACCACGCTGTAGCGTCGGCCAGTTAGTTGCGTCCGTTTTTTGTGTTGTCGCAGCGGATAGGACTAGGGGGCCGCCCCCTCCTCCTCATTGGACACGGCTTCTGGCTGTCTACGCCAATAGGGTGGGTCTTAGGGGGAGGGCGGAGACTGGAGCCTCGGCTCCTCCCATGCCAGGCGAGGAGGCCGCGTGTGGGCGGGCGAGTCTGGGGCGGGGCCTGGCGCGCCGGGGGCGGGGCCGGGGCGGGGCCGGGGGCGGGGCCTGGCGCGCCGGGGGCGGAGTTCCGACCCCGGAAGCTCCGAGGAGGCGGAGTCTCTGAAGGAGCGGTACAGGCCCAGCAGCGGATACCTTCGCTTTCCGCAGCCAGTTGATCCCGCCGGGAGTCGTCCTCCTGCTGCCTTGGGCTACTATATTTAAAGCTGAGATTTCGAGGGGAGGAAAGATGTTACTGTGGGAAAGACAAAGGCGTCTCTGAGGTGAGGGAGAAAGAAACAGGTGGTGACGTCTTGGGCAGTGACCTCAGGTGACCTCAGCAGCCGAGGCTGCTGACCCTAGGTGTGTATGGCTCCGAGGTGCGGAGGACCGTGGTCTGGACGGCCGTCAAGGAAGGTCACTTCTAAGTCTAGTTCTGTTTTCCTGCCTTGCTCTATGACCTAGGAAGAGTCTCTTCTTTTTTGTGCCTTCATTTCTTCTTTTGAACCATGAAGTTGATCTGATGTCCTGATGTTCTCTCCAAGGCAAAGTTTGTTTGTACGACTGATATTTCCAGAATGTTCTCTATGTGCTGTCCCTGTTCCAGATGCGAGCTGAGAGCTATCAGAACTTTTAGAAGCTTGCAATGGGCACTTGGCCAGAAGTGATTTTTTTTTCTTTAATATTTTATTTATTTATTTTATTTATTTATGATAGTCACACACAGAGAGAGAGAGAGAGAGGCAGAGACACAGGCAGAGGGAGAAGCAGGCTCCATGCACCGGGAGCCCGACGTGGGATTCGATCCCGGGTCTCCAGGATCGCGCCCTGGGCCAAAGGCAGGTGCTAAACCACTGCACCACCCAGGGATCCCTAGAAGTGATGGTTTTGTGAGAAGATCAGGCTGGGTTCAAACAGGCAGGCTTGGTGGTGGTGGTGCGGGGGCAGGGGTTGGTTAAAAAGGAAAGAAAGAAAAAAAAAATTATACAAATAGGCTGGGCTTGGTTGTTGCCACTACTAGGCCTGGCACACCACGTGCCTTGTTAACCCAGGTCCCTCTGAGTGGCTGGACGGGTTAGAAAATAGGTTGTGTGGTTTATCAGTTGTATCTCAGTGTGAAAGCATTGTAGAATTTAAGCTCTCAAGGAGTTTACAAACAAATGCAGGGTGTGGAATGGGGAGAGGTGGTAAGTGGAATGAGAAGTGAGTATAGTCAGAATAAAGGACAGCGTTGTGAAGCTTGAGTGGCCCAGAAGAGAAGGCAGAGAGAAATTCTGAGCTAAATAAACCACCTGCCTGTTCAAGGAATAGTGAGGCATTTATTTTGGCTGGATGGGAGGGGAGTCCTGGAAGCAAAACCCTGCTGGGTAGGTTGGGTCAAAGGTCAGGGGTAGGAGCAGGCCGAGAGACCCGGAAGGTCTGAGAGTTGGGGAGTGCGGGACTAGAGCTGCACTTTGGAGCGGTCACCCAGGCAGCACAGTGGGAGAGACCTGTGCAAGTCGGCCGGGAGCCTCCTTAGGAGCTTATTGCAGCAACTCGGTGAAAAGTAGTGAGGACTGAAGCCGAGTGGTGGCCGCTGGGATGGACCGGAGTGTAGATGGGAGACACTTCAGAGGAGGGAGGAGCTGCAAGGCTTGATGAACTTTGTGGGAGGAGTCAAAGGGGATTGTAAACTGAACAGCTAGGGTCACTGGTGAAGGTCAGGAAGGAGTTGGCTTGGGGCATGCGGAGTGAATGGCCGCAGCCCGGCAGCTGGGGCTCAGGCACAGCTTCTGCCTCAGCCATCTGCAACAGGCACACCTGAGAAAAAAAAGGTTAGAGAACATTTACAAATCAAGGCACAAAAGGAACTTGGTCTTGGGTGAGTCATTTGGCCTCTGTGAGCCTCAGTTTCCTCATAGATAAAATGAGGATGACCATCTGTACTGAAGAGTTATAGTGAGGAGTAGATATGGTGACTATAAAGCACCTCACGGCTTGGTTTACATGTCCATGGATTAAGTAGCCTCTGTTATGAGGAAGGCTGGATATCTGGATGGTGCATATTACCATCAAAAGTAAAAATAGTGGCTCCTGGGTGGTTCAGTAGGTTGAGGGATGGATTCTTGATTTCAGTTCATGTCATGATCTCATGTGTCATGAGTTCGAACCAAGGGTCGGCTCCATGCTTAGTGTGGAGTCGGCTTGAGAGTCTCCCTTTCCCATTCCCTCTGCCCTTTCCCCTGCTCACACTCTCTCTCTAAAATAAATAAATGTTTAAAGAAAAAAATAATTCCTGGGACGCCTGGGTGGCTCAGTGGTTGGGCGTCTGCCTTTTTCTCAGGGCGTGATCCCGGATTCCCGGGATCGAGCCCTGCACCTGGCTTCTTGCGTGGAGCCTGCTTTTCCTCCCTCTGCCTGTGTCTCTGCCTGTGTCTCATAAATAAATAAATAAAATATTTTTTTTAATTCTTTTTTTTTTTTAAATTTCACCTCCAGAATTTGAAGCCAAGGCAAATATGAGTTTTGCATCTAAAATGAACAACATTAAATTTGACTACATTAAAAAGAGAAAAACCATGTAATCCTTGTCATATGCCTTATATTTTCTAAGATTTTTCTATATATTCATTCTTTTCATTAGGACAACAGTGTGAGATAGGTACTACTAATAATAGTACCACTTCACTGATAACTAGTTGAGTCCTCGGTTAAGTCACACAGTCAGTGAGTGGCAGAGCCAGGATTTAAACTTAGGCAGAATTTGTGCTCTCAGGGCAAAAACTATTGAAAGTCAAAAGACGCTTAGTTTGGTATAAAATATCTTTAACTCCTATCGCAGAAAAGTGATTTTCTTAATATATAAGGTACTTCAAAAATAATCTCAATAGAAAAATGAACAGCATTGAGCAGCCCAGGTAGCTCAGCGGTTTAGCGCCGCCTTCAGCCTAGGGTGTGATCCCAGGGTCCTGGGATCGAGTCCCACATTGGGCTCCCTGCATGGAGCCTGCTTCTCCCTCTGCCTGTGTCTCTGTCCGCCCCCCTCTGTCTCTCATGAATAAATAAATAAACTCTTAAAAAAAAAAGAAAAATGAAAGCATCTATACCAACTATACAGAAAAGGAAGTAAAAATGAAGGGATCCCACTGTCACTCAATATAAGTAAAATGTGGTTTAAAACTCCTGACGGGTAACTGAGTGGCTCAGTCTTGATTTTGGCTCAGGTCATGATCTCAGGGTCATGAGATTGCACCCTATGTGGGGCTTCATGCTCAGTGCAGAGTCTGCTTGTCCCTCTCCCTATCCCTCTGCTCATCTCATTCTGCTCCTCCCCTGTTCTCTCTCTCTCTCAAATAAATAAATAAAATCTTAAAAGACAAACCCTTCTCTGGTATATCCTTTTTCATAACCAGATTAGCAAAATCCAGAATTTTATTAGTGCTCAGTAAGGCTCTCCTACAACTTCTAAGGGAGATACTTTGGCAACCTATCAATATTATCAAAATAAAAAATGCATATACCTTTGACCCAGCAATTACACTGCTAGGAATTGATCCAAAAAATGTTTGCTTATGTGCAAAATGACTTAGGTAAATGGAACATTGTGTAATAGTGAAAGTTTGGAAGCCTTCTTAATGTCCATTAGTAGGAGACTAGTTTAAAAAATGATAGTACATTCATTCAGTGGAATACTGTGCACTGAAAAAAGACAAGAATAAGAATAAGGAGGCTCTTTATATACTGATATAAAACTACCCCCAGATAGATTTTTGGTGAAAAAAAAGCAAGGTGAAGAACAGCATGGAAAGTTCTACAGAGGGTGAAAAATGTCTGTGTGTGTGTGTGTTGTGTATGCATGTTTATCTCCCTGGAATGATATACAGGAAACTGATAATATCAATTACTTCTAGGGAGGTGACCAAGATGATTAGGAGACAGGGATGACCATATGTCCCATTGTGCCTTTTGAATTTTGACCATGTGAATATATTGCCTATTAAAATACAAAATTTAGGTGTTTTTTTTTTAAGATTTTATTTATTTATTTGTTTATTCATAGAGACACAGAGAGAGAGAGAGAGGCAGAGGAACAGGCAGAGGGAGAAGCAGGCTCCATGCAGGGAGCCCGATGTGGGACTTGACCCAGTGTCCCCAGGATCACACCCCAGGCTGCAGGTGGCGCTAAACCGCTGCACCACCAGGGCTGCCCCCAAAATTTAGGTGTTAATTAAAACAAATGAACATTATGTACAGCAACCAACTGCAGAAGCTACTCATTTTAAGAGGTGACCTGTGAATATGTTGCTAAAGAAGCTAGAATGCTGATCACATCCCATCATGGAGACACTGAGGCAAAATATAATCATCAATAAAGGAAAAATGGAAATTAACACAACCATTAAGTGATAACAGTCCACCCCAAGCCCAGAAAAAGTATCCTTTTAATCAGAATTTATCAATATTTAGCCAGTAGTATCTAATGTCCTGGTCACTGGAACTCTGCATCCAGAATAATTGACCAGTTCTTTCCTTAATGAGAATTACTTATCATACAAGACTCTCCGACTCTCTTTGTTTGACTACATGTTCACCAAAATGCTGATGACTGCTTCTACTATCCAGGAAACGTGATTCTAGAAAGGAGAGAGCTTTGGGTAATGGGCAAGAATATTCTAGAAACTAGGAAGATACATGTCCCACTAATAATTAATAAATAATTGATATTCTATGTACTTGGATGCACTAAAGTGGTTTCTTTTTTTCTTTTTTTCTTTTTTTTTCTTGCTGGACATAGAGCCTAACACAGGGCTTGAACTGATGACCCTGAGATCACGGCCTCAGCTGAGATCAAAAGTTGGACACTTAACCAACCGAGCCAGCCAGGTGCTCCTGTACTGAATGAAGCACTTTCTAAGGATCTGGTCTAAGTAACTGATAATATCAAGTGTTGGAACCCCCAAACTCAAGGACAAGACTTGTAGTGCTTCTGAAGTGTTATTCTTAGCTAGTGAGCAGCATGACCAATTTAACAATAATATATGCTTGATGTAAAATTTATGAAAAGAAAAGCACAAAGTAAAAAAAAAAACAAACAAACAAACCCAAATTACCTATGATAAATCCATTCCTTGAAAAAAGCCCTGTTAGTATTTGGATGTCTTTATTTCTAAGCATGTGTTTGTTGTACTTGTTTACATAGTTCATTAATTCATTCAAATATTTATTGAGCATTTGGAATGCCATGCCTGTTCTAGATGCTGGGGATGTAGTTATATATATATTTTTTAATAATTAAAAACTTCCTTTTGAAGCAGTCACAAACTAATAGAAAATTCCAACTGTAATACAGAGGAATTTCACACTGGAATACTTTTAGTTTGCGTTTTCAACAGAATAACCACAGTGTATATAGATATATATACATATATATCTCTACAATATAACCATCAAAATCAGGATTTCAACATTTTTCTACAATCTAATCCTTGGCCCCACTCAAGAATCACCCACTGTCCTAATAATTTTCTTTATGGCAAAAGGATCCAGTTCAGAATCACATGCTGTATTCAAGTTATGTCTCCAATCTCCTTTAGTCTAGAATAGTTCCTCAATCTTTCTTTAATTTTAATGACCTTGAAACTTTTGAAGATTGCAAGCCAGTTAACTTGTAAAATGTCTCTCAATTTGGGCCTTCATTTTGGGTTTGTCTAATGTTTTCCAGTATTAGATTCAGACTGTATCTTTAAGAGGAAAATCAGAGATGACACTGCACTCTTCCGGTTGCATCCTATGAGGTGGCACATAGTTTTCATTTGACTTATTATGGATGATGTTAACTTTCACTTCTTGATTAAGGTAATGGTCAAACAGGCTTCTCTAATATAAAGTTACTTTTTTAAAATTAAAATTTATTTTAAATTTTGAAATAATTATAGACTCACAGGAAGTTGCAAAAATAATATAAAGAAGTCCCTGTACCTTCCTATAATTCCCCCTATGATAACATCTTACATAACCATAGTAAAACATTAATTTTTTTTTTTAGTAATTTGGTTAGCATTTGTGAGTCTGTAAATATTCTATTCTTTATCAAGCAATTCAATTAATCACTTGATTAATGGGCTCAGAGTTTCCTATGTTATTTAGTGGGTTAAATCTATTCTCATCATTGTTTATTTTTATGCTAAAATAGTCCAGTTTGGCTAGTAGAAACTCTTCAGACTGACTTCTGTGTCCTTTTGACATGTCCTCATTATTCTTTGATCATTCTTTTCTGGCAAAAGATGTTGTGAGCTCCTCTTAAACTTCCCCTGTCCCAGGCCTGAAATGAGTTATTTCTCTAAGGGTTCCTAGTGCCATTTAGTGGACAGTGGTATTTAGAAGCCAAGATTTGAATGTTAAGCATTGCTATTGTATAGTTATATAATAGCTCATTGCTATTAGGGTGTCCCTCTTGCAAGGCCCACTCAAGGTCACAGTTGGGTATATACACCCACACACTTCCACACACAATGTACACATAAACTCATATACACATTTACATCCATATTTACTTGTATATCTGTCTATCTTGGAAACCATGAATTCACACCAATACCTCCGATTCCAATCCATTACCATGGAGCTCATCAAATTTTCTTTTTCCATATTTGTATCTTCTCTAAATGACTTATCTTTTTTAAAAAATATTTTATTTATTTATTTATTTGAGAGAAAGCAAGATGAGGGGCAGAGGGAGAGGAAGAAGCAGACTCTCTACTGAGTGGGGAGCCTGACTCGGGTCTTGACCATAAGACCTCTGAGTTCATGACCTTAGCCGAAGTCAGCCACCTAACTGACTGAGTCATCCAGGTGCCCCAACAGTAAATTATCTTAAGTTTTTTCACTTATTTGATCAGTCCTGTATGTAGCCAGGCATATAGGAATCTCTGCTTTCCAATTTCTTTCCCAGTGCAGATGCCCTCCTAACCCCACACAGGCTCTGAGAACCTGTGCTGGGCCATACTCTCCACCCCTCTCCAAAGAGGATGCTTTCCTCATTCTTAGGTCCCAATATTCCATGTGGGGATATAGTTTTGGACAGATAAAATCCCTGCTTTCAAGGAGCTTACATTCTAATGGTGGGACAGAGGGAACAAAGAGATAAAAATAAAGCATCAGGTGCAATGGAAAAATAGGACAATGGGATGAGAAGGGACTGGGGTGCTACTGTGGGTTGGTGATGTGTGGATCACTGTCTTCATGCCCTACTCTCCATCCTTCTTTGCCCTGCTCCAGGCATACCCACACAATGCATTACTTAGCTCCTTTGCTGCTGGCTTTCTGATTGAATTTGACCGCTAGGAGATAGGTGGGTGAGGGGAGAGAGAAATCTCTTCCTGCTTTGGGATGTATTTTTTGGCAGTGGGCCCTCCTTGGGGTTCAGCTCTCACTGAACTCCAGAAATTCCATTTTCTCCCCCTTGTCCCTCGAAGCCCCTTGATAGTAATTACTTCCCAATGTTGCTAGCATAATGGTACCCTAACGATCTTGTTACTCTTTACCCTGATTCTACCTTTGTTAATAGTTCCATCATGAAAGTCTGTTGAACCATCTGAGCTAGATCTTATTCTTTGAGGAAATGATTCTTTTTGTTTAAACATTTTTTTGTGAACCATTTTTGTTTTCAAGTCAATGTATGTTCTTACACAATATGATTTTCAAAAACTCAGTCTGATCATTTAAAAAAAGGAAAACAGTAGCCAGGTTTGTCTTTCAAGAATTGAGGGCAGAATCGATTGCCTTCTTGTCCTGCCCCTGACTTGAGGGCTAAGTAGCTTGTGCTGTGCTATATGGGGGGTGGTATGCCTGCCGTTGTGACTCTACCAGGGGCCCCTCCCCCCCAGCATCCAGTTTATGTAAGTAATTCCATTTTGGGCTTTAAAAAATAATACAGACTGTAATTCCTTCATCAGGCTTCATCCTTGGCTGTGCATTTCCCCATTCTTCACCTCCTAGGGAGGGATCTCAGTCACTGGGAGTCAATGGAGGCTCTTCTTGGAAACACAGGTTACTGCTGGAACCTACCTTTTCCACCTTCTTTTATTACCCTGTCTACTTGGTGCTGAGAACTGTGCTTCCATTTGGAGGGCTCTTCAAATAATTCCTAAAACTTTTCTCCCCCTCTACTAAGCATTTGCAAGCCCGAGGTCTTCCCAGGGTGTCCTGGATTGGAGAATGAGAAGGGGCCTGCAGGAAGAGTACTTTGCCATACCTTCAATGAGCATCACTCATTTCCTGGGCAAGCTAGAAGAATGTTAAAAGGATGTTTCCCGTGACTGGCTTTATCAGTGACAAGAGCTTACTAGAGGCATAAGAAGGTATAGTTTGAGAGAAGGGGGAATAAAATCCCGCAGAGTAAGAGCGGGGGGAGGAGGGGAATGAGGCATGTAATTGTTCCAAATCTTACTGCATCCCTGGTTTCTTTGGCTTTTGAATTTGTATTTAACACTGATGGGGGCGGGGATTGCCTTTAGGGGACATAAAGGAGGGAGCAGGCAAGAACTGGCTTCAGCCTAGTTTTAGGAGGTAAAGACTTGAAGCACAACCTGTTTTATCAAGAACCTCTGCGTGCAAACACCTGGGGAGGCATTTAAAAAATCTGATGGGCGTGTTGTTCCTGACCTCAGGAGAGGACAGAAGGGACTGGATTAAGCTTTTCTGGGATCACATATGTAGAAAATCAGAAAACTCTAGAAGGCTAACATAAAACTCTTTAGCCCCCATTTCTCAGATAAATCCACACTGAATGCCACATGCTTTCACACCATGTTCTGTCCCAAATTTGACTACCTAGACCACACCTTTCCAGATTAGAAAGGCATTACCCTATGATAAATGTGGCGACATCTTTGAAGGTGTCTTGTGTATTGGAAGGAAGACACTTTAATAAATGTTGCCTATTATTGTTGGCCATCACTAGAAATACAGCCTAGAGTTAAGACTGTGTGCTATGGGACCAGTCAGCCTGTGTCCAAATTCTTGTTCCTTTATAGGTTAGCTGTGGGCCCCTGGGCATGTTAATTAGCCTCTCTGAGCCTCAGTTTCCCCAACTG